>NW_027468689.1:24173306-24353306 GCF_046254945.1 Alosa pseudoharengus | reverse complement strand
GGTGTGGGATTAAAGGTCTATAGTTTACCATAGACTATAGCCTGTATTTTAACCATAAGGAAGTCCCTTAATGACAATAACAAAGTAGTCCTATATCTTTTTTACCTAATGCTTTGCTTTGACTTCATTTATTTTTTAGTAATTTGTGCAGGAAGCGCACAAATTAATAAATCCTTCACATTGATTGCAAAACTCACAGTAAAGTAGTAGGCAGACATGTCAGCCTCAGATTTAAGAAGGTAGCCTACTGCCCCCGTGTGGAAGTCAGCTGATGTACAACCACAGAAAGTTCAGACAGACAAGCAAATTACTGAATAGTTCAAGACTCACCAATTCCATTACACAAAAGGCAAAGACTCTTTATTCTTGTCCATTTTCCAAATCACAGTGAGTGCAGCCTATGTTAAAGTGCCCTTTATAAATGGTCATACCTAGTGGGAACTGGATAACTCCCTAATCTCTCCTAGCCTTGCTTTTGTTGTCCTTCCTTTTTAAAGTTTCTTAGATATCAACAATGACAAGCCAGATGAAACCTGCCACTCTCTCTCTCCCTCTCCCTCTCATGCACGCTCAAGATGCATTCCCAAGTAAATGGAGTAGCATAACGTTCAAGTTAGATCTGCTGCATAGTGGAGATTGAGAGGACTTAAAAAGTATCATCCTTGCATGAAACATGCTGTTGGTGCATTTTGACATTCTAAACATTGTCTAAGAAGAGTGAAAAGCATTTTGCAGTAAAGCTCCTTCTATTCATTGGCTACAATTTGGTGCCCCCTCTGTCCCTTGGTACCCTGCGCACAGTGTGTGATGCGTGTGGTGGTAGTGGCAGCACTGATCTCAGTCTTATGTCTGCATGGGTCTTATGTGGTGATTTTGATCCTGAAAATGTTATGTAAAAGTGGGCTTTATAAACATGGTTTGGAGTGATAGGCCACATATTTTTAATTGGCCTACTAGTCTTTTATTCTTGTGACCTTCAGTAGATAGACAATGTGTTCTGACTAAGGATTATAACTTCTTAAAGGTGCAAAAAAGGTATATTATATTTAAAACAAGGACCAAACGAAACACGCCATAGCTCACCTCTACCTTCAGTATTCCCAGAGAAATTCCACACAGGATTTCGTTTTTGTTTGGGGAACAGGCTGCCCCCACGTTGTTTGTTTCCAGTTTATTGAGCCTGGGCTGCCTACAGAGAAGGCAAACTGAACTGAAAAACAAAAAACAAACCTGACTAAATTAAAATACCGTAAACGCTAGAATAGCTCTGGTTGTAGATTAAAAAGGTCTCCCTTACATGTCAGGATGCAGGCAAGGTGATCGGCTATGTATGTTTTTAATTTTCTTACTGTTCATGTAGGCATAATACATTTTCTCTTGGCCTTCAGATACAAGATTATATATTATTATGATAATATCTAACTTCCCCATATGTTGTGTTATTCCTGATCTCAGAGCACAGGGAATGCTGAAGGATCTGTGACAATACAGTACAACCTGTTGGAGGAGATGGTCAAGAACCAGCTCAGCTTTTGTAAAGATGACAGGGTTCGTTTTTAAGTGCAATCCAAAAGTATTTCAGGAGTGGCTGCAGCGTTTGTACCACATTTGTTTGCACCACACACAGGGACCCTGGTTTAAATCTGACCTGTGGTCATTTCCCGCACCCACCCATCCCCACTTTAGAGTGACTCTCCACCGGCTGGTGGCTCGGGTCCTGATCCGCTCGCTGGAGATGGAGGAATGGGCAGTAGGGCCAGAGACGAAGGCCACCGCTACTCAGAGACAGAGGTTTGGCATCGGGTGTGGCCGAGGGACTCTATAGCGCCCCCTAACACATTGAGTTTAGTGGTTGATACATAAATTCACGGAATTGTACCAGATTTGGTGGACATGTGTCTTATTAAACTGAACCACTTGTACATTAACACTTAGCCACGCCCACAGGAAGTGAGTTATTTGGGATTTTATGATTTTTGCACATCATGAATTTTGAAACACTCCTCATAGACGGTTTATCCATATCATGTATTTGTGGTACAGGATCTTGAGGAGTTGCCCAAGATAATTTGCTCATTTGCATTTTGTTGATGAAATGGTAAAGCATTATATTTATGTATCTTGCCAAATAAACAGGAAGCTGGTTTTATAGGTGAAAAGCAGTGATGGACTTTGATGAAACTTCATAGACTATTAGTGAGTTTGTATATGATAACATACATTTTTTTGTCTTTTATAGCAGTACCCTAAAGCACCCCCCTATGGTATGAATTGGTGTGGTTGACAGATTTGCTCATGGCTATACAAAACAGTGAATCATTTGGCTGAAAATGTACAGATTAGTAGTTTATATGACCCTAATGACATCCATGCCCTGAACGTACAACGTATAGCACATAGCACCACCATGTGGCAGCAGAAAGAATGGGGTTGGACTCTCATTTTGCCATTTTTCACCAACTTGCCATGCACTAAAACTCATTAACACATCTGGCATTACCCTGCTACTCAGAGACAGATGCTTGGCATCGGGTGTGGCCTAGGGACTCCATAGCACCCCCTTATGTCATTAAGTCTTGAGTTTGTCACATAGTTTCATGGAAACACCCCATAATCTGTGGACACATGTATTAAATCAGGGTGAACAACTTATAAATTGACACTTCATTAGCCCACGGGAAGTGAGCTATTTGGGCCCGAGCACCGAAGGACGCAATATTGTTTTTAGAAAGATTATTAGGGCCCCAGTATAATTTATATTTATCTAAACCATACCACCTTCTTAACTGTACACTACTGTCTACGCTGCACTATATATTTTATACTGCATGCACCACCTGCCTATATCACATTGAACTTTTCGGCTTTTTTTGCACTTTTGGTTAGACGCAAACTGCATTTCATTGTCTTTGTACTTGTACTCTGCACAATAAAAAAAGTTTAATCTAATCTAATCTAATATCCAAGTCAAAGGTGTTTAATCGGCACTGTTACTGTAACTTGATCACACATTGGCACTACAAATGTATTCTCCTCTTGCTGTCTACAAATCATGACCACAACCTGGATATCTTGTAACTGAAAACCAAACCCTTGCTACTGATGTTAGACAGAAATTCCATGTGGAAACTTTGAACTTTTCTTTCTTTTACACATTATTTACTGTAAGAGAATCTGATTATCCTAATCTGACCATTGAAACAGCAACACTGTCATTCTGAGCTCTGTCTGAGCACCACATGAAGGTTTGTGTTGTGTGGGTTGACCCGATTCAGCATCAGTTTGTGCTGTTTCTGTGCTAGTTCTGCTGGTTCGTTGCAGGGTCACTCAGGAGGACAACATTAAACATTACTGAGGTCGGAGCGGAGCGGAGAGAGAGGTTTTGGCTGTTATAAGGAATTTTGGTAACATTTTGCTTGTACCCTTTGTCAAAACAAAAAACAAAAAAAACAACCATAATTACTGTATGTCTGAAACATTGCTACAAGATGTCCAACACACACACAAGCAATTCCTTCATTTATGAATCACATTTTTAATGATTTTTTTCATACCTCGCAGTCCTTCTGCCTTCCCGGTTGACATGGCTTAATGGAAACAGAACCCTCCCCCCCCACACACACACACTTAGCCCGCCAACTTACTTCCTAAAAAGTTGGCGTGTTCCTTTAACAAATTATGTAAGGTTTATTTGGCTTGGTGTGGTAATTACAATGGAATAATCTATATATTATTGTCTTTAACAAAATATTACTCATTTAGGTACAAAATTAAATCAACAAATGTCATAGGCAAGCTTTTGGTAAGTGGTCACACAGCTGTTTCTGTGTGGGTAAGAATGGAGTCTTCACTGGTAGGGACTGGCATTGTAGCCTCCTTCTTATGGATCTGACAACTCAGGGTTGCAGCCATGATGATCCCAATGAACTGGAAAATACACAGAGAAACAGGTCATGTGAGATGATCCACACAGTTCATCATTGTGAAATAATTATGATTTAATGTATTGTCATTTAGTTATATTAGACAGCTGTAGGTCCAAAATGTGCAATCTGTCTGCAGAAAAAGTATATGCAAAATCAAACGTTACAGTTGGTAAAGATGTAGCAAGGTTTAAGGAATAGGGGTTTAAATGTGTCATACTGTCATAGCAGCCAATCCAAACTCTATCCCAAGATCTCCATCATAGACGTTGATTTCATAGTCACTTATGTCCTCCATGTTTGTAATCTTGATAAAAAAAAAAGTTTAAATTCTTCAGCAAATGTGTAATTATTTTGCATCATTAAGTATGAATTTGAATAATCTTAAATAGCAGAACATCATTTTTTATTTTTTTTTGTTTGAAGTTGGCCTAAACCCTTACTAGATGTTCGGAATGAATCATAATAAATCCTATTGCAATTGAAACTGCTTAATTACCATGGTCCTGTACACTGCCAACAGCACTCCATTATGTAAGCAGAAGATCAGTGCAGCACTCAGAAGAACACAATACTGAAATGAAGAAATAAAGCAGTGATTATTAAGAAATATAATATTACCAATATTAAAATGGATGTTGAGAATTGATTAAAACATTGTGTTTATTAATAACATATACAATAGACATAAACATATTGTGGATATCTTGTTCATACAACAACTGTCACAATAATAGTTGATAGGAGCATTAATTTCTTTGTTTGCATTATTCTAAAATATAAAATACCTAAGAAAACAACAGCTAAGTCACAACAGATCAGTTGTTTTGGATTATGCCAATGACGTAATTTGAAAATTAGTTGGAGGGATAGGCTACTGTAAACATGAGCAAAAAAACATAGTAAATTCAATTATGTAAGTTCTTGCCGTAATCAGAAGACACATCTGTGATTTGTTGATGCCATAGATTCCAAGAAGGGCAATTCCTACCACAACTCCTCCAGTAATGTAGAATTCCAACACATCCCTAAATGGTATACCCTACAGTAGTTAAAATCGAGGGATTAAGTTAGACAAAATCCATTAACTCTTGTTTGAGAATGATGTTACTTTCTAATGCAATTTGTACTCAATACAAAAAGATTCCAATGAGATATAGTTATTGAGGATTGCACTTACAGCTTTTCCCGAAATTGTACCTAAAGTGATCCATAAAATACCTCCCACCTAACAAGATATGGACAAAAGGAAATTAATAAACAAATGCATTGTATCATTGATAATATATATATATATATATATATTTTTTTTTAAGAATAATTGGAATTTGTATCACCATACTGTAAATTCCTAGCCTGACGTAGTCTGAAGTCTAGTCTAGAATTTGAGTCTGATATACTGCTCCAATGGGATGTGATTATGGTGCGTACTTCAACCGATATAGGGGTTCTTCTTCTCCACAAATGCCTTAACATTGTTTTCTGGTTATTGCGCTGTCAATATCTTGTACAACAGACGTGATAGCGAAATCTAAATATCTACCTTTAGGCATCAGCGTTTCTATTAGGAAGAACTGTGAAGAATGAAACACTTTTTTTATAAATGCCATGTACAAAGACATACCATACTGAAAGCTAATATTTTGCAGCAACCTACATCTGTCCTCTGTCAAACACAGTTGCATTTTCAGCTCTGAACAAAACCGTTCAGGAGTTTTGGTTCAAACCGTGACTCCAAACAGCTCTGGTTCGGGCATAGTTGCTCCACAACAGAATAAGTCCAGACCGAACCTTCCCGACCTCAAATTTTGTGGCCGTTGCTATGTTCGGCTGGCTTCCAGGCTAGTAAATTCCAGCTGTAGACTTCAACATAATGTACCTTAACTCAAGGTACTGAAATGTGAATTACAGGTAGGTAATAATGATGATGTTCTATTGTATTTGTTTTTCAAAATAGTCACTTACCAGAAACAGTGAATTTAAAGCTATAAACAGTTTTTTCAAACACTTGTTAACCTGTGCCATGTCTGTGTTAAACAAAAATGGTTTCACCAGCGCTGTCGCTCTAGATTTGAAGTGATCACAGATGTCTACTGCAAATTATGCAGGGATTAAAGTGAAAAAAAATCATTTGACTGAACTTTTTTCAGGCCATAAGTCATACGTTGTTCATATCTACCTATAGCGATAGCACCCCTTTTGCGGTCGCGACCTATTGGTTTTTAATGTACAAAAAGATGCAAACAGCAAAGTAAAGGGAGTATTCGCCTTATTCACACAGCGGCCATTGTTTAAACCAAAACGAGGCTACAGGGTACACTTACTATATAATTAATGCCACCTACAGGTGAATGCATAGAACATAACAATCCTATGGTTTGTGTACCCTGTAGCCTCGTTTTAGCCGCCAATGGCCGCCATGTGAATAAGGCGAATTGAGAGTGTTCTTGATTGAGATTGAGTTTTCCTGATGAACAAAAATATATTTTAGTACCATCCCTGACCATTGCTGATTAGCCATTGCTGTTCTTTTCTACTGCAGCAATATTGTAGAAAGGCTTTAACACACTCTTATTTAATTACTTCAGGCCAAAAGTGTTTAAAGGGGAGATTTTTTTCTTGTTAATATGCAATTCAACACCAAGTAAAATCTATAAAATCAAGTTTGCAAGACTTCCCATTTCCTCATCAAAGTAACAAATCAGAACATTCTAGATATTGTTCATATTTCCATTTGTTGCCTCATCCGCATTTAATGATAACATGGTAATTTTGAGTTTTACAGACAACTCAGTTTTCCAATGAGCAGCAATACTGTGTGTGCTCATGCAGGAGGTCTGCGCATTTGTAACGACAATCTGGAGACGGCGCTTTTGTCTTCAGCAACAGATTGTATAAGGTTGACAAGAGGTTGCGATATGGTTAAGGACAGGTCGTGTTGCGCTATGAAAGAACATGCGTAGCCTACTTTCTAAACGTAAAAACGGTCAGCCATAGATAAACGTAGCCTACCTCTGTCGTGGTGGCTAGTTGCACCAGGTAGGGAAGATGTCCTGAAGTGCACGAACGTTAACCTTATGGCGGTCTTCTGATTGGTGGCGTGCTAAAACGTTTTCCTATTGCATCCATAAACAATTTTCTTGCAGCGAACCGCGCAAAAGCAAACTCCTGGCACTTTAATTTCTTTACACCATGGCTTGTTAGTTCTCCCCCGTTTCCAACAGCTGCCCATCTGCATTTATTTTTTAACTTTTGACACCTGCCTTCCTTTAGCAACGCATCCATGACAGCTAGTGGCCTTGCCAAATAGACGCACACAAATCATGACGCTAATATGCGAGGTTCTGGTAGGCCCACTGGTTATGGTTTTGTGCTATAAATTAATAATATTTTATAGCAAAGTTTTAAGTTGACTATTTTAATTGTATGGTTATTTTTTGTCAACATACACTCACAACCTATTGTCGTTAAAAGTGAGGCCTAAGCAAAATAGGCTACAAGGCTGTCTGTGCGTCACAAACACGACTGACCCCCTTACTCGACACGCTCAGTCAAAACCTTCCGTCGCAAATTGTGAAAAACATTGTTGTATGTCATAACAGACGGGATAATAAATTGCATATAGGCTACGGTTTATATTGCGTCGCTTTACACATAATGTTAGTTGCATTGATTAAAAACTGTAACAATAATAGTAGCCTACATCGGGTGGCATAGCAGGCTATCTGTTCAAGTCATAGGTGACACCCAAAATGAATGACCTCCCCTGACAAGAGTTCGCGATAGTAAGTGTCTACATTGATGCACGGAAAGAACACAGCCTCCGAATTCGCACATAGAGCTCACAATATCATATCCAAAAAAGTTAAACGGATTGGCCAACCTCATCTCGATTGTGTCACTATAATCCAACTTTTAGACCGTTATAGTCCTCCATACGTGTTCTTTTTTTTAAGCAAACGCCCGAGACAAGTGTGTAGCTACAACATACAAAGCGAAACTCATGGCTGACGTAGGCCGTATAGGACGTATCTTCTTGAGCGGTCACGGATTGAGACACAGAAAGTTCTCAAGAACATTAGGTCTTTAAACATTTACCTAATATTTGTAGTTGCCTTAAAAAAGGAAAAGCAAAGGTGACAGTCCCCCCCCCCCCTCCTATTTTTTTTCTCATCGGATCTGCATCGATCTCAAATATGACATTTCTAAAATCAAATTGACGGAAATCCGTCCTATGACGGAGAACTTTAATCCTTGAAATTATGTCTCCTGTAGCCGGATGTCTCTATGCTCTTGCCTCAAACCATAACCTAACCATGACCCAGAAAACTTAACCTCTGCGACTATTGTCAGACAGAAATGGCAGGTAGAGATGTGATCTTTCATCATGTGATCTAGAGTTTTAATCTCATCAACGAGTTTGTAACTTAATTAACATTAGTGAATTTGTAATTTGTCGTTGGATCCTAAAAACTCTTCAGTTTCTTGCCCGACATTGCACATCATCTACTTAGAAGGGCACTGTTCCTACATGCTTTGGCCCATCATCAAACATCACCTACATCACCCTGTAGAATTCTCTGAAATAGTCGGATTGACCAACCCAACCCGACTAGTGTACTAGTTACAGAGGTTGTTTTTCTTCTTTCAGCCAGTATAGTATAGAGTCTTTATTGTCCTATAAGGATATTTTTTTCACACATATCATTATTATATTCCATGCAGGATATCCACAGCCTCATACATATAACATAACACACCCCATGACATATAACACACCCCATACCCCCCTCCCCCCAGTTTCCCTCCCTCCTCAACACCAAATAAGCAAAAAGGTGGACAGTACAGACAATATAAAACACAAAAGAATAGGGGGAATGGATGATTGTCACAGGAGTTTGTTAAAGCAACACCAAAGAGTTTTTTGTACCTTAAAATAATGTTTCCAAAATCGTTTTAGTGGTTCATCAACTCGTAATAGGGTGAACGGCTCTTTCTGCATTCGCTTTGCGGCCCTCCATCGGCTATAACCGCACTATGTAAGTTTGCCGGATCGGGTAGCGGATCTGTAGTTCGATGGAATGAGACATGAGAAACTACAAATTTGACTTGCATCTGATGTCGCAATACATCAGTACTTTCATAAAATCATGCAACATATTCTACCTTGTCTGTGGACATTGTTATTTGCAAAGCTGGTGCTGGATAAACAAATAGAACATGCTGATATGCGTCAATCCAAAATCGGTAATGGAAAACACGCGATTTCCAACACGCTATTTCACTGGAGAAAAGCAAGGGGGTAAGAGAACATTTGGGAAGCGTAACCCCTATGGGAAGCTCTGTGGCTAATAAGCCATCACCTGCCGCTAGCATTCCATTGACTCCCATTCATTTTGGCGTCATTTTGACAGCGACTTTAAATCGCACAGTAGAGAAATTAGGCTTGTTCGTCT
The DNA here is from genome assembly GCF_046254945.1 of Alosa pseudoharengus. NCBI lineage: Eukaryota > Metazoa > Chordata > Actinopteri > Clupeiformes > Clupeidae > Alosa > Alosa pseudoharengus. The sequence continues at coordinate 24,343,927 of NW_027468689.1, read as the reverse complement.
TCATGCAGATCTGACTTGATGTGATGCATGCTGGATTGAACACAATGCATACTGGGATGGACACAATGCTTAGTGGTTAGAAATCCTGTCCGACTTCTGTCAGCTGGGGAGGGACCACCATATCACCATGTCACATGACCTTAAAATATCGCGGCTACTTCGGAATGGACCGCCCCCGTGGCCATTTGGGAGGAATCTCCTCATGACGATTTTGACGGGTGTCTCATGCTGCTTCCTTATGTTGGAATATGTGAAAATGAAGGGATACCTTCTTATGTGATTTCTGCAAAAATGGTAGACTAGCCTACTGTGTGTACGTACAGTAAGGGGCTGCTTTTCTGTCCATTTATTTTACTGTCTATGTAAAACGGTTGCATACTGCTTTTTACTAAATCATTGATTTTGTATGAGCTGGATTTTTCAAAACGTATTATGAATAAAAACAACTTGGATATTCCACTACTATGGGTTGCTACCGACATTTGAAGACCATCTATTTTTTTTATCATTTATTTTGATATGATATATAATGATATTAATTAAATTCAGTAATGCAAAAATCACCTTTTTTCATATCGGGTTTTATATGCATTGATTCCTGAGACTCAGCTTTCAAGCGATAATCAGTATCACTATGGTGCTTTGTGATATGGTGCATAAAATTGTACAGTACGGGTAGAGGAGGGGGGAAGAGGTGGCCACTGTAATGAAGTCGGTGCTGGGCATAATGAGGCTAAGGGGTATTAACAGCTCCTTCCCTAGATGCATATCCAAACCAACAATTATTAGTGAGTCCTGACATCATGACTTATGTCCTTTCTTCCTGTCTATGAAGTACACACCAAATAATGATTATAGTAAATTCCTCAGGAAATATTTCAGCATCAGTTCCAGTTCCATTGAAAGTTGATCCAAAGTTCATCCCAGGCTTTTGATGAAGCATTCTTTGTAAGGTTTACGTCCTTCATCTCTTAGTTGGGTCATCTATAGCAGTTCCATGACCGTGGAGAGCGAAGGTTCGCTTCTCACTAGATTTGTCATCTATAAATAGTCCATGAGCCACAGGGGGTCGTCACTACCACTTGGGGGGGCAAATTCTCACTATATTTTTCTGAAAGCTACATATCTCTGGAGTATAAAATGGTATGACAGCAAGTTGGATCTTGTAGCTTTGTGGCTGTACAGGCCTTCAAAGTTGACCTCTGATTTGAAAAAAAGGAAATTCCGCCTATTGGCTTTTTTTGTTAAAACACTCATAAGAGCCCAGAAAATAATCCAAACCTTATTATTACTGATGCATATGTGGTGTTTGATGTTGGCATCCATATTTTGACTCATTATGGGATTTTGCTCTTCATTTTGGTTGATAAAATTCAAGATTTATATGCAAAAAAAAGCTAATTTGAGTTTTCAGAGCAACATGTTACGGCAATACCTAAATGCAGACCTTATTGATCATTACTATACTGTACCTTCTTTACTTTCAATTGCGAGTTGAAATTAATGTTAAATGATGACATACATAGGTCTGCAGTACAAATGTTTTTTAAATTGTAGCTGAAACGAGTACAAAGGATCTTTAATCTATTCATTGAATTCATCATCGTCAGAACAGAAGCACAGAGGATGCCATCTCTATGGCACTTCACTCTGCCCTGTCCCACCTTGACAATAGCAATACCTATGTAAGAATGCTGTTCATTGACTTCAGATCAGCGTTCAACACCATCATCCCCTCCAAACTGGTCATCAAACTCAGTGAACTGGGCATCAATACCTCCCTCTGTAACTGGATTCTGGACTTCCTAACCAACAGACCTCAGTTTGTTAGGTTAGATAACCGCACCTCCTCAACCATCACTCTGAACACCAGTGTACCACTAGCCTGGAAAATCCAGACCCTGGTAATCTGGAAAGATTAAGGGTCTGGTCACAAACAATGTAATGGCCCAACTCGAGGGGCGGCAACAAGCATGCATTTAAAAATCTCACTGCACGCAATTGGATAACACTAGACCATGTTTACTCTGAATGATTTCGGACTTCGACGCAATCGGATAACACTACGACCAATGTGTACTGTCCCTCAACGTTGCAGCGCTGTCTTCATCAGTTTAGCTGGTTCCCCGAGATATCAGGGTAAAAGTAACGTGCATCATTGCTCATTGCCAGAGTGTCTCGCAGAGACAATTCCATTGTGCTCTCGCGAGAACTCTGGATTTCCAGGGTAGTGTACCATAGGGATGTGTGCTGAGCCCTCTCCTCTACTCCCTCTTCACCTACAACTGCACACCTGTACATGGTTCTAACACCATTGTCAAGTTTGCAGATGACACTATGGTGATTGGGCTCATCAGCAACAACGATGAGACGGCCTACAGGGAGGAGGTCCAGCACCTTACATTGTGGTGCACTGATAACAACCTGGCTCTCAACACCAAGAAGACCAAAGAGCTCATTGTGGACTTCAGGAAGTTTAAAGCTAGCACACACACACCCATTCTCATCAACAGGACTGAGGTGGAGCGTGTCACCAGCTTCAAGTTTCTGGGTGTCCACATCTCTGAGGACCTCTCTTGGACCCTCAACACCTCTACCCTGATCAAAAAGGCTCACCAGCGTCTCTTCTTTCTGAGGTCCATCTGTCTCCTCAGATCCTGGTAAACGTTTACCGCTGCAACATCGAGAGCATCCTCACCAACTGTGTCACAATTTGGTATGGCAACTGCTCTGCCCATGACCGGAAAGCACTGCAGAGGGTGGTGAAAACTGCCCAACGCATCACCGGTTCCTCACTCCCTTCCATCGAGGCCATCCAGGGCAAGCGATGCTTGCGTATGGCACGCATCATCAAAGACTGTTCTCGCCCCAACCACAGACTGTTCACTCCACTCCCCTCCGGGAGGCGTTACAGGTCTCTCCGCATCCGAACCAGCAGGTTCAGAGGGAGCTTCCTCTTCTTTCCTGCGGCTGTCACCCTACTGCTCTAGCTCTGCATCCCGGTGACATCCAACAAACAAAGCCCCCATCACCCCCTGTCCCGCCCCCGCCTGATGCCTCCTTGCCTGTGCCTGTTGAGGTGTCCACCACCATGGCAACCTTGACAGGGACAACAAGGAGGCAGACATCCCCTAGCCCCCCCCCCCCCCCCCCACAACTGCACTACCCTATCCCACCCATAGTGTCTATTTATTTACAAATGTATACTGTAATTACACTTATACTGTACATAGCCATATTCTACTGCTTTTCATCCTGCACATACACTTATTAATACTATTGTAATGTTACTGTTTATGCTCTACAATGGTACTGTTACCACATTGCACATAGTTGTACATACTGTACATATCTGTCTATATGGTTCATACTAAATATCCATATTTATTCCGTTTTTCTGTAATATATTCTGTTAATACACTGCATATATCTATATTGTTCTTACTACTACTATAATGGTACCGCCACTACATTGCACATACCTGTACATGTTGTTCATACATTGTTCATATTACATAGCCATATTTATTCTGCTCTTATAAGGTAACTGCTAATACACTGCACATATTCATATTTAATTTATGCTACTCTAAACCACCTTCTGCAAAACAACTGTATACTACTGTCTACACTGCACTATATTTCTTGTCCTGTCTATGCACCACCTGCCTATACTGTGTACTGTATATCACATTGCACTTTTCTGCTTTTTTGCACTTTTGGTTAGACGCAAACTGCATTTCATTGTCTCTGTACTTGTTATCTCCACAATGACAATAAAGTTAAATCTAATCTAATTTAATCTAAAAAAATATTTGCCTCTGCTTTGCCTCTTTACGGATCATGCTATGAATAGCAGCAGCAATGTCTGCAAAAGTTGAGACATTGTTATTGACCTTCTGGACCAGAGACATTCCATCAATGACTGTTGCTGTATTATATTCATCTGGAAGATTATCTGATAGTGATGCAAGTTTCTGCAAATGCTTTGCAAGTGCTGCTTTAGAGGTTTTCCTTGGGGTCCCCTCAGGTGTCGCCAATGACCATGGTTAAGGTCCAAGAGGGTGACAAAAAACTTCTCTCATGTCCAGTCTTTAACATGATGGTCTTGCCATGTGCCTGTGTTTTCTTTTTTGACTCATGCTCGTAAATGTCTTTAAATTTTGCTTTGTTAATGTATCATGGAATTTGTGCTTTGGTGTATCTGACTCCAGCCTTTATGTCTTGAACTTGCATCTTTGCCTGTAGTATGAGCCTGAATCAGATCATCCCTAACCTCTTGTGTTGCTTTGCCTGCTGTAGATATGCAATTGAACTCATGTTCCTCTGGATGATCTGGATGATGGATTGATCCAATTTCAGTTTCTGTCTCATCAGATCTAACTGTGTAGATTTTTTAAAACTGTTGTAAATGTCTGTAGATCAAGTCATGGAAAATAGTTATTATTTCTTTTCAATGGAAATGATTTTAACATCAGTGAAAGACAATTTTAAGTATGATAATAATAATAATTGTACATAATGATAACAATGTGTAAAGTTTGAATATTTTCACCAACCAGTTCATCTACATCTCATTCCCACGTTCTTACTAGTCAAAAGTACAACTGAAATGTATATTGTAGATCATTTTAGCACCTGTGATGCAATTACCGCAATTTCCCAACTATTAGCTGCAGCTTACAGTATACATTCATTTTGCAAAATTTATTCAGCTATGAGGTTAATACACAGGGGCAGTTGGTATATGGTATATGGTTTTGTTTCTTTTAACTTGCATAAAACACTGTCCTGCGGCTTACACACAATACGGCTAATACACAGGAAAATACTGTATGTATTTCATGTGCCCTGGACATTATGAAATTATAATATTTATGTGAAGCTGGGTACATGTGGTGATGTCAACAATTTTCATATGGTATTCCTTGAATGTAAAGGTAATATGTGATTGGTAATCATGTTTTGATCTCTTGGAATATCTCTTATGGGTAGTTTCAATAAAATACTAATTTACTGAATTTTGGGGGGTTGTTTCCGAATAGTACATTACAGTAAATAGCATAGCAATGCCGACCTATGTAATCATTTGTATTTTAAGTCTCTGTTGGGAGGTAGGAAGGTAGAAATACATTGATTAATGAGGTAGTGGGCATTTAAATTACTGCTGCAATACGTTGTGTCTCTGAAAATGTAGATTTGCACATTATTACACATAAATCTTGAATTTTATCAACCAAAATGAAGGGCAAAATCACATAATGATTCAGAATATGTATGCCAACATCAAACACCACATATGCATCAGTAATAATGAGGTTTGGATTATTTTCTGGGCTCTTATGAGTGGTTTAACAAAAAAAAGCCAATAGGCGGAATTTCCTTTTTTCAAATCAGAGGTCAACTTTGAAGGCCTGCACAACCACAAAGCTACAAGATCAAACTTGCTATCATACCATTTTATACTCCAGAGATATGTAGCTTTCAGAAAAATATAGTGAGAATTTGCCCCCCCAAGTGGTAGTCACACGCCCCTTTTTGGGCCTGTGGCTCATGGACTAAAAGGTTAAAGAAAAAAACTAGCCGGGGTGCCCCTCACAAAAATGTGGGGAAATTTTGTGAGAGCCCTATATCCAAAATGGCTGCCGTAAGCCAATGCTGGAAATTAACTTTTTAATGGTTTTGTCCACAGTGCTGCATAACACATGGTTTCTGAGACTATTTGGGTCAAGAAATTCATAAATGATGTAGATTTATTGATTTGACCTATTTCTGACCTTAAAATTCAAGATGGCCGCCAATTTTTGGCTCTTTAAATGTTGATGTTTCAAAATCGTCATAGAGTTGTAATATTAGGCTCAAATGGAAGCTCTGCTCAAACTGAGTTCAGTTATGGGCAGCAAAATTACAACATACACATAGGTCATCAGATGTCTGTCATTTTTGTATTATTTATTTATTATGATTTATTTATTGAATTAACTAAAAACACTCTCCATCTGAATCTGTTGAGTCTCCACACTGACTCCTCTCATCATCACTGCTACTCTCATCTGAGCTTTCATGAGGTGTGAGCTGCTGGGGCAAGGGGGTGTGACGCACTGGTCGACACTTTCTGTTCACTAGATCCCAGCCGTGACCAATGGGAGGAGGATGCTCTTGCAGGTTGTAATGGAGCTGGAAATATGTAAGATAGTTTGTCCTTTCCATATGAAAATTCAAAGAGTCATCATCAGATGGGACATGGATTGTACACTTATTCAGCAGGCCAGGCCAGAGTTTCCAAATGGCAAAAACTGAAGAATAAGAGTACAATCTGTCTCCCACCTGATGATGACTCTGAGTCACACCTCATGACTGCTCAGATGAGAGTAGCAGTGATGGTAAGAGGAGTCTCAGAGAGTGAGATAGATTCCTGACATGCTCATTGGACCCTACCTATGAGCCTACTTCAGTCCATCAGCCCGACTATCACACCAGCTGTCACACGTGATCAATGCTTCGCTAACCTCTGACGTTTCCAACAGCATTCAAAACGGCCCGGGTAACACCGTTACTTAAGAAAACTTCTCTCAACCCTGCTCAAGTTGAGAACTACCGTCCTGCTTTACTCCTACCTTTCCTATCCAAAGGTATCGAACGAGTAGTCTCCAAACAGGTCTCTGAATTACTCTCACAGAACAACCTTCTGGATCTAAATCAATCTGGGTTCAAGAGGGGCCACTCAACCGAAACGGCTCTGCTGTCTGTAATAGAAGCCTTAAAGGAAGCCAAGGCGACCACTCTGTCATCAGAACTCATTCTGCTTGACTTAACGGCTGCCTTTGACACTGTTAATCACTGCATCCTTCTCTCTATACTCTCTAACATGGGAATCTCCAGTTCTGCTCTGTCCTGGTTTGAATCCTACCTCACAGGATGCTCGTTTAACGTATCATGGCTTGGACAGCTGTCCGCACCTCACTATCTCACCACAGGGGTCCCCCAGGGCTCAGTGATGGGCCCTCTTCTCTTTGCTATCTACACCACCTCTTTGGGACAGATTATCCGTTTGCATGGCTTCCCATACCACTGCTATGCAGATGACACACAGCTCTATATGTCCTTTCCACCTGATGACCCCTTGGTCTCGGCATGGATCTTGGATTGCCTCTCAGACATATCTACATGGATGAAGGCAAACCACCTCCAGCTAAACCTCTCAAAGACTGAACTGCTGGTCCTCCCAGCTAAACCATGGCATCAACGTCAAAATTGACTCCCTGTCTGTTACACCTACCAGGGCTGCAAGAAATTTAGGAGTCGTTCTCGACAACCAACTAGCCGTTTCACACTCTACAACATACAGAAAATCAAGACTTACTTGACTCAAGATGCTACCCAACTCCTGGTACAGGCAATAGTCATCTCACGATTCAACTACTGTAACGCCCTCCTGACAGGTCTCCCAACCTGCACAGTGAAACCCCTTCAGATGATCCAGAATGCGGTGGCGCGTCTGGTCTACAAACAACCCAAAAGGGCACATGTTACCCCGCTGCTCACCCAGCTACACTGGCTACCTATGGCCGCCCACATCAAATTCGTCTCTAACGATTGCCTACAAAGTAGTCTCCGGTTCTGCTTCCACCTACTTGAATGCCCTCATATAGGCATATGCTACCTCCTGACCGCTGCGCTCCTCAGACTTACGACGTCTAGCTCTGCCACCGGTACGCTCAGGTCAATCCAAACTTTTTTAATTTGTTGTTCCTTGTTGGTGGAACGCACTACCAGTTCCTACTAGAGCAGGGACATCCCTCTCCATCTTTAAAAAACTCCTGAAGACCCAGCTCTTCAGAGAATATCTCCTCTCGTAGCACTACTTACAACTAGCTAATTCTAGCACTTACCACTGGACTAGAACTGACACTTGACTGTATAAAAACAGCACTCACTGATGCACTTTTTCTTATTGTGCTCTACCTTTTTACATTCTTTTAAATTTTTCTAGTATTATTGAGAGAATTGTTCTAAAGCTTTAAACTGTTTACCATGTTGTAAGGCGCTTTGGCTAAAAAAGCGTCTGCCAAATGTAATGTAATGTAATGTAATGAGTCAGTGTGGAGATTCAACAGATTCAGATGGAGAGTCTTTTTAGTTAATTCAAATAAATAATTAGTTTGAGCAGAGCTTCCATTTGAGCCTAATATTACAGCTCTATGACAATTTTGAAAAATTGACATTAAAAGAGCCAAAAATTGGTGGCCATCTTGAATTTGAAGGTCAGAAATAGGTCAAATCAATAAATCTACATCATTTTTGAATTTTTTGACCCAAATAGTCTCAGAAACCATGTGTAATGCAGCACTGTGGGCAAAACCATTAAAAAGTTAATTTCCAGCTTTGCTGACGGCAGCCATTTTGGATATAGGGCTCTCACAAAATTTCCCCACATTTTTGTGAGGGGCAGCCCGGCTAATTTTTTTCTTTAACCTTTAATAGATGACAAATCTAGTGAGAAACGAACCTTCGCTCTCCACGGTCACGGAACTGCTATAGATGACCCAACTATCTGTAATCTTAATTTTACAAAAACAAAACAATACAAAAAAGTCAAAAGATTATTTGACTCTGCATTTAATTCCTGTTAAATTGGTTGAAATGTTGATGTACTTATTTCAAAAGAATTTAGCTCTGTCTAATTGATTTAGACAGAAATGCAAAGTAATGAAAAGATAGCCTGGGAAAACCCAGACGAACTTCTGGCAAACTTGGGATTTGCTCAATTGTGAAGGATCTGGTGTCAATCAGCTAAAGATTCTATAGAGCAAGAAGCTAACAACATGCAGTGGATCAATACTTACAGTAGCATGCACGGATGTACAATATAGGCCTACAGTATCTGTACAAGAGGCTACTGTATGATTTTTTAAATGACGAGCCTAAATGATGTCCTAAGAACTTCCTTGTGTGCATTTACTCATGGAATCTGAGTGTGTGAATTTGGCCCCAGTGAGCAGCACTCCTGTCACCATAGCACTCTCTGCATTAGCACTTGACCACATGTCTTCTGTGGGTTCTGTCCACTCAGCATCCGCTTGTGCTGTTTTCAACATGCTGCTATGGTCCAGGGTCATATCTGTGGACATACATGTATCGTGAGTTGGTCTACTTTTGATGCATGTCAGATGTCTATTGTTGGAAATGATTGGGGTTGGAGTCATGTGGCCCAACAATGAAAAACAGTGAATGTTCTGGACTGTGGTTCCTTCCGTGTAAGGAAGTTTTGATTTTGTTGTACCCTTTTGTCATTACATAGGCATATTTACAGTATGCATGAAATATGTTGGATGGACCACACACACACAGAGACACACACACCGTTATTTACATAACTCTGGTTCTCTGATAACAGAGTGAGGTATCTCACTATGTGAGACACCCTCTGGCGTGACCGACCACGGAAGCACCAATTACACCACGTCTGTCGCAAACAGACCAATCACCGCTGTGATACGGAGGACCGCCCTCCATATATATACTACAGTATCACCAGCTACTCGTCATTCATAGCATGCGCTCTTCCCCGTGCGTGAATGCAAGAAGGGAAGTGTGGTGAGATCCCTCACTCTGTTATCAGAGAACCGGGGTTATGTAAATAACCTAACGTTCTCTTTCAAACATTCGCTCGGTATCTCACTATGGGAGATATAGCCAACTCCCGGATCGCATGCTCGAGTTCGCAACAGACGTGACATACCAACTTAACACGTTGAACACTATTTGAGTTTAGTGTCCAAGTGAGACCAAACGGGCACCAACACTGAGGACTGCGTGAGCCAGTGAGGGCGCAGTAATATCCAGTCTATAAAATCTCATAAACGTATGGGGATTTTCCCAGCAAGCTGCGGCGCAAATATCACGGACTGATATTCCTCTGAACAGCGCCCAGGACGTAGAAATACCCCTAGTAGAATGCGCTCTGAGGCGCACCGGGAGCGGCACGCCCCTCGCCTCGTAAGCCAAACCAATAGCCTCCACCATCCAGTGAGACAAACGCTGGGATGAAATGGGGAGCCCCTGATGTGAAGTAGCCCATGACACGAACAGCTGATTACTTTTCGTAAGTATCTTTGTCCTGTCCACGTAAATGCGTAAGGCACGGACTGGGCACAGGCAATGGAGCTTCGCCTCCTCTTCTGAAGAGAAGGGGGGCGGGTGAAATGCGTCCAGGTCAAAAGAATTACACCTATACGATGATTCAACAACCTTCGGGACGAAAGCGGGGTTGGGCTGTAAAGCCACTTTTTTGAACGAAGGGCTAAATTGCAAGCAGGAGGGATGCACTGACAGGGCCCGTAATTCACTCACTCGCTTAGCTGACACAAGCGCCAGTAAGAGGACAGTCTTGAGCGTAAGAAGCTTCAACTCGATTCCGTCCATCGGATCAAAAGGCGGATGAGAGAGCACCTCCAGGACCTCAGACATGCCCCAGGACGGTAAAAGACGTTTTGTCACTGGGCGTAAACGGCGTATGCCTGCCGACGTCTTGTCGAACCCCACATGACAGGCGGAGATGGCTGATAAGTAGACTTTAATCGTGGAGAATGCCTTACCCTTGTCCAACAATGACTGTAGAAAACACAGCACATTAGCAACATCGCATTGGAAGGGCACGATTTGTTTGTCATCGCACCACTTTTCAAACACACGCCATTTATTATCATATAGGGCGCTTGCAAAAGCCTGGCTCTTCATCCCGTTGGCGAGAGACACCTAAGTATCCCATCTCTTCTTGTTCCCCTGAGGGTTACCAGGCCGGTGCCTGGCGGCGGCTGCGGAGAAGGTGTTCCTCGCCCAGGACCTCGGGCCTGACGCCCTAGGCTGGGTATTCGCGGTCTGCTCAGCCTGTTGGGGTCTGGGTGGCCTGACTGGCTGCTGGAATCTCCTCGGCTGCTGCGGGGAGGGATTCAAATCTGTGTATATCTATTAGGGGTGTAACGGTTCATGTATTCGTATTGAACCGAAACGGTACGGGCGTCACGGTTCGGTGCATGAATTTACACGGAGAATACACGGTATAAAAATAAATAAAACTCGTGTGCGGATTAATTAATGTCATGCACAATTACTGTTAAGTAGCGAGAGTTACGGGAGTTCTTTAGCGACACCTAACGCAATCTTTAGCCTCGCCTTAGCTCTGAAGCTCTGATTGGCGCCTATGTTTTTTTTGTCAGGTCGTCGGTCGAGTCCGTCAGTCATTAGCAGCACTAAGGTTAGACCCACAAGAGTTAGAGGATCCGCTGGTCTCTTTAAGATCGTAAGTTTGAGAACTTCAGTTACAGTAACGTTAGTACAGGCGAAAGAGTGGTGGATAAGATGAAACTGTGTGTCGGCGTTGATCAGCAGTTGTTGGGTATGTGAGTGGAAAAAATGCTACACATATTCGAAGCCATCACCCAGATGATGTAGGCTACCAATCACTGAAACGAGGGGGAAAAAAACTTACCCTGCGCTTCAGCAGCCTTTGGATACACATACAAATAGGGCCAAAACCTATGGCTTAAATTAAATGATTTCGTAATGACAGAAAGCTATGTAAATCGCGTGGTAATTACCTTTATGTTGGGGTAACTTGTAACTTCTCACATGAGGAGCTGGTAGTGTTAAGTGCATAGACAGCAAAATAAAGTGACAACGCTAACCAGGCTAATAAACAAACCATGCTACGGTGAGTTAACGTCAAAGGGCAAAGTCACGTGACTTCTAGTTGTAGTCTGTTTATGAAATAAAAGGAGCAATTTCGTTTTTTAAAAAAAGGCAAAATATTGTGATATTTTCACAGTTAGTAGGCTAGATTATTACTTTACACACAATACAAAAAAATATTGAGGCAAATTGTAGACCCTTCCATATACAACTAAACACAGATGTTGAAGGTCTTGCTTAAGTGGATTTTTAAAAATAATTTTTCTATGTAATTTGCACTTTCAGAAATAAGAGATGCTGTAGGCCTATTTTCAGTTTTATAGCTGATTGTCTTATTTTGTTTACAAGTTACAGATGGAGTCTGGGTATTTATTGTACTGTTTAGACTACATCTTACACACTTCAGGCTGTTCAGATAGCTCAGGGAAGAGACTGTATGACACTAGGTGGTACAGCCTGAGACATGTACAAAAAAAAAATGCTTTCTGCATTTTTGTTTTGCATTTCCCTCCATTGTACCGAACTCGTACCGAACCGTGATGTCCAAACCGAGGTATGAACCGAACCGTGACTTCTGTGTACCGTTACACCCCTAATATCTATGTAGCATATCTCCTCCCAAAGGGCTGGATTCGGGTTTCCGGAGTCCAGCTGGGACCCCATCTCATCCAGCAGCTCGGCCTGGTAGGCTGTTAGAAGAGTGGTAGCGTTGAGGGCTCTAACCGCGAGACCAGACGATTTGTAGATTTTCTGATAAATGGACGCCGTGGAGCGGTCCATTTTCCCTGGCAGTGTCAGGTTACCCGCGGAGAGGGAGGTTCTCTGGCTTTGGTGCAAATGATGAGCGACGGACGCCTCCTCGACTGCCGGTGGGGAGGAGAGCCCAAGCTCGTCCATACCCTGGACATCCACTATGGAGAAACCTTTGATAGGCACCCGATGGGAAAAGGGTTTGTCCCAGAAACGCTTAATCTCGGCTATGCATGCCGGAACTGTGGGAAGCTCTCTTCTCGCGACGCGTGACGTCGCCTCTCCATCGTTGCGTTCTACTCTGGAGTATAGGCTATAGGGTCAGTTTGTCATTAAAACCAGGAAAATCTGATTGGTTCCATATATGTTAGTATTATTTTTATTTTACGGGCGGTGTGGTCCCATGCATGATGAGACCATAAAACATATCCTGAGAGTTCATTCAAATGTGTTCTCACTTTATAGGTGAAGGGTGTTGTTTGAGTCTTGTAGGGTGTTGCTTGAGTCCTTTCCTTCTGTATTACAGAAAGGCGAATCAAAGTGATATATTTTAATTTTCAACATGACCTCTCTAGGCAATGTTGTCTGCTGTGATGGTGTGGGATTAAAGGTCTATAGCTTACCATAGACTATAGCCTTTATTCTAACCATAAGGAAGTCTCTTAATGACAAGAACAAAGTATATCTATTTTTACCTAATGCTTTGCTTTGACTTTATTTATGTTTTATTAATTTATGCAGGAAGCGCACAAATGAATAAATCCTTCACATTGATTGCAAGACTCACAGTAAAGTAGTAGGCAGAAAGCATACTGCCCCCGTGTGGAAGTCAGCTGATGTGCAACCACAGAAAGTTCAGAATAGCTCTGGTTGTAGATGAAAAAAGTCTCCCTTACATGTCAGGATGCAGGCAAGGTGATCGGCTATGTATGTTTTTAATTGTCTTACTGTTCATGTAGGCATAATATATTTTCTCTTGGCCTTCAGATACAAGATTATATATTATTATGATAATATCTAACTTCCCCATATGTTGTGTTATTCCTGATCTCAGAGCACAGGGAATCCTGAAGGATCTGTGACAATACAGTACAACCTGTTGGAGGAGATGGTCAAGAACCAACTCAGCTTTTGTAAAGATGACAGGGTTCGTTTTTAAGTGCAATCCAAAAGTATTTCAGGAGTGGCTGCAGCGTCTGTACCACGTTTGTTTGCACCACACACGGGGACCCTGGTTTAAATCTGACCTGTGGTCATTTCCCGCACCCACCCCATCTGCTTTCTGTCATTCTTCACTGTCCTGTCTGAATAAATGCAAAATATATTTCAGGAACAGATTTCAATGATGTTGATCCACCCCCCACCCATCCCTACTTTAGAGTGACTCTCCACCGGCTGGGGGCTCGGGTCCTGATCCGCTCGCTGGAGATGGAGGAATGGGCAGTAGGGCCAGAGACGAAGGCCCTGAGAGAGAAGCTGCTGCAGCTCAGCCTGGAGTCTGGAGTCAGCTGCACACATACCGCCTTCATTGCCATCCACAAGGGCAGCGGGCTGACTGTGCAGGGACCTCTGCTCCACAGAACTGTGCCAACCCCTGGTTAGAGTGGGTCTCAATATTGTGTGTCTTATACAGAGCCGGACATTTACATTTACTTGAGTACAATTTTGAGGGATCTGTACTGTATCTGTAACCGTGAGTACCCGTTACTTCTTATAAAAAAAAAGGAAAAAAGAAAAATCTCGGAAACCCCTCTCAAATGTGATTGGATTGTGCAAGCGCCACTGATTGGGACAGCCTATCAGCAATCACCTTCAGCTTTCCGCCAAAGTCAACTCCATGGTCAGATTTAGATAAGAGACGAAACCATGGACGAAACAATGCATGAAGACGCAGCAGGTCCATCCCGGGAATGTGCCAACCTGTGGACCTCGCCAGACTATTTCAATTTTCTGAACAAGTTAATGATAGTTTTCGCTTCAAGTGTTTCAATTACAAAATAGTATTTTGTATTTGAAATACGTATTTTAAATACATGTATTAGAAATATTGCCCATCCCTGGCAACATGGTAAAAAGATGAAAATGACTTGATTTTACTTTCAATTCCTTTTATATTCTCCAAGGTATTAACATTAAAAATTTTCATAACTCCATGTAGGACGTTTCTGTACATAAATGTAAGCACTGTGGCAGTAGTAATGCAATATTTAGAAAATGTAGGCTTACTCTTCTTTACTCAAGTAATGAAGCTGTGTACTCTGTCCGCCTCTGGTCTTATAATACCCCAATGATTCTGTGTTCAGAAAAACAACATACAAGCTAAAGCAACCAGGCAGCTACAACGTTACTGTAAGGATCCTGTCTTGTCTTGTTTTCCCTGTCTAGTGTTTTTCCATCATGTCTGCTCCTCTTGTGTCTTCCTGTTTGCTTTGTTTACTTCCTGTGTCCTGTGCCATGTGCTCCTTTGTTTGTTTTGCCATGTGTTTCTGTTCCCTGTGCCTGTGTCTCTGCCCCTCACCTGATCCTTGTTAGTTTAATTATGGTTTCCATCTGTCTCTTGTTCCTTGTTCACCTGTGTCTAGTGATGGCAGTCTGACACTGAAGTTTCGATACGTGCTTCAAACCAGTAACTACAATTCCATTTGAACCACTGCTCCGAAGGTTGCTTTGCTACGGAAAAATCACGTGACATATGACGTCCGAAGCAGAAACTGCTTCATTCTCTGAAAGAATCACAGCGCCACCGCCTCGTGAACCAATCGTGCTGCCACTGCAACTGGCACGGCCTCGTTTCTAGTCTGGGCCCACTTCCCCGATAACGACGGACACACGCTCTTAAGAGGGTTTTCTACGATTCATCTTACGATCGTTCATTTGGTTTTTCCGACTGTTTCCCGAACATGCTCGTAGCGTGAACGCGCGTGCACTGCTCTTAAGATGCTCTTAAGGGGAGCTGTCCACGTTAATAGTTCTGAAATATTCTCTGATTTGACGGTGATGTCAGGTGACTGCACGTCACAACTATAGGCCTACCATTTAAACTTCGGATCTACACATTAATTCACATCAATACGAAAATAGAAACACTTTGACATCTGCATGTAAGCATCCCAAGTAGGTTATATAGGCCTACCACACAGAGACATAAATAATTGTAATTATTTTAAGATTAGATTGTTGCACCATGCAATAATTTTTAGCGGTGTCACTTAAGAACACGTTTGAAGATAAGAAAGAAGTCGAGTAAGAAAGAGAGGAAATGTGTAGGCTTAGATTGTGATGCAGTAGGCTACAGACTAAACCACATGTTGCTTTCTCTGCTTTTTACCTCATAGGCCTAATAAAATATTCACTTAGCAAAGATAATGTCAAACTATTCTGGCAACGTCTCGTTTCATAACTTGATTGCATTTTTGTCCGCTTTTCATCACATTATTATGACCATTAAATGTAGCCTATGCTATTTTGCATGCTAAAATCTGATTCATCACAGGTAAACACAATAAAGAATGGGAACGTAAGTTGGATTATGTATTCTAAGTTGTAATTCCTCTGTATGTCCTGTTGGTGACCTCAGTGAGAAGTACTGTTAAGACGCTCTTAGCCGGTAACGAGTACTCTGGAGCACTCGTAGATCTACGAGTGTTTTCACGACGCTCTTAAGCTACGATGGTTTCGGGAAACAGTCGGCAAATCTTAAGACGTTCGTAAGAGGGACTTTACGACGCTCTTAGGCGCCCTGGGCCCACTTCCCCGATAACGACGGAGACACGCTCTTAAGAGGGTTTTCTACGATTCATCTTACGATCGTTCGTTTAGTTTTTCCGACTGTTTCCCGAACATGCTCGTAGCTTGAACGCGCGTGCACTGCTCTTAAGATGCTCTTAAGGGGAGCTGTCCACGTTAATAGTTCTGAAATATCCTCTGATTTGACGGTGATGTCAGGTGACTGCACGTCACAGCTATAGGCCTACCATTTAAACTTCGGATCTACACATTAATTCACATCAATACGAAAATAGAAACACTTTGACATCTGCATGTAAGCATCCCAAGTAGGTTATATACCACACAGAGACATAAATAATTGTAATTATTTTAAGATTAGATTGTTGCACCATGCAATAATTTTTCGCGGTGCCACTTAAGAACATGTTTGAAGATAAGAAAGAAGTCGAGTAAGAAAGAGAGGAAATGTGTAGGCTTTGATTTTGATGCAGTAGGCTACAGACTAAACCACATGTTGCTTTCTCTGCTTTTTACCTCATAGGCCTAATAAAATATTCACTTAGCAAAGATAATGTCAAACTATTCTGGCAACGTCTCGTTTCATAACTTGATTGCATTTTTGTCCGCTTTTCATCACATTATTATGACCATTAAATGTAGCCTATGCTATTTTGCATGCTAAAATCTGATTCATCACAGGTAAACACAATAAAGAATGGGAACGTAAGTTGGATTATGTATTCTAAGTTGTAATTCCTCTGTATGTCCTGTTGGTGACCTCAGTGAGAAGTACTGTTAAGACGCTCTTAGCCGGTAACGAGTACTCTGGAGCACTCGTAGATCTACGAGTGTTTTCACGATGCTCTTAAGCTACGATGGTTTCGGGAAACAGTCGGCAAATCTTAAGACGTTCGTAAGAGGGACTTTACGACGCTCTTAGGCTTAAGATGCTTTCGGGGAAGTGGGCCCTGAATTGTAGCGCGCTCAAAGCATAAACACTTTTGGCTAATGCACAACATTGTGTTTGGTTCATAGCCTCTACTGTGACAAGCATAGTTTGTTCATATCGATTTATTTTTATTACAATGTAAGAGAGACGTGGGAAAACTTTATTCTGATGGCTCCTGATCAATCTTTATTTGTATAAAGAATGATATCCCATTCTTATTCATGTGCACTATGTATGTGTGGGGGTGGGGTGGTTAGGTGCGTGCACTAGATTTATTTCACTAGTAAAGCTTCCTGTCCACCAGTGGTGTAGTCTACTTTTTTGAGGTGGGCATACTGTATATTTTGGCCAGTAATGGGCTCAGTGGTTACCAAACTAGGTGTCGGGACCCCTCGGGACCAATATTAAGGGACAAAAATGTTTGTGGGGGTCGCAGATTTGCACTTACCTGCCCCTTGCATGCGTCAGGGACAGCATAAATTCACTTTCAAAACCAATAGTAAATAATCATCAAATACCCTAAAACTAAGTAGGGTAACGTGGATCAGAGTACGTTAGCTTGCTAGTATTGAGAGAAAAACGAAAGCTAGACTACAGCATGACAAGCCTGTGTTATTACCGTGTTATGTCCACAAATTAAACAACCTAGAAGGGTAACATGGTAGCAATACAAGTCTCATAAAAAGCGTGAATGATGTTTTTGACTCTTAACTTACCTTCGGAAACGTCAGGTCGGGCAACCTTATTAAAAAAGTTCCGAAGGTCTTGCTGTCCTTTGCGCCTGGCCATCTCGTCGTCCCCAACTAAAAACCTGGAACGCTGCTGTGCTGCTGCTTTAACCTGGCAGCTCGGGGTCGGGGGGAAGGCTGATTGATGCTGGCAATATGTGATACCGGTTAAACATGGCGGTGATCTGACATTCAGCCATTCGTCCCAATAGAAAGCAGTGCCAGTGGTCAACGCTGCATGGTTTCATATCTGGAAACAACCGACGGAGAATCCATGGGAGATTGACTGCCGCAATCTCCGAATGAATATTGTAAAGTGTAATATCGTTGTGTTGTTAAATTACAAGGCTTCGATGAGAAGTGGCCGTTGATGAAACGTGGCTGTGCTATTCTAAATATTGAAAAATGAATTTTAAGTGGGTATACTGAACATTTTAGGTGGGTATACTAACTGAAATAACCAAAAGCTATACCTGCGTTCTACGTAGACTACACCACTGATTGTAACATTGTCAGGAGATGGGCCAACCAAGTAGCCTATTTAAGAAAAAAAAGTAAGATAGACTTTATCCAAAGAAGTAATTAGAATAAGCCAGGCTCCGTGTTAAACTGTCCATCAATGCCACAATTATTGTAGCCTATGTCTCATGTTGTAGTGCCCACATTTACTATTCACAATATTGAAAGGGGAGTTCAGCAATATAAATATATATTTATTCATGTTTTATTATTTCGGCTACATTTATATTGTAACAAACTGTAAGGTTGTCTCAAAATGGTCTTTATTGGTTACGCACCAAAAACACGAACGTCATTAAACAAGCAACACAAGGGAGGTCAATTAAACAAGCACAATACACAAACAGGGTAGTCACATACAATACACGGGGTAAACACATGAGGTACAACATAAAGAAAGACTATACCAGCTAACACATACATGACAAGGTAAACGCCATTACTCATACTAAACCAACATCCACATTACACACACACACACGCACAGCATTATGGGAGTACAGTGATAACAGCTAGGTTCAGATCATTACACAGCCCCCCCGAGACTTAGTCCATTTCCCCTTGACTCAAGTCTTACCCTACGTCAGTCCATGAGCCTGGCTGGGACGCGACGCTGGCGTTGTGGGCGCCCCGCTGTCGCGGCGGTGACTTCCGGTGAAGGCTGCACGGTGATCGGTGTTAGAGCCACAGCTCCATTGTCACCAAGTTCCACAGAGTCAGTGTCAAAGTCTCCACGACCCTCAGCTGAGGCCAGGGGTCGATACGGGGCCAGTCGATCACGGTGGAGAGCCACAACTCTCTCACAACTCGCTTAATCAGTCTCACACGATAGACCACATCAGACAGCTTCTCTAAGACATCGCACGGCCCGACCCACTGGCTAGTGAGTTTCGGGGAAATGCCTTTCTTTCTCTCCGGGCAGTACACCCACACTTTATCGCCGGTCTGGAACTCCTGGCCGCGACAGCGCGTATCGTAAGCTCGCTTTTGACGCATTCCAGCTTCACTCATAGCCTGCCGGGCCAACTCATGTACTCCTTTGAGTCTCTCGCGTAGCTGCTTGTAGTATTCCAGCCCTGGCTTACCTCCAATCTCCGCCTCCGGAGGCGAACCGAACACCAAGTCCACCGGCGTGCGTAGCTCTCGCCCGAACATCAGAGCTGCCGGTGTGCATTTCGTTGACTCTTGCACCGCTGTGCGATATGCCCATAGCACCAGGGGCAAGTGTAAGTCCCAGTCCTTTTGTCGGCGGTCGGCCAATATGGCCAGCTGCACTGCTAGCGTCCGGTTAAACCGTTCGACCAGCCCGTCGCTTTGTGGATGCAGAGGTGTCGTTCTCGTTTTCCGGATGCCCATGCGCTGGCAAACCTCAGCAAACACCTCCGCCTCGAAATTCCGCCCTTGGTCGCTGTGGAGCTCCTCCGGTGCCCCGAACCGGCAGAACATCTCAGTGACCAGTCTGTCCGCTGTCGTGTGGGCGCTCTGATCTGGCACTGCATACGCCTCCGGCCACTTAGTGAAATAGTCCATAGCTACGAGCACGTAGCGATTTCCCCGCTCTGTGACTGGCAGTGGGCCCATGATATCGACGGCTACCCGCTCCATGGGAGCCCCGACTGCGTATTGCTGCAGCGGAGCGTGCGAGCGTCGCGTGGGGCCCTTCTTCGCTGTGCAGGCGTCACAGCAGTGAACATGCAGTTCAACGTCCAGCCTGCATCCCGGCCAATAGAAGTGGCTTCTCAGCCGACGAAGAGTTTTTGCGATGCCGAAATGAGCCGCCCCCACAGCCCCATGTACCTGTTCCAGTACACGGGCTCGTAATCCAGCAGGAACCAGCAACTGGAAAATGTCAGATTGTCGATCGGGGGCTCGCCAGTGTCTATACAACAGTCCTTGACGTGCTACTATTCCCGGCCACTGTGAAAAAATCGCTTTGGTCTCTGGATCGAGTGCTGATACGTCAGTCCATGGCGGTCGCTGACCGGCTTCGATCCATGACCACACTCGGCCAAGCGTGGCGTCCTCCGATTGCGCCTTCCGGATCTCCTCCCTCGACATCACGTCCACCGGCGACTGCGCGTCCATGGCCTCAGCTGCCGCTCTGCAGTGCTGTGTTGTGGCGTTGGGCTGCGGTGCGTTGTCTCTCTCGCTGGCGTGAAGCTGGCGAGCGGTGGCTCTCTTGATGGCGCGGCGCTGGCGAGCGTTGAAAACAGCGACTCTCTCTCTCTCTGCCAGCGGTGATGCAGCCTGTAGCCGACGAGCGGGCTCCGGTTGAGCCGCGGCCAGGCTCCTCTCCTCCCTCCGGTGGCAGTGCTGGCACTGGTCTGCTGCACACGGACGCCTGGACAGGGCGTCCGCGTTGCCGTGAAGGCGACCCGCCCGGTGTCGAATCTCCATGTCGTAGTCCTGGAGCGCCTCCAGCCAGCGAGCCAGCTGGCCCTCTGGTTCTTTGAAGTTCAGCAGCCAGGTGAGCGATGCATGGTCCGTTCTCAGCAGGAACCGTTTGCCGTAGAGGTAGGTTCGGAAATGGCGCACTGCCACCACCACAGCCAACAGTTCTCTGCGGGTCACGCAGTAGTTCTTCTCCGCTCGGTCCAGTGAGCGGCTGAAGTATGCGACCACCTGCTCGCCCTGCTCGCCTGCTTGAGAGTGGACGGCGCCGACGCCCACGTCGCTGGCGTCGGTGTCCAGGATGAACGGCAGTTGAGGGTCAGGGAAAGCGAGCACTGGGGCCTCACATAGCGCCCTCCGCAGCCGCCGGAATGCCTTCACTCAGCTCTTCACTTCACTCTTCACTTCACTCAGCCCCTCACAGCTACGAGTGCAGAGTTCATTTACGGCTTGCCTTGTCTCTACAGAGGGCCGCGCTCCTGTAGCGGTGTGGTGATTGCTCAACCCGCGCTCCTGGCTCCTCTCTAGTGGGCGTGAGCTGAGCAGTGGCGAACTCAGCAAGCGGACCTGGACGAGACCTGTTGTTTTCGTGGGCTTGAGTTCCGCGGGCTTGTGTGGGGAGGGGCGGAGACTCAGCAAGCGGACCTGGATGAGACCTGTTGTTTCCGCGGGCTTGAGTTTCGCGGGCTTGTGTGGGGAGGGGCGGAGTCTTGGATGGCGAGCACTCTTTGCGAGTTTGCTTCCTGCGGGCTTGTGTGGAGCGAGTTGGAGAGTTCTTCGTCGCGCCAGCTCTCCGCACTTCATGCTCTGTTTTCCCCGCCGTGTGCAACACTACGCTGCTCGTCCGTAAGTGTAGTGTGAACCGGGAAATGTCCACCACAGCCCCCCATTTCTCTAGCACGTCCAGGCCGAGAATGCAATCATCCTGAATGCTAGCCAACCAAAGCCGGCGGCTCGCCGTCTCACCGTTGATGCACACGCACACCACCTTTTGTCCATACAGTTCCGCTCGCTCTCCGGTAACTGTTGTGATGCGCGTTTTTGTCTTTTCCCAGCCTCTGGGTCTGGCTACCAGCGTGCCGGGTAAGAGACCGGGGCGCACAAGCGAGATGGTGGAGCCAGTATCGATCAAGGCGCGACACCGTGCAGTCCACATACAGTCCTCTGGTTTGGCCGAGCCGGCCCAGCCGTATGCAATCCATAGCCCCTCCTGCCGTGCCACCTTCTTCTAGTAACTGGGGTGCGAGCGTGAGGGGTGCCAGGGCTGGGCAGTACCACGCGATGTGTCCCGGCTCGCCACACCGGTGGCATCCGTCTCCGCTGGCCGGCCTCTTCCACTCGCGTGGGCGCCGTTGTGGTGGCTGTGCCGTGGTCTGCCGCGTCACCTCCATCGATGTCTGGTGTACGCAATGCCGCGACTCTGTTGTGCGGAAGATGTTTTCCACCCGTTCGGCTTCCGCGAGCGCCACGGACAGCGAGCTGGGGGCGCTCAGGCGAAGGTGTTCTTTTAGCCGCTCTGGGTGGATGCCTCGCACGAACGCTTCCAGTGCCATCTCTTCATGTAGACCCTGGCTGTACGTTGGGTAGCCCCGCCGGGCATACAGCTGCAGGTCAGCCGCGAACTTGCCCAGTCTCTCGTCCTTGTGTCGCCGTCTGGAAGCGAGTTGTTCTCTGGCATCGCTGATGAAGATTCTCTGGCCGAATCGTAGTTGCAGAGCTGCTTCGATTGCGGTCCAGCTTACTTGCTCCGCCGGTGGCAGATCTTCTAATACTTGTAGCGCTTCCCCCTCCAGGGCCAACGCCACCTGTACGCCCGTTCTCTCCGCCGACCAGCCATTCAGCTCGGCTGCCAGCCGGACCTGTACCAGGTATGTCGCCAGCGGCCTTTCGCCATTGTAGTGGGGCAACTTTACGCTGGGGCGCCCTTCTACCGCCGCCGTCGCACCGAGGACCGGCCGGTTTCCATCGCTCCTGTGTGGAGCGGGTTCAAGTGGCGGGATGCTGCCATCAGCCCTGTTCGTTTCCTCCTGTGGCCGGGGGCGGGTCTCTTCATCACGGTCACGCTGCAGGCTGGCTCCGTCTGCTGGGCTCAGCAGGTGGCCATGGGCGAGCGTGCTGTCGAAGAGCCGTCTTGGCAGGAAACTCATCATCGTCAGGTAATCAGTTGCAGCTTTCTCCTCCCGTCCAGTAGGGGTCGTCATCCCACTTCTGACACCAATGTAACAAACTGTAAGGTTGTCTCAAAATGGTCTTTATTGGTTACGCACCAAAAACACGAACGTCATTAAACAAGCAACACAAGGAAGGTCAATTAAACAAGCACAATACACAAACAGGGTAGTCACATACAATACACGGGGTAAACACATGAGGTACAACATAAAGAAAGACTATACCAGCTAACACATACATGACAAGGTAAACGCCATTACTCATACTAAACCAACATCCACATTACACACACACACACGCACAGCATTATGGGAGTACAGTGATAACAGCTAGGCTCAGATCATTACAATATCTTCAAAATAACAAGGTTTTTCATGTCAGATTAATTACAGCCTAACATATTGGTGATGAACGCTGTTTGGTAGGGCCCCCTTGGAATTTTTGCTTAGGGCCCCCACAGACTCTAGAATCGCCTCTGGCCCTGCTGCTGTCCCAAAGAGTAATATCCCTGGTGGCAGCCATTACCACTTCCCCTTCCCGTTCAACCCAGTGGGTGCGCGCTCAAGTGCTTAAAGGAGAATTCCGGTGTGATATTGACAAAGTGTGTTGAAACATGATACCGAGTGTGAACGTATGTCTCATAGCCCATCTCGGCTTGTGCCCTGCACTCCAAAATCTGGCGCTAGTTAGCCGATGCTACCAACAGCTTTTTCAATGGTGGTGCTTCGGCATCGGGGTAGCCATGCAAATAAATCAGTTTTACACCATTTACGAGGCTCAATGTATCTCCACACTTCATTCCAAAAATAATTCCGTGGAAATGCATGGATTCCAGTTGCTGCTACTGGAAGAAACTGGAATCCATGCATTTCAACTGAATTATTTTTGGATTCTGATCCCTTATCATACCTGTTCATTCTTACTCGTCGCTCGACTTATCGTGACTAAATTCAAGATGGCTGCAAACGCTAAACTTCGTGAAGATACTGTCTGTATAAATCGTCTTGTAAGTAAACTACCAGTGCTTTTTAAAAGTTCTCAATGTCTCGTTTTAAATGTCAGGGCCTTCGGTAGTCTACCAATGAAGTGTGGAGATACATTGAGCCTCGTAAATGGTGTAAAACAGTGATTTATTTGCATAGCTAGCCCGATGCCGAAGCACCACAATTGAAAAAGCTGTTGGTAGCATCGGCTAACTAGCACCAGATTTTGGAGTGCAGGGGACAAGCCGAGATGGGCTATGAGACATACGTTCACACTCGGTATCATGTTTCAACACACTTTAGGTCAATATCACACCGGAATTCTCATTTAACCTCATAAATGGCCTTTCAAGTGAATCCTATATTAATAAACTTGTTTATTTTTGTACTGGAATCACGTCTCTGTCTTTACTTATCTTATCTGTGTGTCTTATCAAATATACTTGGGTTTACAACATATCTTGGTGTGAAAGGCCCCAAGTGGCGTAGTCGTGCACTTAGAGCCTATATGTACAGTTGGTCACATATTTAGCGAACTTATATGCTGCTGATCATTCCGACAGCCAGCACGACAGTACAAGAAACGTCATTTGATTGGCTGAAAAACCGAGGGGGAAGGGTTACCTGACACACACGCTACAGGCATGGCGAGTGCCAATGCACTGGCTACTTTGAACTGGCAGTCAAGCGAGCAGGTGTGTCAACGACAACGGTAAGTTACCAGGGCTGTCTGCCAATACATACCCCATAAAAAGCCAAAGTAAAAGATTTTGATATTCCCTTTGCTCTTCAGCATGTAGCCTACATGTTTGCACCTTTTGTGGTTTGTAGATCAGCTACTGTATGCTACCCATGAAGAAGAAAGGGGACAACGCTTTTTCATTATGCAGAGTCTAAGTAGGCAAACTAGCCATACAAACTGGCAATTGGTGACCAGGCTTTCAAATTCGGATTTTACTGTTTTAAAAAAATTAGCTGTTAGGATTACCCAGGATATTGTCACAGCTAAACCTAGCTTCTGTAATCTTTCAACCAAAGTTAGGAGTCATGTTGAATATGGGTGTGCCGCACGGACAGTCGCATAGGCTATAGCACAGAATAGAAGTCACTGGGCTGCCAATCTTGCAGTGTATTTGTGAATGTAGCCTGCACAATGCAAAGCAATAAAAGATAAACCAGTGCATTTCCATAGAAATGAACATTGCGAGACACCAGATATTTCTTCTATGATCTCATCCCATAAAGTTTTTCTTTGACTTTTTTTGAACATTTATTTTATCTAATGACATAGCAAACATGATGAATTGAATCCACATATCCTTGCACTTGCGAAAACTATTTTTCACATAGCCTAACAATAACAATATGGTCGCAAAAACAATGACTTCAGACTTGACTCGGACTCGAGCTTCGAGACTCCTAAACAAGCTGTATTTCATGAAAGTATTGCTTTTTTAATCTAAATGTATTCATGTATTTCTATTTTATTGTATTGCTACATATAATATACTTTGGAAAACGTATAACGAGCGACCCTTTGCCATAATGTGCAACGTTACGTAACGCATGTGCGCACACTCACAGATATATAGAAAAATGCATTGACCATGGCGACAAGAAGTCCTCCCAGAGTTGTGCCTTTTATCATTACTTTCGGTTACAATAACTTCGTGCACAGAGGAAATAAGCGAATAGCTACATGCAAGGTGTGTGGCACCAGGATAAATTATGCCTATTCAACAACGTCTGATTTCAGCAGGCATCTCCAAACGCACTCAGGTCAGTCACTTATAGAGGGAGAGCTACGACGGAGTATTAGGGCCACACATGAAGAAAAAAATATTTGTTACCATGGCGAGATTAAACTCGACATGTCGACATTAAACTCGACATTTCGAGAATAAAGCTGAAATATCATGTAGACTTTAATCTCGACGTGTCGACATTAAACTCAACATTTTGAGAATAAAGTTAGTTTGGAGAGAGAACGACCGCTCGGGACGATTGAAAGGGAGGACGAATGAAACATTGCAGTTTTCTTCGAGTGCAACAATAGACATAGGCCTACATCATGTGGACAAAACATAGAACATATTAACCTCCGTTGCTCAGCCAAATGCTTTCCTATCACGGAGTTACAGGCGATAAATGCGATGGTCAAAAGTAAACGCCATTAGCGGTTTATTTATTTATTGTAGGCCTATTATTAAATAGTGTTTTTTATCTAAAGGTTCAACTTCATGCTTATGCACTAGACTAGGTATACTAAGTGCTCCCCAATCCCAGACTTTCACATTGCATGTTTGTTTGTAATGGATGCAAACTGCTAAATGTCTATGGAGGGACAAATGAAGCCGTCATCCCGACCAGGCATCCCCATGTATTGTAAGTAAATGCACACGGGATCAAACGAGTATAGGCCTATATACGTATACATATCTGTGTTTATAGCCTCCTCCTATATGTATTGCAGGTGAGACATGGAAAAGCAGTTTTAGAAAAAATAGTTTTGCCATGTTAACCTAGGCTATATGAGAGTGACGGCCTGTGGGTCAAGGGCAGTTATTTGGATGTGCGGTGGCCTTACCCACGTAAAACAGAGTGAAACTAGACTGCATTTCCGGCGGGAACTGCGAAAGTGTGCTTGCCCTGGTCCGGTCACCAACGTGAGCAGACAGTGACATACGCTATGCTGAACCTGGCTTGATCCAAGCATTCTAACAGTGCCTTTCAGTGTTGGAGCAGTGGCAGGGGCGGACTGGCACCAAAAATCGGCCCTGGCATATTTGGCCCAAGCGGCCCTCAAATCGGTCGGGCACACCTAATTAAATAGAAAATCTTTGCATTACCCTTAAATATGCATATTTTTTCAACTGTCATGGAACACTGAAGCCTCATTGGTTATCTCTCTGACTGATCAGAGGTAGGCATGAAGCATATGATCTCCATATTCAAGTAGACTAAAAAGCAATTATTAAAGAAGAGTTTCTGCTTGAATTCAAAGTATAATTTCAAATTATTCAATGGGCTACAATTAACAGCAGCACCAAAAATTACTGAAGCCTATGTGTAAAGAGTTAAATTACCCAGATTGTCTTAGACATACCAGTTATCACTGTAGGACAACTGAAACAACACAAAATAAACAGGGCTGTTGCTGGAAATATTTTATTCCTGTAGGCTATACTTCCTACCTACATTGCTGGTACATTTTGGAACAGTACAGCTACATGAACTAATTGTCTTTAGTGTCTGACAGTAGCCTAGGCCTATAGGTTATATATATAGCTTAGTTGGCTTGTGCATGACGTGACGTTTTGTAACCTACATTTCCGTCAGTCTACAGTCTTTTATCCCTTCTTTACCATGATAACCCTCCCAAGATAGAACCACCACTCATGCCATCGATGTTGAATTTTGGGCGTCTGACGGAAACTGATCAATCTGACCATCAATTAACGTCGATTTGACACTATTTTGCTGTCCGGGTTTGCAAATCATTCATTTAGAAAATGTAAGTTGCGCTATTTGTTATCATAATCACAGCACGGCTTTACTATGTTATCATTAGGCAACCATATCATTACATTATCGCAATTAATAAGTCATCATAATCATCATAGTCAGCATGGCATGTCACAGCCTACCTGCTCCACCACTGAGTTCTTATCATGTAGCCTCAACTATAGGCTTGCACTGTCCACTACCTGCTCACTGTCCCTTGCTCTGTATATCCTCGTTCAAACTCAACAAACTTCAACATGTTGGTGACATATGCTAGCCTACTTGCTATATTGTATTGAAGCTTCTACATTGGTGTTCATTTTGCACAATTGTCACTACCGGCACCCGCCGCAATTTCGTGTACAGTAGGCAACTTCGATTAACTTTTGATGCGCTCACAGAATCCTGGCTCTGAACCAAAATGGAAGGGGTGGGGCCTGACGTGAGCTGTTATTGGATCAGTCCAGTGTCAATATTGAAATGTAACCAATGGGCCGCTGATTGTCCTTCGTTTGGGCCGATCGTTGGCCAAAATAATTAAATTATATTCTATCGGCCCAAAAGGTTCGTCGGCCCACCGGGAAAATGCCCGGTATGCCAGATGGCCAGTCCGCCCATGTCATGCGTCTTGCACCTCTCAAACTGGGCTATCAGGTAACCTAGAGAAAAATTTGAAATTATGAAATATGACTAAGGCATTAAAATGCTGCTTGTTTGTCAGGATACTTTTTCACTGATTTATTTTAAAAATATGAGCTATGAGTGTGAATGTTATATAGTCCATCTCCTAATTCTGTTTTACTGGTTTATTTGACAAATAATCTATATGGATTTGCTCTATAAAGACCTTATGTCTGTTTGGGATTGTTTTGAGAGCCTATTGATGTATCTCAGAATAAAGGAATGTCCACAACATTAGTGATGTTTTTTTTTGTGTGTGTGAATGTATTTTACTTAACTCATTGAATGTAGCTGGATACTCATGAACGCATGTCTCTAATAGCCACAATAGGAGTAATTTTAGCAACACCGTATTTTGTGTGGCCCATAACGACCCAGTGGATCATGAAAATGTGCCAAAATTCACATTCCTTGCTTGTTGTTGGTACATTAATCCCATTCAGATTGCCACTTATCTGAGATGTAAGAGTTCAGTAGGTTTAAGGTCTGGGGCAGGGATTTGACATTCTGTGACTTCTTCATTGAGGGCTTGCTTAGCAGCACTGTCCGCTTTCTCATTTCCCCTCAGACCAACATGGCCTGGGACCCAGCAAAAAACTACACTCAAGTTCTGGTTCTTTAGACGTTCTAGTTGATCAAGCTTAGCTTTGGTTGTACTTTTTGCGTGACATTAAAGCCTACTGGAAAGATTTTTAATTGCAATTTAATTGAATGCAATTTACTTTTACGATTAAATAAAATTAATTTATCCCTCTCACCCATAGTTTTCTATTTATTTACAAATGTACATAGGCCTACTGTAATTACATTTATACAGTTATTCTACTGATCTTTATACTATTCATCCTGCACATAAACTTATTCTTACTACTCTTATAATGTTGTTTCTGCACTACAATGACACTGTTTCCACACTGCACATAGCTGTATGTTATGTACATATCTGTTATATATTTGTCATATTGAATATCCATATTTATTCTGTTTTATTATATTCTGTTAATACACTGTATATCTATATTATTATTTCTACTATTATAATGTTACTACTATATACATTATTCTACTTATTGTATGAGATAACTGCTAATACACTGCACATATTTATATTTAATTCATATTACTCTAAACCACCTTCTGTAAATCAACTGTATACTACTGTCTACATTGCACTATATTTCTTGATCTGTCTCTGTATATTTCATCACCTTTCGATACTTTGCATCACATTGTATGCATACTGTAGCTACATGAATCACAGCTAAGATCCTTGGTTGCTATGAAGGCCAGTCGTTCTAAATGGATGGTTGCTATGGCCAAAGGCCAGTTATCTCTGCCGTTGTCAAGCGGGCATATCCTAACTTTATCTTATTTTAAACATCTCTATTTTACTTAGCCTACTTCCATACAGTGACTCCTATTAAGAAGTGGCCACTTCATTCGCGCTTACCATGATTCACGCAGCAACATTATTAAATTAATCTGTCACCATATGCCTATGCCAACGTTTGCAAAGAGGAGAATCTTTTAATTTGATTCACAATGAAACATTACATTTAATGTACATGTAAACAATGAGTAGGCAAGTTTTGGTTGTTGTTGGTGGTGTTACTGCATCCCTTAGTTATGCCTACAATGCAAAATTGTTCCCTCGTGATTGTTAGACGCATTTCAAAACATCGCGACGTGAAATGCCACCACAAAACATTGTTTGTGAATCGGTCTTATTAGGAGTCCTCGCTTAAGCTGTCACAGACTCAGGCGCTACTTTTAGGGCTAAAATGCTTCCTGAATTACTCTTAGTAAAAAAAGGAGTCCTAAAGTTACGAGTGACGAAGTTACGAGTACAAGCATCTCATATCAAATAGAGCATCACAGTCCCGCCCACAGGAGTTTCCGGAAGTAAGAATTCAATGCAATTTCTCCATTGACAATTCGGGTATAAGCCATAAAAACTTAACTGCACATGGTAGACTCAAAACGGCTGTACTAAGCGATTGTGTATGCTCATATAGACGCCAAAAGTTCACAGGGCACTAACCTCGTTTTGAGATAAATGTCTTTTATTCGCGATGTCTTGGATAAGTACTTCATTACCCACAATCCTGAACAATCCCACAATCCCACAGTGATGCTTCTGATTGGTGGAAAGGCCGTTCAGTCATAGTTTGAAACTTGAATCAGCGAAAATTATTGACAAGATGGCGGAGTCTTTTACTGCCTATGGCGAAAATCTTAATGTGAATAAAAACTTTCTAGACGAACATTGGTACTTGTATCAACAAGGATTGTGGTTTATATATCACACGAACTTAGTCAGGGCCAATACACCATCAAATAGAACACTGTAAATGCTAGTTTGAACACTTAACTTTTCAGGTAGCCGATAGGCTAGCTAATCATTAGCCTTTCAGACATTAGAATGTCATTATAATGCTGCTAACATTAGCCTACATGCTGCAACACAGGTATGAAATATATTATGTTTTAGTGACCTTGTTGTTTCTATGAACATGAATTGTTGTTTAATGAAACATCAACTTAGACGAGGCATAAAAAGCCCTGTATATCCCCATTAAGAACTTAAACCTTTGAACTAGCTAGCTAGCTGATAGCAAAGCTGGATGCTACCACCGGGTAGACACTGCAGTAAAATGGTTAGCAAACCGTCCATGCCCCCGGCCAGTGAATATTTCAGTTTCAAGGACGAAATCAAGAGTGTCCAAAGGGGTGAAAACCACTTTAAATTGGGTCACATTATTGACTGTTGTGTGTCGAGGGTCAGCTTGTGGGTTTTGTATGGGCCAGCATGAGGAACAAGACCTATCAAACCTACGAAGTTGTGTGGTGAGTTTTGCAGGGAGGTTGGTAATGCTAGTTAACATTAGCTAGGCTACTGTAGCCTTCATACTGTACGAGCTATATCAATCATTAACCTAGAAATACTTCTTCGTACATTTAATGGACATTTTGTGTAATAATTCAAGTTAATAAACTGAATATGGTGGTCCAAGAGCAGACCATGCACCGGTCCATGCATCAGGATGGCAGTCAGATACGAAGCACTGCACAATGTTGCTAACGTTAAAGTTAACCGCTTTCACACACACGATATAAAATACACGATGGTATAACATTCAATACCAAAACACTATTATTTACACGATTACTCCTGAAATAACTGCTATTAACTATATAAAAATCATTGTTTGGAGGAGATGGTTCGCTGCTGTCGCCGGTTGGAAATTAATATTTCGCGCTGGTTCGTGCTGCTTATATATTTTTCAGTGAGGCCCGGTGGTTTATGGGATGAGTAGTTCCTTCGCTCGGAAATGAAAATATGTACACAGTCTTGTACCTTTGACTTTTTTTGGACTTTCTATTCGTTTTTTCACTCGAAATGATATGTTGTATGCTTATGAGTTACGCCGTAGCTGATTAGCCTAAGACATGCTCTAAAACTCTTTAGATACGGATTTTTCCAAAACGTCAATGGGAGAAATGAATGGGAAATTTACTTCCGGAAACTAAGCTCTCTCGGAGGAGGGGCGGGACTGTGATGCTCTATGACCATGGCATTACACTAAGCAACATAAATCTCATAACGTTACAGCAACCTCTTCTCCCTATGACCTAGCTAGCTAGTTTCTAGCCACACACGAAATGAATGAAATCTCCGCTTAGCATTCTAATAACAGAAGGGGCACATTTATGTGGACCACTACAACATGACTCATTATGTCTGTAACGTTAACTGTATAAAACACTTACTTTCATAAAGGAAGCACACCATCCAGCACATACACATGGAAACCGATATTTTAGGTAGCCTACGAACTCAAAACATGTCTCTCTGAAGCTCTGTTCTAGAATCTTTGCTCTGAAGTCTGTCCCCGTTGCTAAGCAACATCAAATAAACGAATAGACAGTCTTCCAGTATTAAATGTGTACGTGTGATTACGAATGGATGTGTGTAGTTTGCAATTAGAATAAACAAGAAATAACATTTCCAATAATTTCCCATGATAAATTACATAATATTTGCACCTTCCTTACTTGTGAACCTCACACGTATTCAGTGAAATGTAATACAAGTTGCCACCTAGCATTAGGCTATTTAACATTAACGTGACATTGCTTGTTTATTCTTTCGTCAACTCCATGCTTTTAGGAAAACAATCTTTTTATCATAGTTCCCTCTTCAATGAGCGATTACCAACTCGTTTTTGTAAAAGAGATAGCTGTTTATTGTCCCTAGGTTTACAGAAACACCTATTCATATTAATACGTAGCCTATGGAGTGCTGCTGACCACTGTTCATTACGGCCCAGAATGCCTTGCATGTCTTTACAACAAAACAACACAGTAAAACCTAAATGCCCGTAAACATATGCATTTGCATACTTGTAACATTTTTAATAATACTCTTCCATCATGATATTTAACAATAATGAAAAATGTAATTTGAATACCGTCAATGTGAAAACAACTCTATTATGTAAGCTATATATAGCTACTGTTCTCCTTGCTATTTCAGTTCGTAAGTCCATACTATCCCATGGCAGAGCAAGGATTTCATGATTGGGCAAGGTTGCCTGGAGACATTGTGGCTGCCCAGAGACATTGAGCATACTTGGAAGGCATTGTGATAGAAGGTGAATGGTGAAAAGGTGAATGGTGAGAGTTACCAAATACCTGTGGGTGTTTTGCCAAATGATGGAAACTTTTGGAATATTTCTCTTTTTTTTTTAGCTTATGCACCCTCACACTGGAGTCCCCAGTTCATATACAAAATTTGGTATCGATATGTGACAGTGTTCCTGAGATATGGACGACTTCCTGTTTTGGAGCTTCGCTGCCGATTTCGTTTGGCTGTGACGGGCAAACGCTTTCGAAAATCAAAAATCCTTCCGGTAACTTTTGTGAGGCTTGGTCCAAGGATAATGTACGTCAAGTTTCGTGGCGTTCGGACCAAATTTGTGACCTGTGAAAATTTAGTTTCGCTTTCTGTTCAATCCAATATGGCGGACGAACGACACGCCCACCTGACGTCATCTTCGCGACCAACTTACACCGGTACTGACCGGACGTTTTAAAGTTGGAACGGTGTCTCTGTCTCAAAGGGCCTAGGCGCTAGAGCTGACAAAAAATTAGGGAGACGGGAATAATAAAACTTAAGAAGAACAATAAGTGTGCTGCTTTCAGCAAGCACACTTAATAACATTTTGTAGCCTACTATAAAAACATTATATCATTGGGAACATGTATTATTCTAGCTATATAATAGTGCATGGTATAACCGCGAGATACAGCGCTTCACGAT
Organism: Alosa pseudoharengus; assembly: GCF_046254945.1. Taxonomy (NCBI): domain Eukaryota; kingdom Metazoa; phylum Chordata; class Actinopteri; order Clupeiformes; family Clupeidae; genus Alosa; species Alosa pseudoharengus. Next base: position 24,310,507 of record NW_027468689.1, on the reverse strand, counting down.
AACGGCAATGAGAAGACGCAATCTATCTGAATATCTGCAATCTAGCAATCTATCTGAAATAACACCTATTTAAAGTAGGCCTATTATTCATGTCACATATTGTGTGTTAGTGTAGGCTACATAGCTTAAACTGTAGGTTATGTTTAAACTTTATTTCGAGTTTAATGTCAGCATGTCGACTTTAAAGTCGACACGTCGAGATTAAAGTAGATATGCTATTTCAACTTTATTCTCGAAATGTCGACTTTAATGTCGACATGGCGACTTTAAAGTCGACACATCGAGATCAAAGTCGACATGACATTTCAACTTTATTCTCGAAATGTCGAGTTTAATGTCGCCATGGCAAAAATATTTTTTGTCTTCATTTGTGGCCCTAATACTCCGTCGTGAGCAGCTTCACAGAAGAGAACTTCTGACGGCAAATTTGAGGAAAAGTTGGGGAACCACCCTTCTTACCTAATTTGAGGGTGCTGATTCTGAATATTTTGTTTACCAAGCTCAATTCTGAGATCTAAGCTACATAAAATAGCGATTTTCTTTTGCTTATTTTTACCTAAATTGGGTTGATTTCAAAAGTAATCACTAAAACAAAATAAAAGTGTTCTCTAAATACATGTTTGAGCATTAAAGAAGCCATACTATAGTTTATTAACATATTTAATGGGAACATGATTACAGTTAACATGTAATAAACTCGGAAATTCTAATCAAAACACAACCATAATTTTTATTGCTAACATAGTGAGTCACTCATGTGGTGTTTAATGCATTTCATCACAATAACAAGTTGCACAGATAACCTTCAACTCAGAATATAGCCTACAGTACCTGCAACAACAGCGGGAAAAACATGGGAACTAAACGTGCATTACGATATAATCAGTGGGAGCCCTGCTTGTTTCCCTGCAACAAGAAGCTTCCATCTGGGGGTGATGGAAGACAGTGACACCCTCAGTGTGTTTGAAATGTCCAGTCGATTGCGCAATTTGGTCTTAGTTGCAGTCATTGCCGAAAACCCGGCCTCGCATACATAAGTGGTGGGAAACGTTTTCAGCGCTTTTATGGCTATCTCGGGATATTCTGCTTTGGTTTTGATCCAAAAACCCGCCAGAGAGGTTTCCTTATACACACTCTTAAGACCACTGTCATTTGCAATTTCGATCAACTGCTCTTCCTCCTGCGCTGACAAGTTAGGACTATTCGGGATATTGACAAATGGGTTGCGGACCCACTCATTGGTTTGCCGTGGATCTTTGGAGGATGGGAAGTAACGATCAAACTCATTTGAAAGCGCAACAAGGTGATCGCGCACCAGCTGCGAGAGAAAGGGCCCTGCCTCAGTCTCTCCCAAAACCCGCACTACTGTTTGGAACATATCAAATACACCCCGGTCCACTCGTCGTCCCCACAAATCAAGCTTGGCTTTAAATGCAGCGACTTTATCTGTCAGTTTAAAGACAGTAGTCATTCTCCCCTGGAGTGACAGGTTGAGGTCATTAAGCAACCCGAATATGTCACACAGGTAAGCGAGTTTTGACACCTAAAACATTCACTAAAATGTGCAGCTAACGGTGACTTTTTTTCTGTAAGAAATCTCTGCAGCGGCTCTCGCAACTCAAACACTCTGGCCAGTGACCTGCTAAAGATGCTTGTTTTTTGTTGCTCATTCTAGCAGCTTAGCTAACTTTATGTGACACTACCGTTCGCCAAGAACTGAACAAGTGAAGTGAGCTGACCTGAGGCTGCAGCGCTGAAGGCAATACTGTATGTAAAAGTGTTGAAGGCGGGACAGACAGACGTAAGAAAATAGACCTTGCAAAATGCAAACATGCGTGCAATCAAACAACTGCATATAGGCCTATGCAATGTAAAAACGTGACATTATTGCGAATTAAATTTAGTTTAGTTTGCATGCATTTTTAAAAAAAACTCATGTCGTAGGCTACGGCCCGGTTAGGAATGTCCTGCGGCCCGGTACCGGGCAGCGGCCCGGTGGTTGGGGACCGCTAGCTGATGCTTATCCAAAACGACTGACAAAGCTTCCAATTGGGCAGCCGAGGCCTATTGGTTAGCGCTTCGGACTTGTAACCGGAGGGTTGCCGGTTTGAACCCCGACCAGTAGGCATGGCTGAAGTGCCCTTGAGCAAGGATCCTAACCCCTCACTGCTCCCCGAGCGCTGCTGTTGTTGCAGGCAGCTCACTGCGCCGGGATTAGTGTGTGCTTCACCTCACTGTGTGTTCACTGTGTGCTGAGTGTGTTTCACTAATTCACGGATTGGGATAAATGCAGAGACCAAATTTCCCTCAAGGAATCAAAAGAGTATACTTATACTTATACTTACTTATACTTCAGACCAGGGGGTCGTTTCTAGAAAGCATCGTTTGCTAACTTCGCTCCATCGTTCTTGGATTTGGTGTTTCTAGAAAGGGTAGTTCGAACTCTCAATCGCAAACAAGGACACAAAGTTTGGTCTTTTGAACTACTGCCCCTAGGCAGTCGCACTTGTGTCGTTCCTTGGTAGTTCCTGTTGGTGTCCGGAGTGCCTAACCAAAAATCACAACCGCCTAACCAAAAATTGCGAAGTGGATGTTTATCTCGTGACAATGACTCAATGATTGATCTATCTATCCTGTAACTTAATTTTGATTAAGACACTGATTCCCCTACTTGGCTCATTCTTGCTATTTGTTAATTCAAGTATTGCCTTGCTTTTAGCATTATAATCTTCACAGACCCTTACAACAGCAGTGATAAATGGTGTAGTGGCTAAAGCAGATGACTTATTATCCCAACATTGTATAGGTTCGATTTTCTTATGATGTGAGATTGTCCTCTTGCTTCTCGCTACCTGCAGGTGAACTAGTGTGACACGTAGATTCAATTGTTTTTGACTGATGTCTTGTAGGCTTCCTATGGTCTCTCGATGTAGAGTAACTATATACATAAATACCCAGGAAAAAATGAACTGTAAAATTTCACAGTAAAACAGTGAAATTTACAGTTCAACTTAAATTTGTTATAGTTCTACCATTGCCTTTACAGTTCAACCATGAATCTATCATAACTTGACTATGAACTCTCCCATTACTATGAACTTCATGGTCGCACGTCTGATGCGGACTTTAAAGTTTACAGTTAATAAGTAAAGATGATGAGTGACTGCAATTTGTTTATAGTCAGACTGAGGTCTTCATAATTATGAGGTTTACAATTATGAGGTAAAGTTTACAGTTAATAAGGGAGGAAAGAGTTGACAGGTGGGTGAGGTGGGTAAGGGCTTGTAGCCAGTGACATTGGTAACAACAATGGAGGAGGAGGGGGTACTGAAGCTATGGCTAGTGGCTCTGGATAGCCATACTGGGGGTCGTTTCCAGAAAGCATCGTTTGCTAACTTGCGTCGCAACCTTGGTAGTACGCTCCATCATTCTTGGATTTGGTGTTTCTAGAAAGGGTAGTTCGAACTCTCAATCGCAAACAAGGACGCAAAGTTTGGTCGTTTGAACTACTGCCCCTAGGCAGTCGCACTTGTGTCGTTCCTTGGTAGTTCCTGTTGGTGTCCGGAGCGCCTAACCAAAAATCACAACCGCCTAACCAAAATTTGCGAAGTGGATGTTTATCTCGTGACTCAATGATTGATCTATCCTGTAGCTTAATTTTGATTAAGACACTGCTCCCCTACTTGGCTCATTCTTGCTATTTATGTTAATTAAAGTATTGCCTTGATTTTAGTATTATAATCTTCACAGTCCCTAAAAACAGCAGTGTTAAATGGTGTAGTGGCTAAAGCAGATGACTTATTATCCCAACGTTGTAGGTTCGATTTTCTTATAATGTGAGATTGTCCTCTTGCTTCTCGCTACCTGCAGGTGAACTAGTGTGACACGTAGATTCAATTGTTTTTGACTGATGTATTGTACCTATGGTCTCTCGATGTAGAGTAACTATATACATAAATATGTATGGTCAAAACCTATTGTTGTGTCTCGTAGGCCTACTCTTACTCAGAGATGAAAAGAAGAGATAGGATGCGAACTCCGGCCGAGCGCGCAGTGCACCAACGCGCTGCCGTTAAGCCACGAGACAGTTGATAACCTATGGGATACCCAGGTATTTGTCCAGGCTATATATTTTTTCCAACACAGATATTTAACACAAATAATGACTCATATTGGTCTGCTTAAGTTAACTGTTTTATATGCTTGCAATAGGTTTAGGTTTTGGCTGATGGCAATGACAATACCAGCATTAATCACTCGGTTTAGATTAGAAACATGTCGACATAGGCCGTGACAGAACATTTCTAGGGGGTGGGGTATTACACGTTGCCACTGTTTCCACCAATGATATGTATCGCTGCATCATCAACAACGTTGTTGGAACTATGGTGTTCGAACGTCGGAGGTAGCGAATTGCGACACAGGTACGATGCTTTCTGGAAACAGGTGTAACAGTGTCTTGTTTGGTCGCAAGTTGCGTCGTACCATGGTGGTTGAGCAACGTCGTTGCTAACTTTTCTAGAAATGACCCCCTGGAGTGGAACAGTTTGATGATGGTTGGTTGCAGACGTTATTGCTTGTCTTTGTGGATTGTAGAAAGCAGTGGCTGCTGATGGGGCCAGAATGATTTGTTTTGTGTCATCTGCTGGCTGTTGGTCAGGTGGGCTGCTGTTTCTTGGCCCGTGTGGGGTTCCCATAACAGCAGCATTCTGTCCAATGAAGCTGTCTTTATCAATGTCCACTGCACTTCTAGATGTCTCCACCATGGCATATGGCGCTGTTGAGTCCAAGTCAGGCAGAGTCGGATTGAGGCGGGTGCTTTTGTTGCCTGTTGCGACCCCCGCCCACACTAGGAGAGGGAGTTAAGTCGTTTAGAGACAAATACCGCGTCGCAGGAAGTGCATCATAACAAAGGGACCCCAGACCCTCAGTGATACTGCAGACTCGTAAAAGTAGTTAGAAAATAAGGCGGAAAACCGACAAGTTTCCTCATGCTGCTTCCTTATGTTGGAATGTGCAAAAATGTACAAACAATCAAGAGGATGCCTTCTTGTATGTGATTTCTGCAACAGTGATACTGCAAACGTGTTGATAGCCTTGTTGATTTATATGCTGTAGCCTAGTGTAAAGCATGTCACACAGTAGCCTAGCCTACAGAAAACACTTGATGTGATATAATGATAACTTGTATGCCTACAATGGTTTATTAAAGGGACACCAGGCAAGCCTGATGCTTTTTCTCTACGAAACTCCCCCTTCGCTCGGTCTGAAGCTCTTTTTCTTTTCTTTGCATCTTCCGTCAAGGGTTTTCGCAGCTTTTTCGCCGGCTCTGCCATTATACACACGTTTGCAACAATCGCTAGCGTTTAGTAGCCTGCCTCTGAGGATGTAATTGATCCTGCTTCGGTCGGCGGGTAGGATACACTGAACTTGCAAGCGGGATATTTTTCCTACAGGCAGTAGGGGCGGGCGAGAGAGTCTTCATTCGCCCTGTAATGAGTCATTTAACCATATACCGATTTACGAAGATGAGTAATAGTCCAGTAGTAATAGGGTTACACCCGGAACAAATTAGTAACAAGCTGAATTTTTCAGGATATGTTCAGAATACCTTTAGGAATGACATACTAAAAGTCCCCGTGAATCCCCCTTGTGCTCTCTGAGATATTCAAGATGGCGTCCAAAATGGCCGCCATTTGGAGATTTTTCCGTATCTCAGGCTTAAAACCTGATACAAATGTAATTAAAAGGTCAAAATATATGTTTTTTAGGGTAAGTAAGTCAAGTTCATCATTAGTTTATTGAATGGAGACATTTCATAATAATAAATCACTTCAGTCATCATCCTCATCATCAGAAATTGGTAAAATGCAGCTGCTAAATAATCAATCTGTTGTTTTTGTCGCTCACGACATGAGAGATTTGAACCTTCTAAGTTCACATATTTTTCATAGACATTAAGATGGTTTATAAACATGATCAAATGCATACAGAAATGCCTGTAGCCTAAATATGCTTTAAAACTTGCCATCATAGTTATTCCTTTTTTGCCAAACTCTCTGAATTAACAAGGAATTCTTATTTTAACTTAGCTTACGCTAGCTGTTTTTTGGGTCACTGTACCATTTCAGCCCACCTTGGAAAAAGGCATTTTTTATGTTCCATCCCCACCCATCCAAATCCTTATTATATTTTTGTAAAATGAATCAGAAAACATATAGTTTGTACACTCAACATTTTTAATCCTTAAGCAGTGTATCTGTAGCAGGGTTAATGTTGTTTCCCTGAATTTCCCCACATGAGTTGTGCTTTTCTTTTTGGAGTTTTTGTATTTTCTTTATTTTCCCACGGGAATCTAAGGGTAAGGGGGTGTGGTGTAGGTGTGACGTGGGGCTATGCTCCGCGAAAATTAACTTTTAACTAAGTGTCCCACTACCCCAGGCTGGCTTGTCAGATTTCACGCAACAGGAGCACCTGAATGTGATAGCCTGTGTACGAAAATAAACAAATTCAGTAAGACCCAGTTCGAACGTCACGTTGCATTATTTCAACTTTTCTTTTACAAACACAACGCAGAGGATATTTATGGAGAGCAAAATACTCCTGTTACATATCTATCAGTAGGGCTACATGTATTGACTATTGACAATGGGTTGCTCACTGCGCTAACTAGCATAACTCATCTTTCTACATAAAGCCAAATGGTAAAAAATGACACTGAACTACCTGTTTATACACACAAAACAAACAATAATCTCCCAATTTACATAATATGAATCTACATACTTAGTCAGTGGCTGAAAATAATTGAAAAGAGGCTCTATCTGAGGGGTTCGAAAACACCAAAGTTTTGAAGCGACTTTGTCTGAGCCTCCTTGAGACTGCACAGATGTAAGTGAGCCTTATTCAATATTGACAAATATGATTGGTGCCAAATAAAAACTAACATAATAAAGACATAGTGTGATTAGACAAAATAATGAATAGCATTAGACAGGCCCCTCTTTTTCTAAAAAATGACAAAGTTACAAATGGGCTTAAATGGTGCCTGGGCTTAATGGGTACACTATGTACATTTTGTGTCACATTGACCTTGTAATCTTGGTTAACTTTAATTTTAGCAGTGTGTCAATGGTGAATTTGGATTCCTTGTATGAGAAAACTTATATTTAAACATTTTTATTGCATTTGTATTATGTTTTAAGCCTGAGATACGGAAAAATTTCCAAATAGCGGCAATTTTGGACGCCATCTTGAATATCTCAGAAAGCACAAGGGGGATTCACGGGGACTTTTAGTATGTTATTCCTAAAGGTATTCTGAACATATCCTGAAAAATTCAGCTTGTTACTAATTTGTTCCGGGTTTGACTCAATTTTGAGCTAATGCTCTTGGACTATAATTAACACGAAAACGTTGCCTGGTGTCCCTTTAAACATCATAGTCATTTTTTTAGTCAGTCATCATGTTCATGTAAATGAATAGGAAGGACACCTAAACGATAGCCATAAACCAATATTTTGCGCAATATCTGCCGTGATTACCTATGCGTGAGTCACGAGCTCCTTCCATAATAAAAAGCTTCTACCTAATGTGACTATTTTTTCCATGAACTGTAAAAGAAAACACGTTTTTCCAGCTGTATTCTCCATAAAGAGTAAAGTAAATTATGTACTTATTTATGGAATTGACGTCACTTCCTGGACTCGTCTGAGGCTGGTCTAATGGGTCTGAGGTCTCTCAATGACTTGGTTCCGGTGTATATGGGAGGAGTTGGCTCCTCCCCATTGAGTGGGCCTCTGAGACTACTCCTCTTCGCCTCATTCCACTCTGTTCTGGCAACACCTCCGCTTTCATGAGTTGCTCCTCCAAATCACGTCTGTCGATCTCTGTTCTCAAAATCCTGTCTCGGATCTCTAATTCCAACTTCTCTATTTTTCTTTGTAATTTTTTCTCAAATTTGCCCAATTGTAATTTCACTGCCATCCAATCTGACACATAGTCTTGTATCTCAGCAAAGGCCTGCAACTTAGTTTTCCTGCCAAGAACCATATCTTGATTGTGCTAATATCAATTAATATGAGATTTTAAATTGTACTATGTTTTCTTGCAGTGACGTGATCCTCTTAAATATATATTTTTATATTTTTCCGTGATGTGGTAGTCAATGTTCCCTCTCATTTTTTTGAGCACTGAGCAAATATTTTGTTTTCTGAGCGCACATGTCAGCACTGTGAGCAATACGCAACCACGCGACCTGCCGAAAATGACCACGAGCCTGCGTTAGCCATAGCCAAAAATGCATCAATATGTCTAAAAAGGTTGATATTTATTCAGTATCCTTCATAATGGTTGGACTTGTGGAACATTTTAATGATGGTGTTTTACCAGTCAGTTTAGTTGAACTTAAAGGATCTTTGGTTGAACTTCAATAAGGTTTAGAGAGGTTATGACTGGTTCACTGGTTATGACTGATAATGATCACACATGATCATAATGAGTATATATATATATATATATATATATATATATAAAATAAAAGTATCCAAGGTGTTTAGTCATTTCTCAGCAGGTACAACATTTAAGTGGAACTGCTTAACAATAATAGGCTTATTAAATTGACATGGTGTCATTTTTCCTAAAGGTAGCCTATATAAACAATTTATAAACTGGAGTGGTTTGCAACAAACTAGGCTACAAAACATGATGTCATTTGAATTTCATTGTATCAGCGATTTCAGGCACAAAGAAGGCCCAAACATAAATTATCATATTCATCTAATCTTTCCTAACGATCCGCTAGCTGCCTGCCTCATAAGCAGGCCGTCAAAACCGCGTCTCTGTAGGCAGCCTAGGCTCCGACATCTGTACACAAAAACAATTGCTACCAACAAGTGTTGGCAACCAAGGCAAAATAAAGTGTTCCAACCAATAACCGACGAGATGCGCGTTTAGGTTTAGTTTCAATTGCACTGGAGGGAGTAGCGAGCTAGCTCTCTGTTTTGTTTGAACATCAACAGAAGTGAAGTTCAGCCGTAATCGCTGATACAACCTTTAAGCACCATCTGAAGTAAACATGACCATTTTGTTCATGTTTAGCGCATGGTCTGCGTAGAACTTGGTAATGGCATCAAGGATGTTTTCTGCAGGGCGTCCTGAAAGCTGAATGATTCCAGCAAACTGTCTTAACTGAAATCAGTTTGCTTCCGAAACGTAATGTAAAGCACAAGCATTGTGCCATATGATCGTGTATCCTGAACTGATAACATGGACATGTTGGTGTTAATTGCTAGCATCACATTGTCGATTAATAATTTTATTTGTTTAGGGTCGGATCCAGGGTCGGACTGGGAACAAAATTCGGCCCTGGCAATTTTCTCCTGGACCGGCCCACTACTGGACCGACGACCCCCCCCCCCCCCCCCCCCCCCCCACACACACACACACAATTTACGTTCAGTTGTGAAGACCAATACCCTATTTTGAATGACAAAACAGCTTTGGCGTGTGTAAGAGCTTAGAATGGCTTACAATGCATCCAGCAACATATTTGGGGACATGAGCACTATGGCTCCAGGCATTCCAAAGTGCTTGGAGGAGAATGCACTGAAGTTCTTGAATTGTCAAGGACCAGTTGGGGCAGTTTCATGTCTCTGTTGCTGAGATAGTTTCGATCGTCAAAAGGTCAGAATTGCCAAGAATCTTGTAGGGGCTGATTTTAAAGATTAGAAATTGTCTGTGCTGTGGGGGGAGACAAGGTACTCATGTTTTGCATGATATCTCAGCACCCAAAGTTGTTATAAATCCATAGCAGCACATATATTATCATCTAATGTTGTGATAGACCTTTGTATGAACGTGTGTTCTATTATAGATATAACCTATTGAACTTCCATTTGCTATTTATGGCCTGTAGGCCTCATTGACCTGAGCTCATGCAAGTCAGAAAGGGGAAGATTCTATTGGGGAAAGGTTCCAGTGGGGGTTGGCATAGAAGCAAGGAGGGGGAGTGAGGGTGTTTTAATGTACAGAAGCACACATACAGTCCATCTAATCAACAAGTATGTGTCTGGATTCAATTTTATACACTGACCATTTTCTCACCCATTCATTTCTAATGGCCGGTCATATTTGAGACCGGGAATACACATGGGTGTTAAATAAAACACTCAAATTGTCATGAAAATTATCAAAGATTATTTTGTGTGTTCAGACGCCCTGTATTAAGTCATGGCGCCTCATGGTAGTCAGAATAAGGTAACAATATTTTTGAGAGAAAAGAATTGTCAATCGGTCACATTTGACCGCAAACACAACAGGAGAGGTTTTATAACTGCAGTCTTAAGTGCTGCTGGGAAAATGCCTGAGCTGAGAATGGTTCACAATTTGCATAAGCTCAAATGCCAAACAGCTGAAAACACTTTTAAAGAAGTTTGTAGGCAGAGCGTCAAGACAGCAGGTACTGTAGATGAACTAAGTTGCAGCACAGTTTTTTCAAGGGTTTGGCCATCATAGCAGTAAATTCAGATAAGGAGGCTACATTTTGTCTAGGCCTGTGGTGAACTCTAATATTTTCAATTTTGTGATGAAAAAAAGAACCAAAGTCATTAAACATTTTTGTTGACTTGAAATCTTGAGGTAGCTCTGTTGGGGAATTTGCAGTCACTCATCATCTTTACTTATTAACTGTAAACTTTAAAGTCCACATCAGACATGCGACCATGAAGTTCATAGTAATGGGAGAGTTCATAGTCAAGTTATGATATATTCATGGTCGAACTGTAAAGGCAATGGTAGAACTATAACAAATTTAAGTTGAACTGTAAATTTCATTGTTTTACTGTGAAATTTTACAGTTAATTTTTTCCTGGGACTACTTACCCACAATTATACCTGCCACCAAAACGTAGCTTCACATCCACCAATGTAATAGTGTGCCATTGCCATGCTAGCTAGCACGTTAACTCTTACCAACAAACTCTTTCCAACGATGCTAACGAACATGAACATCCAACTTAACAATGTACTCTGGTCATTTCAGTCCATATAAGTATTAGTTGTGATTTCAGCTACACAGGAAAATACTTGGCAAAGTCTTCGCAGCAAAATCTAACATCTAACTACAAACAGTTTTAAGTTATACGTTGCTCTCTTCTGGCTAGATGCTAAAATATGAACAAGATAACATGAGATTACCGAACCACACTTGTTGCTTTTACTATCAAATTCTGATACAATTAAGACGAAACAACAGCTTAGCGATGTAGGGTAAATGGAAATACTTCCCCAATGTTGTCAAAACAAACAATAGTCAACTTACTGACATCTCTCATTGAATGACCGCAACTGGGGAAATTATCTTATTAATGGAAAATACCGAGAAACCTTCTCTGTGCACACCATAGACAGTGGTGCACACACGGGATGAAATTGAGGAAAAGGAAGAAGAAATGACATCATACCCAGCATCACTTGAAGCTCTTCGTGAGTAGTCGATGCTGCAGTACCAGGAACGCCCAATGGGCGTTCTTGTTTAATGACGGACACGCCCATGCCGCAGACGGACCCTACTCGAATTGTTGGATGCAATGCAGCTGCCAGAGGAACTGGCAGTGATCAAAGTAAAGGCAAGACACGATTGAAGCAAGAGGCAATGCAATGGCGGATGCAGCGTCAAGAACAGCCCAAGAAAAAGAGAGGGAGGGGATAGCGAAACGACTAACGAGAATGGACACAGAAATGGAAACACGGACGGATCTAACATTGTAACATTTTTGAAAACGACGATGAAAAATGCGTGATGAGAGTGACAAAGAAGGTAAAGGAAACATCTGAAGAGGGAAAACGGGAAAGTTTGGCCAACATCATAGACATGCAGAACAGCTCAAGCCGAAAAGAAAAGTGGATTTGGATTGAACATGCGGCGAAGCTCCATGATGACAACTTGTGGAGGTTTGGAACACGAACAGTGGCCAGAAAGAATTCTGCCATATCTGGCGGCGCAAATTCATTCACTTGGACACGTGGGAGTGGAGAAGATGAGGAACAGATTCATACAGGTCTGGTGGTCACCAAAGTTCACAGCAACGGCCAAAGACATCATCAAGCGGTGTGTCACCTGTCGGCAAAACAATCACGACAAGAAGGTTAAGTTGCCCATGCTGAAGACACCAGCTCCACCAGGAAATGCCTGGATTCAGTTGCTTCCAGTAGCAGCAACTGGAATCCATGCATTTCCACGGAATTATTTTTGGAATCTGATCCCTTATCATACCTGTTCGTTTGTACTCATCGCTCGACTTATCGTGACTAAATTCAAGATGGTGTCGAAAGGTAAAATTCCATAAGGTACTGTCTGTATAAATCATCTTGTAAATAAACTACCAGTGCTTTATCAAAGTTCTCAATACAGTATCTCGTTTTAAATGTCAAGGCCCTCGGAAGTCTACCAATGAAGTATGGAGCTACTTTGAGCCTCGTAAATGGTGTAAAACAGTTATTTATTTGCATGGCGAGGCCGAGGCACCGCAACGAAAAACTGTTGGTAGCATTGGCTAACTAGCGCCAGATTTGCAGGGGACAAGCCGAGGTGAGCTATGAGACATACAGTACGTTCACACTCGGTATCATGTTTCAACACACTTTAGGTCAAAATCACACCGGAATTCTCCTTTAAGTAAAATGTTAATGATTCTTTACATTTGTTATGTGATGTCCCCCCAGATCAGGGTAAAGGAGTCCCATTGTTGACTGGCGTGGGTGTGATGTCGTGTGGGGGGATGGCAGAGAATGGCCACAGTCATGGGGGGAAACTGTCCAAATTGGCCCCCATCTTCCTCGTCCTCGCACTGTTAGGAATCCTCTTCCTCCTGCGGAACATGCATACACTGGAGGTCGGGAAAGACTTGCTTTTCTGTTACCAGTCAGGCAGAGAGACAGACAGACAGACATTTGTATGGTTACTCATTAAACTGATTTTGGTAGTTTTGTCATGTTCTGTTCTGTTGCATTACTTACAGAAGACACACATAATAGTTTAGCACTCACAAACTGGGAAAATATATTGTTTGAATTGATTATAAAAGAAGAAATTATCATATTAAACTGTATGGCAATAAATTAGAGAGGTGATCTAGACCATGGGTTCCCAAACTCCATCAATGTGGGCCTCCCCTCTGAAAACAGTGACACCTCCGCGCCCCCAGCCCCCCCTCCCCGACAATCATTTTCAAATAATGATATTCACTTCAGTTAAGCCACTTAAATCGGTGTTATGTTATGCAATGCAATGAGTTTTCATCATATTTTCTACGTTTGGCTTTGTTGCCCATATCAGGCTCAGGCCGTGCAGCGATAAAATGTGACAAATCTGTCCATTTTAAGTTAGCTATCATAACGTCACATATTACCGTCACGTATGTCCAACCTCTTACGTATATCTGTCATATTAATTTCTATACAAACCAAGGCGGCGAATTCCTAAAGAAATGCAAGCACCCATACCATAAGTTTATCTAAATTAGCTATGTACCAAAAAATACATTTTACCGTGACTCGAAGAGCTGTAAACAGTGTTGTAAGGCTGCGTGTACAAGCTCAAGCTCCAAGCTGCAAGTTACCGTTCACTGGTAACTTGCAGCTAGCTCGGCTGGCGGCACTGTTGCTAAATTACGTTATGAAGTTTGGCACAATACATTCTCACTCAGGATAGGGATCAATAATACTTTCCACTATCCCAAAGATTTAGTATACATCTCTTCTATGATTTATTTCGATTTTATAATGTTGACAATTACATAATCATTGAAAAATGATCAAATGATCATCAAAGTTCTAACATGAAATAAACGTTTTTCCTCCTTTTTTGAATCAACCTTCCGCACCTCCCCTCAAATTATTTGCCGCCCCCCAGGGGAGGCGCGCCTCACAGTTTGGGAACCTCTGATCTAGACAATGGAAAAAGGGGAAGCTAGAGGTTATAGAATAGGCTAGTATTATTTAGAGCTCATGCTGATCTCATGCACTGATTTCCTTCCGCTTTTGTGCACTCAACTCTCTCACTGCCCACCCCATTCTCACTGTCTATTTTCCCCTCCTCCTCCTCCATCTCCCCCTTTCCACTCAAACAGAGGTGGAACTGCCAGTCGATGTCCTCTCTCTACCAGCTCCAGAGCAACATCAGTTCGGCCTTCAAGCCCTCTGGAGCCTTCTTGCTCCTGGACCACAACCACACTTACTGCCCCTTCCTGGGCCAGGAGCCATCCAGCGAGGAGGCCCGTGAGGAGCGCTACCTCCTGGAGTCCATCTCTTGGCCAGAGCCATCCACGCCGGGCACGCCGCCGCTCCGCTTCAGCAGCGACCCGGCCCGTAGCTTCTTCGTGATTCAGCCGCCCGCCAGTGGCAGAGGGGCCTCGGGCCAGTCGGTGTGGCGCGTGGGCGGCAAGCTGGAAGTGCTGGTCCACATGCAGAACTTCCTGGGCCAGCCCAAGAGGCACGGCGGCGACTTCCTGCTGGCGCGCATCTACTCGCCCGAGCTGGGTGCGGGCGCCTCGGGCCGCGTCACCGACCACCAGGACGGCCTGTACACCGTGGAGCTGCCGCTGCTGTGGCTGGGCCCTGCGCAGGTGGAGGTGATGCTGGTGCACTCGAGCGAGGTGGTGGCCGTGCTGCGACGCCTGCGCGAGGAGCAGCCCGACCGCGTCTACTATAAGAGCCTCTTCCGCTCAGGCCTCCTGTCCGAGACCACCATCTGCAACCTGTGCCTGCTCACTGGACCGAGCCAGCCGGCGCCCTGCAACTACACGGACCCGCACTCCGGCGAGCCCTGGTACTGCTACAAGCCCCGGCTCCTGGATTGTGACACGCGCATCAATCACGCCACAGGAGGCTACAAGAAGCACGTGCTCACCACCACAGAGTCCAAGTTGTTTTTGAGGTATGGGGCATATGGAGGGCAAATCATGGAGGTATTATGTAAAACTGTAGAGAGGGAGGTAGTACCGCCCCCATTCATTTCACTGGTCCATGCTAGGCTATAGCTACATCCATCTTTTTCAAAATAGTGTTTACGGGGCTGAGGCGTCCAGCTGGGATGATAACTGGCTTAAGCTAACCCACCAAATCCTGATGCCCTGGTGTAATATAGTAATATGTAAATAGTGTGCAGGTAATTCCATAGAAAATAAGCATATAAATCTTGGATTCGACACCATGGTCATTTTATGAGTGTCTATGTCATAAAAGCATCAGCCAGATATTATATACCAGCAAAAGTCCTACTCACACATTTGACTTGACTGGGTGAACCAATCCGTAAATATTATTTTATATAATGTGATTGTTATAGTTGGACAGTGACTCATGTGCTTGTAATATTTGGCAAGCAGGAATATTGTAATATTTGGCAAGCAGGACTTCTCGTCTGATGTGTTCAAATAATGGCAGTAAAACTAAGTGACGAGGCTGTCCAACACAACACTCCATCCAGTTGTTTTAAATGGATTTGAGTACATAAATGGGTGTTAAAAGAGAAGTTCGGTGTGATATTGACCTAAAGTGTGTTGAAACATGATACCGAGTGTGAACTTTTGTCTCGGCTTGTCCCCTGCACTCCGAAATCTGGAGCTTTCTGACCCAAGGAATTCAATGGAACAGTTATTTATTTCATTTGACAACATTCCATTCCTGTTCCATTGAATTCCTTGGGTCAGAATTGTATGGGAAAATGTGTTTATTTGTCTCTGTATCTTGTTTACTTCAAAAGTTATGCCACTTTCTATCTCATTTTTTAATTTTTCGAGTTTGGGTTGGGTGCAATAAAGGGTTAAAAATGAAGCCTTTAACCCATTTTTTCAGATTCTGAAAATAGACACTTTAAGGATTAAAAAAATGTAAGTGGCATAAAAAAAATCCGGGGGGGGCGCGTGGACCCCTCTTTCCATCCCTACTATGAAGTCTATTTGCCTGTGTCCCCATAGATTTACTCGTGCATAGGCTATTCAAATGTTTATCTGTGAGGCATGGATCTAGGGGGAAAAGAGACCGGTGTCAGACGGTTCCGATTTTTTCTCTTTTTGTTTTGTCACAGCTCTACTATTAAAGTTCCCATTCAAGCCCTCGGGATGGACAACATAACGATTTCACCCGCTGTCAGAGGTAGGATAAAGAGCAATCTTTTTTTTTTTTTATATTTAGAAACATTGCGTCACAAATTGAACGAGCACAGACGCGTGTGAGTGTTAAGGGTAATCAATGTGTAGGCATCTGTGGCTTTGGTGCATACTGTGTGTGTGTGTGTGTGTGTGCGCATGTTTGCATGTCCTTCAGCAGAATGCTAACCCTACTTGTCCTCCGCAGAACTGTCATTAATTCGACGAGACAGTTCAAAGTTCATGCCATCTGGGTATTACTACCAAGGCTCTTGGAGGACTTTATCTGGAATTCCCATACAGCAGTTCAATGACTCCTCCGCCATTGCTCAGTGTCTGCGTGGAAAACTCTTTTACATCTTTGGAGACTCCACTGTTCGACAGTGGTTTGAGTACCTCAGTGCCTTCGTTCCAGGTCAACATTGATTTGTTTCATGCCGAAATATAGTTAGGAACAAAATTATTCATACCCCTGGCAAATATTGATTTAATGTTGATTTTCTCTTGTCTTGACCAATATGTTTGTCCTGACTGAAAATGACACTGCCACATGGCAAAAGGTTGTAAGACATTGTGGTAGAAACATAGAATCAGAAAAAGAAGCGTTTTCATCTTAAATTTTTATGAAAAATGGTGTGTGCAAAATTATTCATACCCTTTTTAAATAATCAATGGAAACATCTTTATTTGCCATCACAGCTCTCAAAATGGTTCGTATGGCCGGATCTAGAATAGGGCTGGGAGGGGAAATGCCCCCCCAAATATTTCTTCTGCCCCACCTAATTGGCATAGCTGTCAACCCACCCGTTTTTTCCGGGTTTCTCACGTATTTTAACTTTTTCTCGCTGTCTTCCCGTTTTAATATTTTCCCGTAAATATCCCGTATTTTAACAATCTCATAACATTAGCTCTACCATCGGACTTGTCAGTCTCTGTACTGTTGTCCTGTTGCTACCCCCTTCAGGGCTCTACACTAACATTTTTTTCCAGGAGCACTTGTGCCCCCAAGTTAAAAAATTTAGGAGCACAGACAAAAATTTGGGAGCACAGTCAGTTCTGTACTTAACTTAGACATAATCTAACATTACACTGCAGCTAACAGTTAAACATGCCAGTGCACCAATTGCGAATATTAAGAATGACTGACAACATTTAGGCTACAGGAAACAGGATTTTAAAGATCAGTGCCTACTTTATTTTCAGTCTGTTTTATTTTCCTACATTTTGTTAATGTAAAATAATATAATACATTGCCATATTTGCATTTAGCCTGTATATCAAGTATCCTGCCAAATGTAGGCTAATTTATTTATTTGTGAATCCACCTGTAGCTAATCCAAATATGCCCATGTGACCTATCTGACTGCATACTGCCTAATACTACTACTAAAACAGTCAATTTTCTCTTCCACAAAACATAGTCTAATCAAGGATATATATATATTTTTATACTTTTATTTTTTTATTTGAAATATCTGCATTGATGGGGGCAGTAGCCAAACGTTAGGCCTACACTCGTTTTGCACTTAAGCTTGTATTCGGTGTAAACAAACAAGCATGCGTGGAAGCTTGGAGTTGTCAGTAGCGTTCTACCTTTGAATAAAATGGGAGTATTACGGGAAGCTACTTTTATGCCTTTTCGCTACAGCTATATTTACCATATTGCAGCCAATACGTCAACTGGGCTAAAAAGCATGTTAGGTTACCTTTCCTTCTCTCACTGCATTCTCAGAATCTTATCCTGTTCCTCCTATATCCGATTAATTCGGTGGATAGAAGGCGGAAGAACTAATTTCTTCAATCTTTTCATCTTGGCTGGCTAGTCTAACTTTCCGCTTTCTCTGCGCGCTCATGGATTTCATAGAAGCGACTACTACTATCGAGTCCCAACGCGAAACTGCTAACGTTGATGGGAGGTGTAGTTTTATGCTGCATTCGCGACGTGATTCTATGGTTTGCACCAGTACTGTTTCTCGATGTTGCGGTGTATTTTGTAGACAAACATTGACATGGTTAGAAGTCATTCGCACCAGTGCGCCTAAATATTTTTTTGCACTCGCACGTCATCATTTTTACTCGCATATGCGAGTGAAATGGGCGCACTGTAGAGCCCTGCCCTTGTCCTAGCCTGGCTAGCGCCCCTTGCCCTTCCAGCGAATCAGATGTTTTCAAAGCATCGTTTTGCTTGCTTGAAGGCGACAGTGAGACAACAGCGGGGTTGTCGTGAGAGCACGATTCAGTTGCACCTGCATAGTGTACGGCCGCACGCACTGTGTGTATCGGCCTACCAGGCTACTCAGCTACAGTATACGAGTAGAAAAAGAATTCCCCGTTTGTATATTCACTCCAAGTTGGCCTACCATAACTTCCCAACTCTGCACTGTAGCCCATAAACTGCATGACAGGCTGTTTATATTTTTCTCTAAAATAACCAAATGCATTTGTTCAACTTTATGAAGAAGAATTACGCACTGGCTACTTCGAACGCACACATTTTGTTTGCGCAGGAGAGAGAATGACATTGCACAGGGACATCGATTACAGAACTTTAGCCTTGTTAGGGCTGTATAAAGTTGACCAAATTAATATAGGCTGTTGTTAGGCGTAAATAAAGTTGGCTACTTTGTTGTATTGTTTAGCTGGTCAATGCACGAGCTTGCAATTGCGGAACGGACTAATACTGCAACCCTTCCAACGTTGGGGGACGAATGTTGACATTTTCCCATATTCTGCGTGAGAAAACCGGGAAATCTCCCTTATTTTCAAAGCTCAATGTTGACAGCTATGAATTGGTCAATTTTAATTAACAGCTATTGAATCTGCCAATTACACTTTTCTAATTCGTCCTGTCTGAATTTCGAGGGTGCTGATTTGCTGGTTGGATAGTATAAATATCGGAGCAGCAGCGTTCCCCTACCATTCCACACTGTGTGCATCACTTGCTGTTTCATACTTCAGTAGAGAGGGCTTACCTATCATATTTCCATAAAGGTTATAGGCTACTAGATGTAGGCCTAATATAGATTCTTGTTGCTGGTTTAAATAAAGACCTTTAACTGTAGTGTTAGTGTTTGTATTATTCTTGTTTTGAATAAGGTTTTTTTTTAGCTTATGTGCATGTTAGGTTTCTAAGGTGATCTAGCCAGTTAGTTTGTAAACATTGGTCATTCCTTAACTGTGTTATAAGCAGGGTGGGAATTTTACGGCGGCCACGTCGTTGCCCCTTGCGTTGGCCGTGATGTCCCTTTGAAAATCGGAGGATCACAGGCCACTGTGGCCTTGATGCCACTTTCTTTCAAAATTCTGCTTTGCATCCGACTAGCGATTTTTATTTAGCCTATGGCCTGTCAAATTAAGCTTAGCATTCACAGCGCAAATTAATTCCTAAGTCTTTTACGCAGTGGAGAATGTGACAGTGCACGGCAAGAAAGAAAGTGGGTCCAAATTCATCCATTCTTTGCTGAACTAGCCTACTCCCGAAGTAGCCTACTCTTCACACAGATATCACATCCAAGCGCGCAGGAGGCACGGGGGACGTGGGGGATATGTCCCCCGCAGTGCTGAAGAGACGGCCATCGTCCCCCTCACTTTTGATAAGGAAAAAAAGCCTTATAGGTACGCTAAATAAATAATAACCAATAGGGTTTGCGCTAACTATGTAAAACTCCCCATTAACAGCATCACATCACTAACCACAGCCATCTACAGTGTACAACTGCACAATCTCATATTCACTCTGTTGGATATCTGAAGCCAGTTTGTCTACTAACAACCATCATAAAATAATCCAGGCTACTAGCTTAGCGTAAATCCTCAAATTATGGCTGGGGTCTTTTGCAAAGCACAGCATCTTTATTTGAGGCAAACTGGTAGGCTATTCGAGGCAGGCTTTTTTAATTTCTAACCTGCATTTAGACATGCGTTTCGTTTGGAGCGGCATACCGGTAGGCTATCAAAAGCTTTATTTTCAGTTTCGGTTTGGTTTCGGATTTAATTTACTTTTGGACTGTTTGATTATATTGCTAAATGTTGAGACTGATGAGCACTGAAATCTGGGAGATATTTGATGGTTCACTGTTATGTTTCATGCAGTTGAAAAAGTGTCGGGATTGTGACATTGAAGCGAAACAAGTGCCGCTGTTTATTGCGAGACAAGGCAGCCATTCATTGAATAGGGGTTGTGCTGTAGCCTAATAGAAACCTTTTTTCGTAGCCAAGTAACCTAAATTGAGTTATTGTTTACAGTTTTTTTTCTGATTGGGCAGCCGTGATGACTGATATTGGGGGCTCCCATTTAAAGCACTGTGGTTCAATGTCAGCCATTTTCACAGTCATCAGGCCATCCTTAAAAATATTCTTGTTTCAGTAACAGCCAAAAAAATAAAAAAAAAAATGGGTCAGTAGGTAGGTCAATATTTTTTTTTTCAAGATTCAAAGTAAAAAAAAAGTACAATTTTGGTCATGGTGATTACGTAAGTTAGCCTGACGAGCCAGACCCACATTAAAATGTAGGGTCTGGACACTCACCGTTCGCAGTGCTCAGTCCGAGGGGCGGGATAATCAGTTGTCTTTCAAATTCCCTCTGCACGCAATAGGACAGCGGCAGCGCTATGCGTTTCCCACCAGCAGAGCTAGTTGGCTAGTTCAAACGTTTGCCAACTTAATAAAAGCTTAACTCGTGTCACACTGTTCACCAGCAGCAACATCCATCTTATTTGTTATCAAGTAGCAGGGAATTCAAGCCAACCGTTGCAACTCTGCCATCAATCATTATGTTAAGCCCACCTAACGACTCTATACACGATTTCATTGGCCTGATTAAGTTTCGATTTCTGGAGCTCACAAGCCAACGGAGAGTTGCTAGACTAGCCCTGGCAGCAAATGTAATTCGCTGCCGCTAGGGGCGCGTCTAGATTTCTAGGCTATACGTAGGTATGAATTTAAATAAATGTGCATATTGTGACGTAACTGACTGGGTCCTCAACCCGTGCCTTCAGGCGCATCACTGCAAACCTCAATCTGATGCAGTTTATGTAGACCAGCCTTTCTCAAACTTCTTTGACCTGAGGCCCAGTCATGGCAGACTTTGGGATCATAATTAGTTTCATTGCTTTTGCATGGTTGCATGATGCTTGCATAAGAAAAGAAATACTTCTCAAAACAGCAACAATTATATGGGTGCTATTGTTTTGGGATGTTTCCCTCATGCAAGCATCATACATTGGTAGGAAATGGAGAAAAAAAATACATGTTTTTTAATGAAGTTTAATTTGAATGCCTGAATGTAAGGATTCCGGAAACACAATACCAGCTTTTTTGGCGAGCAGATAGGTGTAAATCACTCATCTGTTGATCTTTAACAGATAGAAAGAAGGCTACAATAGCTTTTGGCCACGTTATATTCAAATTTGACTATACAATACTCAGTGCTATACAGTCTCTGCTCTGTTTCTATGGAAGTTCCAAAAATCAACGTTGTTCTATTAAGTGTCGTTAAACAATTAAATAGCATTCAACGGGTTGAAGCGGAGCTTTGATACCAACGTTATAGATTAGTTTCAGTTTCTCTCGCGCAGACGCCTGCATTGAATGAACGCTCATACCACCACTTTATTGTATGGCTCCATGTTTAATGACATCGATAGCAGAAATGTTTGTTTTCTTTTTTGTCAGTCCGCGGTATCTTGATCAACTGCGCAGCAAATTATCAGACGAAGCACCGGGCCTAATTTCACTCCACGACTCCGCGGACCAGCAGTCTCCTCGTTGCGGACCCACATCAAAACAAAACTATTTCCTGATTGGTTGAGAAATCCTATTTTCTGATTGGCCGATAGGTTAGTAACTGAACAGCAGCTCTCTGAGCTGAATGAGCGCACAGACAGCAACGTTGTGTGACACGTTTGTAAAATATAGCCCTTAGAAATTTCTGTGCGGGCAAGTTAATAATTTCTCGGAGTGAGAAATGCCGTGTGCGGCGTGTGAGCGTGTGAAGTCATTGAAATGCGTGTGTCTTACGCTCAATGCGTGAGACTTGAGACACTTAATAGAACAACGTTGATTTTTGGAACTTCCATAGAAACAGAGCAGAGACTCTATAATAATACACAGTATAGCACTGAGTATTGTATAATCAAATTTGAATATAACGTGGCCAAAAGCTATTGTAGCCTTCTTTCTATCTGTTGAAGATCAACAGATGAGTGATTTACATCTATCTGCTCGCTAAAAAAGCTGGTATTGTGTTTCCTGAATCCTTACATTCAGGCATTCAAATTAAACTTCATTAAAAAACATGTATTTTTTCTCCATTTCCTACCAATGTATGATGCTTGCATGAGGGAAACATCCCAAAACAATAGCACCCATATAATTGTTGCTGTTTTGAGAAGTATTTCTTTTCTTATGCAAGCATCATGCAACCATGCAAAAGCAATGAAACTAATTATATCTTACATTAGTAAAGCAGTCCTCTGATGTGCATGTCACAAAATATTTAAGTGAAAGTGCATGTATAACAATATAGGCATACTAATGATTGTGATAATGATAATGACAATTTGATTTTGAGGGAGTGGGGTTGGGTACGTGCAGAGCTGGACAGTAGCGGAGTACTGTACACTTGAGTACAGTACTTGAGTACAATTTTGAGGGATCTGTACTTTACTCGAGTATCATTTTTGGGGAGTACTCATGACTTTACTCAAGTACATTTGAGAGGCAAATATTGTACTCTTTACTCCACTACATTTCTATCCATAACCGTGAGTACCCGTTACTTCTTCTAAAAAAAAAGGAAAAAATTAAAGGGCCCTATCATGACATTCTAAAGTGCATCGTCACTCGTCAAAAGTCTATTCAAATTTAGTAGGATGTCCAGTTCACATTGGGAGGGGTTTCGTTCTCAAAAGTGGAGCGCATGGCGTAACAAGGTGTTCCTAGGTCTTTTAATCAGTCATATGGGTGTGTTTGGGGCGTAACATCATTTTAAACCAATGAGAATGACATCTGTCATTCCCTTTAACGGCGCAATGCGCGATATGTCAAATAAATGCATCGGTATTTTGGCATTCAACGGCGCATTTGAAGGAGGCTGCTTGCGAGACCGTATGGAATAGTCATTCTTAAACCATGCTTTACTAAAACCTAGCATAGCCTTCACGCATTTGCACTCGTCTATTATTTGAACTCATTGGCAAAGTGAAACTAACTTCACCAAGGAGTCAGTCAACGACAAGACAGTTATATGCAGTTACTTTCACTATTGACTGACAATGGGTTACCATCGAAAACATAGGCTGGAAAAAGCAACACTTACCCTAATGTTGCTCAAATGACTGAATAAAACAACATTTATCCTGCAGAGGAGTTGCTTATATCTCGTGACAGTGCGTCTTCAGCTGTGCTCCATACGTGTCTCTCGCCTCTCCCCTAATCACTTTTAACCGTCATTACCAATTTGCAAATCATGGTGAATAACTACTCATCATGAGATGTACAGTATTTCGTAATATCTTTATTCTAATTATGTTTCCCATTGTAATCGTGCAATTTGTAATGCTTTGCATGGACGTGCGCTGGTGTGCGTTCATGAATGATAGAAGGATGGTGCACCTGCCAATATGACTGTTGACATGCGCTCTTAAAATAGCATATGAACAACTCGCCATTGACGTCTGACCAGGTTTAGGTGGTGTATGATAGCGATTTTTAGATAATGCGCCAGGTCCCTCCCTAGGTTGTTAATTGCCACACCCCTGGGCGCAATGCTTAAAAAATAAACGTGCAAAATAACGAATTCAACTTCGCGCAGGTGAATAACGAACTTTACGCCATGCGCTGGTGACCCAAAATATAGCCCAAAATCTCGGAAACCCTCAATTTGTTGTTTCCCTCTCAAACATAATTGGATTGTGCAGGCGCCACTGATTGAGACAGCCTATCAGCAATCACCTTCAGTTTTCCGCCAAAGTGAACTCCATGGTCAGATTTAGATAAGAGATGAAGCCATAAACGAAACAATGGATGAAGACGCAGCAGGTCCATCCCGGGAACCTGAGGCCCCACCTCGCCAGACTATTTAGATTTTCTGTACAAGTTAATGATAGTTTTCGCTTCAAGTGTTTCAATTACAAAATAGTATTTTGTATTTGAAATATGTATTTTAAATACATGTATTAGAAATACTGCCCATCCCTGGCAACATGGTAAAAAAATGAAAATGACTTGATTCAATTCCTTTTACATTCTCCAAGGTATTAACATTAACATTTTTCATAACTCCATGTAGGACGTTTCTGTACATAAATGTGAGCACCGTGGCAATAGTAATGCAATATTTGGAAAATGTAGGCTACTCTTGTACTCTTGATACTCAAGTACTTTTAAAAACAAGTACTTCAGTACTTTTACTTAAAGAAGCCCTATGCAAGTCTGGTTATTCCTTCGCTGTTTCTGGGTTTTCGCCTGATTTTGGCTCGCATTTTTCACGACATAGCTCCCCCTGCAGCTTCGGTAGCAAGTGACTGCTACGCTAAACCCCCACTAGCTAGCGAGCTAGCCATCAAGAAACCAAGCTAAACACATACAGGGCTCACAATAAAACGGTCGAGCAAACACATTGTTCAAGAGACTATCAAACCACATTACAAAAACGAAGTTCACCCAAGGGTAGGCTACTTACAATTTCAGCAGCAACAAAGCCAAGTCGGAGTCCGTTTTGCAGTCTTCTTAGAAACTACAATCTTACTACATTTTCGAGGCCTTCCGCCGAGTCACATCCGTATTTCTTCGGTCCGGGACCAGAAAGTTGCATATTCGGTTTTTCCGCGGAGAAGCACTAGGGGGAGACGAAGCACCCACCAAACGACCCAAAAAGTGTTGTAGAACCATCAGAACGACTCAACCTGCATAATTAAGGTCATTACTTTGCTGGTTGGCTATTAGCTGGTTTGATTTGCATTGAGCTCAATGAGCATCAAACCAGCTAATAGACTAACTGAAATAACACCTATGCCAATCTCTAGGTATGGTGAAGGGTATGTGATGATGTGGGGCTATTTTAATTCCAAAGGCCAAGGTAACTTTATCAGGATGCACAGTATTCTGGATCCATGAAATAACTGGCCTTTAAAAATAAAAATCTACCTGTCTCTATGGGAATTTAATATAGGGGTGTCAATACTTATGACCCCTGTATTTTAAGGAAGAACATTTATTTATTTATGATACATTATTCATTCACTAAGAAAATTGGTGTCCTTAAAGGTTAGATATTTTCTCATTTTTCACTTAAGGCATTAAGATCAATTTCCAAAAGATGATTTTATATTCCTCTTTTCAGTCAACTTTAGCATGGGTGCCAACACTGTATATATATATATATATATTAATACAGTTTATTGACCACATATCCATTCGGAATTGTTTAGGCTGGGTTAGGCATAGTTTTGTCTGTTTAACATTTTGTTTATAAAATGCGTCATTTCCCTCCAGAACGTAAACCTACATGACCGTCTTTGGTTCAAAGCTATGGTTCAGCCGCAAGCAACGTTCAAATATGATTAGGAAGTTTAAATCCGGTGCTTGTAAGCGGAGGGAAAGATTGGAGGTGCAGCAGAGGAGACTGTCTCCCACATCAAGCTGTGCCCCACTGACAAGGTACTTTTGCCAGGCTCAGGCCGAACATGAGGCCGACACGTCGCCTGCGGTGACAGAGACAGTTGCTAGCGAGGTGGAGAAAGAAACTAGCCATGTGGTGTCCTCCAGCATTGAGGAGGAGTACTTAGAAGTTACCTCCTGTCAGAGAACATTATAGAGGAGGTGAGGTTCCGGGACAAGAAGACGACACAGATCAGCACCGTCGGCCTAACTCAGGATGTAGGTCTAAACCAGTGTTTTTCAACCACTGTGCCGGGGCACACTAGTGTGCCGTGAGAGATCATCAGGTGTGCCGCAGAAAATTGCCCAAATGTCACTCACTGGTCCAGAAAAGCAACTGTTGCATCAATGAATTTATAACCACATGCTCTCATTGATTGTATGATTGCACTATTTGTGGTATGCAGGCATTGTACAACGGGGGCCCCATATCCAGTATTCACAGAATCATCACATATCCAGTTCAAAACAACAACTAAATTAGATATAATCACCTACAAATGAAACAGAGGGCGCTTGTTTTATTGAGCAGGTCTTGCATAGAAGCCATAATAAGGCCATATCTGTGTATTATTTGAAATTTTAGGCTATGGTATGTTTATTTTTTCTTCACACAGGATGTTAGTGTGCCGTGGGACATTTTAAGTGTCAAAAGTGTGCCGTGGCACAAAAAAGGTTGAAAAATACTGGTCTAAACTGTGGTTCAACGTCCTCCAACGCTAACGTTGATGTGCTGGACGCTGCTGGCACAACGTCTAACGTTACCTCATTCCATCTTGATTTGAATGAGCCTTACCCCACGGATCCCTACCTTTTCAGGAATGAGTCACTCAGCACTAGCCTGATCAGAGCTTTAATTAAACACGGGCCATGTCAACCTGGTTTAAACAACAATTACTCTGACTTCCCCTACAACTCGGATAACAGACGATTTAAAACAGCATGGTATAAGCGCAATGTCGGTAGTTTGTGCATTGACCGGCAGTGGCTGGTCTACTCCCCGAAAGGTCAACGCCTCCACTGCTTTTGCTGCTGGCTGTTCGCTAAAAAGGGTGATAAGAAGATTGGTAAGTGGGCAGACCCTTGCATTGGTTTCATGAATTTTAAGAAGGGTGTTGAAAAAATTGAAAAGCATGAAAAAAGCAGCATGCATCGTGAGGCAGAGAAAGACTTTCTTATGACAAAATATCGCATCAGCCAAGACTGTTCAGTCATTGCAGAACTCTTGAAAGCTGAGAGGCAGCAGGTGGAGAGGAATCGCCAAATTGTGCTCAGACCGATTGATGCTACTCTCTTTCTTGGGAGACAAGGACTCCCATTCTGTGGACACCAAGAGTTCGCAGGTCTTGGCGCTCCTGGTATTAATGAGGGAAATTTCCTGGAATTACTGAAATGTCTAGCACTCTATGATGCCATGACTGCGCAGCACTTGAACAATCCAGCTGCAGGCCACATACTATTTGAGCCACCAGACACAAAATGAACTCATATCTGCGATAGCAAGTGAAATTATGTCCAAAATTATAAACGATATTAAAACTACTAAAAAAATTTCTGTAATTGTCGATTCTACAATTGACATTTCTAAAATCGACCAGCTGTCCCTCTCTGTCAGACATGTCACTAATGCTGGTGAACCTATTGAGCGGTTCATTAAATTCGCAGAGCTTCCCGACAGTTCGGTAGAGTCATTCTACAACATCCTTACAGACACTCTCACCAATGAACTGGGACTTGATGTCAAATTAATGAGAGGGCAGGCTTATGATGGTGCACGGACAATGTCAGGCCATTTAACAGGACTACAGGCTAGGGTTAAAGAGCACTGTTCTGAAAAAGCAATATATGTAGCTACATTGTTGCGCACACAATTTGAATTTAATTCTCATGGATGCTGTTTGTTCATTGTCTACAGCAAAACTTTTTTTTGGAACACTTGAAACATTGTATGCATTCTTGACCTCTAGTTTGCCCAGATATAAAATATTGCAGGAAGAACAGCCAAAAAAGCTAGATGGAGCCGTTTTGACATTAAAGAGGCTGTCCGACACACGATGGGCTTCTAGAAAGCAGGCGGCAGATGCAGTTATGCAAAGCCTGCCAGCAATTCTGGAGGCATTGCAGCGAATCATAGATCACACCAATACCAGTCCAAAGACTGCCTCAGATGCAGAGGGCCTGCTGACAAAACTGAACACTTTCGAGTTCAAGTTCTTATTGGTGTTTTGGAGTGCAGTTCTGGGGAATCTTACATACTATCGAATTACCTGCAACAGGAATCAATTGACGTTAACACAGCTGTTCAGCTCATTGATTCATGTATGCAACAGATCAGAGAGTTGCGCTCAGAAGAGGCATTTGTTGCTGTAGAGAACACAGCCAGAGAGCTGGCTATACTGTGTGAGGGAACTACCGATTTTGATAGGGGAAGAGTTCGTAAGAAAACGCGTTTGTGTTCAGATGAACACGCAGATGAGATTTTAGAAGACAGCAGGGACAAATTCAGAGTCGATGTGTTTTACTACATACTTGACGTCTTTGTTTCTCAGTTTGAACATCGATTTGTCGATTTCAATAGAATGGCTGGAAAATTTGCTGCCCTGAACCCAAAACATTTTACTCTACCTGATGCGCCTGAAAAAGTTAGAGCGCTTGCGGACTTTTATTCACAGGATCTATCCAGTGCCGACGAAGTGGTTAATGAATTTGTTACATTTTGTGCAATGTACAGTGAGCTGTGCATGCATTTAAACACCCACAGAATCCTCCCATTTCTCATCGCAAACGACATGGATCAGGCTTTTCCTAATCTTGCCATTCTTTATCGTATTTACTTGACGATTCCAATTAGCCGTGCGAAGGCAGAGAGAAGTTTTAGCCGACTGAAACTCATTAAGAGCTTCTTGCGCTCCACCATGGGTGAGTCGCGGCTGTCAGACTTAGCGCTCCTCTGTATCGAGAGAGACATTGAGGTCAATAAGGATAAAGTTATTGACAGATTTGCAAACATGAAGGAGAGAATGCTGAAACTCTAAATAGATTAAATGTTTTTTGCAGTGTGCATGTCCTTTTAGGCCTGTAAAGCTACGTGTCTGTTTTTTCCTTTGTTGAGAAAATCTTAAAAGTGGGCCAACTTTTAACGTTCTTGAGTTCACAGTCGCTCATTTTCTGTTAGGCAAGGGCTATGGGATATTGTTTTCATTTACGTTTCTTTTCTTTAAAAAGGATGGGATAGTTGTTGTCCCTTTAACATGCTAAATGAGTTGAGTTGTTGAGCAAAGTTGTTTGACCGGAATAGGGAGCTATGATCAAAGGCTTTATTTTTTATTTTTTCTGGAATAAACATATTAAATATTTTGCTTGGTTGGCTACTGCATATTACATGTGTGAATGGAAAGGTTGGTGAAGTTACGCAAGCCAACCTGACAGTGCGGGTTACCGCAACATATCAGTGAAGGGGGGGGGGGGCAAACATCTCCCACCCCCCCTCACACAATACCCTAGCTCCACCCCTGTACTCAATACAGTAACGTGAGTAAATGTAATTAGTTACTTTCCACCTCTGCTCCCCACATATCAAAATAAAGCACCCAATAGTGGGCATCAGAATCACATTAAAAGTCCTGCCTTAACCTTACAGAGCAATTCAATGCATTTTAACATTTTTAAATCATGAAATTATAAATCATATTTATCCTATTAATGAACTTTTAAATGT
The DNA here is from genome assembly GCF_046254945.1 of Alosa pseudoharengus. NCBI lineage: Eukaryota > Metazoa > Chordata > Actinopteri > Clupeiformes > Clupeidae > Alosa > Alosa pseudoharengus. Next base: position 24,280,981 of record NW_027468689.1, on the reverse strand, counting down.
AAAATTATTTTAACTTAAGCTTTGAAGTATGCAAATTCATATGTTTACGGGGAAGTTCTCAAACTATGAGAGTTTTATGAAGTGCTGGCAAAAACATTTGGAATGACCACCATTCTAACTTTCACTCACCTGATGAGAACTTTGTGAATTGTGAATTTGGATGAACATTTGACCGAGTGAATAAAAAATAGAAATAGTTATCCCAGGAAGTCTCAGAAATATGACTTGACTAGAAGTTAGTTAGTTGTTAACAATTAATTGATAAACTTTTAGAATACTTTGAGCACTGATGCAGTCAGCATAAGCCTCTTACATTGTTTGCAGGTAGGCCTACATTTCATTCTGTTTTCGATGGTAAACGCGAAACAGCGCCAAGACAACCACTAGTGGACAAAAAGAGTATTACACATGTACTGTTAAAGGAATTATCCGGAGTAAAATGCACTTTAGATCGATTTCCGGATGATTGGGGGTACATACGTTGAGTTGACATCAAAATTATGTCATTCGGATGTGTTTTGAGAAAGTTCGATTGTACCGTTTTCAGTCACAACTCGTAGCCTGGAAGTGAGCAGGGCATTTCAATTGCGCCGCTACAAAACGCTATTTTTGTACCTCTTCTACAGTTCCAAACAACATAACACTTACGTGGTAGTGAGTAGAGGGTCCCTAAAGCCAAACCGAAGTATCCCGAGGTCTTTATGTGGTTGAATAGAGAGTCCAGAATGAATTTCATCAAGCCAGTACCTTTACATAAATGTTGCCATCTTTGCCGCCACCTTGAGGGGAAAGTCCGTAGGAGTCTTATTGCTGAGTGTGTTGTAACACGCTCTGGAAATTCACAATTTCGTCGCCGTTTAAAAAAAAAAAAAAAAACATAGTCCAGTATTTCTTTCGAAATTGAAATGAAGTTGTATGGACTGGACTATGTTTTTTTTTTTTTTAAACGGCGACGAAATTGTGAATTTCCAGAGTGTGTTACACAGCAATAAGACTCCTACGGACTTTCCCCTCAAGGTGGCGGCAAAGATGGCAACATTTCCGGAAAGGTACTGGCTTGATGAAATTCATTCTGGACTCTCTATTCGACCACATAAAGACCTCGGGATACTTCGGTTTGGCTTTAGGGACCCTCTACTCACTACCACGTTAGTGTCATGTTGTTTGGAACTGTAGAAGAGGTATAAAAATAGCGTTTTGTAGCGGCGCAATTGAAATGCCCCGCTCACTTCCAGGCTACGACTTTCTCAAAACACATCCGAATGACATAATTTTGATGTCAACTCAACGTATGTACCCCCAATCATCCGGAAATCGATCTAAAGTGCATTTTACTCCGGATAATTCCTTTAAGACCCGCCATAGAGAATGAATGGGGGAAATTACGGATGTTATAGTTTGACGATGTCGTACTCCCCTGCGGGCCAGATGCTATATACCACGGACATGTTTTGGGGGGCCACCCAAAATGAGGTGGCGGGCCGTAGTTTGGGGACCACTGTAATAGACAAACAGTGTGGTTGGCAGCGTTAACTTGATTTCCATACGTATTAATATGATGTATTATATCTATATAATATTAATAGGTGTTTCTGTAAACCTAGGGACAATAAACAGCCATCTCTGTTACAAAAATGAGCTGGTAATCGCTCACTGAAGAGGAAACCATGATAAAAAGATTGTTTTCCTCAAAGCATGGAGTTGACGACAGAACAAGCAGGAAATGTCACGTTAATGTTAAAATACATCTGAACGCTAGGTGGCAACGTTCTATTACATTTCACATACATACGGTGAAATCATTAGAATTATGTGAGCTTCACAAGTAAGGAAGGTGCAAATATTATGTAATTTATAATGGGAAATTATTGGAAATGTTATTTCTTGTTTATTCTAATTGCAAACCACACACATCCATTCGTAATCACACGTACACATTTAATACTGAAAGACTCTCATTTCGTTTATTTGATGTTGCCTAGCAACCCTGGGTGCAGCCTATAGCTACAGTAGTTCAGTTTCAGAGTGACGTAATTTAAGTAATGAGCATGCGACCAGAGCGGGTGAAAGCGTCGCACAGGAGAGAGGGAGTTAAGTAATTTAGAGACGAATGACCGTTGCAGGAAGTGCATCATAACAAAGGGACGCCAGACCCTCTTGTAACAGCTGTACTCAGTGATACTGCAGACTCGTAAAAGTAGTTAGAAAATAAGGCAGAAAAACTACAAGTTTCCTCATGCTGCTTACTTATGTTGGAATGTGCAAAAATGTACAATCAAGAGGATGCCTTCTTGTATGTGATTTCTGAAACAGTGATACTGCAAACGTTTTGATAGCCTATTGTTATGCTGTAGTGTAAAGCATGTCACACAGTAGCCTAGTCTACAGAAAACGCTTAATTGATGTGATATAATGATAACTTGTTAAATGTATGCCTACAATGGTTTTTTAATCATCATAGTAATTTATTTAGTCAGTCATCATGTTCATGTTAATGAATAGGAAGGACATCTAAACGATAGCCATAAACCAAAATTTCGCGCAACATCTGCCGTGAGTCCCTATGCGTGAGTCACAAGCTCCTCCCAGCTGACCAGTAAGGAATGAACTGTAAAAGAAAACACGTTTTTTTCCCGCTGTATTCTCCATAAAGAGTAAATTATGTACTTATTTCCGGAATTGACGTCACTTCCTGGACTCGTTTGAGGCTGGTCTGTATGGCTCTGAGGTCTCTCAATAGGCTTGTTTGTCTTTATGCAGATCTGTGCAGATCTGACTTGATGTGATGCATGCTGGGTTGAACACAATGCATACTGGGATGGACGCAATGCTTACTGGTTAGAAATCCTGTCCGACTTATGTCAGCTGGGGAGGGACTTACCACCATGTCACATGACCTTAAAATATCGCGGGAGTCTTAGCCTGTAGACAGATCTTGCAGTTGCCTTCCACGATCTGCACGAGCTGAAACACGCCCTCATGACGTCAGTTCAAAGACATGAAAGGGCCATTTGGGAGGAATCTCCTCATGATGATTTTGACGGGTGTCTCATGCTGCTTCCTTATGTTGGAATATGCGAAAATGAACAGAAATCGAAGGGATACCTTCTTATATGTGATTTCTGCAACAATGGTAGGCTAGCCTACTGAAAACGTTTGGATATTCTGTTATTTTCTGCTGTTGGCTAAATAGATAGACACACATATAGGGAAAACACTTGATATTGAATTTATGTGCTACAATGCAGGCCTGTTAACTGTATGACAACAGTGGTTTATTTAAACTACATCATAAGAATTTATTTCGTCAGTCATCATGCTCATGAGTAAGAATGAAAGTTCTGCTGTATTTATTGCAAACAAAATTCCACGATATCTCCGCGAGTCACGTCAGGCAGACTGTAGCCTGTCTGTCCGGGATGAGCTGCCCTCTGTTGTAGCTCCTCCCAGCTAGCCTCTGAAGATCACGTTGACGTAGAAAGTCAGACTCAGTCGATCTCAAACAAGCCTAATGACTTAACCCCTACTGGCAAAGGAGCAAAATAACCGTATTCTCTGGATAAGAACGAAAGCATCTGAGCACAACATTTCAGCGAAGTTTTGATGGATTGACAGTAGGCTATGAATGTGGCGAGTGCTGTTTATATGAAATCACATTTATCTACGAACAACTAGGACATTTAGAACTGTAATGTAGACGTGGTGGTAACGAAGTACTGTAAGGGGCTACGTACCCAATCTCTCGGTGCAGCTATCACAAGAGTTACACGAGTCAGACTACGTGCCTACGTTACATTTACGTCCCCTGAGCCTGCGCAGAAAGCCTCGTCGACCAACAGGAAACGGTTGAAATTTGCTTCCCCCGCCTCGATTGACTGGCCTTTGGCCATAGCAACCATCCATTTAGAACGACTGCCCTTCATAGCAACCAAAGATCTGAGCTGTGATGCATACATGCAATGTAGAGACAGGTCAAGAAATATAGTGCAATGTAGACAGTAGTATACAGTTGATTTACAGACGGTGGTTTAGAGTAATATGAAGTATTCCTTTATTCTGAGATACATCTGAGATAGGCTACATCAATAGGCCCTCAAAACAATCCCAGGCTTTCAAAACAATCCCAAACAGACTTAAGGTCTTTATACAGAAAATCCATATAGATTATTTGTCAAATAAACCAGTAAAACAGAATTAGGAGATAGAATATATAACATTCACTCTCACATAGCTCATATTTTTTAAAATAAATCAGTGAAAACGTATCCTGACAGACAAGCAGCATTTAATGCATATTTCATAATTTCAATTCCTCTGTAGGTTACCTGATAGCCCAGTTTGAAAGGCGCAAGACGCGTGATATTATTTATTTTTGCAGCCAATCACTGCTGTCGTTTTATTTTATTGATTTGATTTGAGTCATAGAAGCTAAATTCGAAGGCAGGCCACAGGTAAAATCCAACGAACCGCATTCACCCCGCAATCCAATAGTTGAATAGCCCTCTCCTAGAGCTTTTGAGATATTGCCACTGCTCCAACACTGAAAGGCACTGTTAGAATGCTTGCGTATGCCACTGTCTGCTCACGTTGGAGACCGGACCAGGGCAAGCACACTTTTGCAGTTCCCGCCGGAAATGCAGTACTCTCATGAGGCCATTTGGTTTAACAATGTTGCCAGGCCCCATTGTCTGAAAAACACCCAAAACGAATACATTTCTGGTTGAAATTTTCACCCCATGCCAAAATGGACCACTTGGTCATCAGAGATGCTGATCATGGATCACTCTTCTCAGAGATGTTTCCATTGATTATTTAAAAAGGGTAAGAATAATTTTGAACACGCCATTTTTCATAAAAATGTTTTTTTTTCTGATTACATGTTTCTACCACATTGTTTTACAAAATTTTGGCATGTGACAGTGTCATTTTCAGTCAGGACAAACATATTAGTCAAGAGAAACCCAACATTAAATCAACATTTGCCAGGGTATGAATAATTTTGTTCCTAACTGTATCTAATTTTCTTTCATTCATGATGTTTTCAAACTCAACAATGCATTTTTATGTTGTATACACACATTTGAGTGTCATTTTGTTGTCTCTCTCTTCATGCAATTTTACCCTCTCTTCCTCTTTCTGTCTCACTTTTGTCTCACTTTTCTATATTACCTTGTCACGTAACCCCCCCACCACACTCTCCCGCCCCCACCCCCACCTACAGAACTGAAAGAGGTCAACCTCTACAGCCCAAAGAAAGTGGGTCCCTTCATGGCTGTGGACAGTGTCCACAACATCCTGCTGCAGTACCGCTGCCACGGTCCGCCCATCCGGTTCTCCACCGTCTCCGCCAGCGAGCTGCACTACGTGGCCAACGAGCTGGACGGCCTGCCTGGCGGGCCCAACACCGTGGTGGCGCTGAGCGTCTGGGCACACTTCAGCATGACCCCCGTGGAGTTGTACATCCGGCGTCTGCGTCACATCCGCCGCGCCGTGGCCCGCCTGCTGGACCGGGCGCCGGACACGCTGGTGGTGATCCGCTCGGCCAACCCGCAGAAGCTGGATACGAAAGTGATCCTGTACAACAGCGACTGGTTCTCCGTGCAGCTGGACGCGGTTCTGAGGGCCATGTTCCGTGGCCTGCGTGGGGTGGTGCTGCTGGACGCCTGGGACATGACGCTGGCACACCCCACGCTGCCCCACGATCTGCACCCACCACGGGACATTATCAAGAATATGATCCACCTCATCCTCTCCCACGTGTGCCCAGCGAAGAAGAAGAGCACATAGCCAGCAGAGGGATCTGGAAGGGGAAGGGGAGGGATGTGTATGAAATGCAAGTAGTTCAGTGGGGCCAAACATGATTTACATCTTACATATACATCTTTTATACAGGATTTCCTTGAGTGTCCTTTTCCTCCCAGTCGGAGAAGAGTGAGCGTTGCTGCACTTTCCTGCCCAGAGGCATCAGCCCAAACGTGAACGTGATTTGAGTGAGAACTCGGTTCTTTGTCTAAGTAGTTCCCACCTCCTTTTAACAGCAATTCGCTCACAGTCTGTTTGAGTTTATTGAGCTAGATGGAATTGGGGGAAAATGAGAGAAAAGATGAGCAGTATGATATCAACCCTTACTTTTGACCTTAAACCCCTTCTTTAAAGATTAAGTTGTTTTTAAGTAGAAAAGTGCATATAGATTAACACCTGGCATGAAAAATGGCATTTTAAAGGTACAGTCAGCGATCGTACATCTTTATAGTTGGCCATATGATGACATACTTAGGTTAACACTGCATTTCACCAGTTAGGGCACCAAAATGGCCAGCAGCGGCACTGTGTAGCCTATCTTGACATGTCTTTAAGTTTTGGGTTACAATATACAGGTAGTGGGCTCTCTGTTGATTTTAATGAGTAGGCCTAAGCCTAAAGTTACAGCATTTCTATCACAATTGACCAGACTTCGACCTTTGGTCTGCTTTTAACAAAATTCTGGCTATGTATGTATTGCATCATGAGCCATCACAGCACCTATTGCATTCTACTGTTGTTAGCCTTATGCCTATGTAACTGGGTAGACTTCTGCGTTTGTGCTTTATTTATGACCGCCGCGCAGCAAAGCGGCGGTGATATAGGTTTAGTCAGATTTTTTTTTTTTTTTTTTTTCTTTTTCGCATGCCCAAATTTCTGTCAATGATTCCCGGGACACTGAAAGACCGGGGTACACGAAACTTGGTGGGCATGTAACCCCACATGGATAGCATGGAACCATCGTTTTTCGTTTTGATCTGTAGCCCCCCCGCTGGACTGGACCCCCCGAAAGGAGGGTAGGGCAGACACAGTTTTCTGTGAATATCTCGAAAACCGTAGGGTTTAGGAGGACCATTTTTTTTTTGTATGTTGATCTCAAGGGGCCATGTCAACCCATTCCATAACCACTCATTTCATGTATAGCGCCACCTAGTTAAACACAAAAAAGTAAAAATGAGGTGTTGTAATTGAAGGTATCTGTGACCTAACAAAGTCAAAACTGTACAAAATTGGAAGTGTAGGATCATTATGACACCCTCTGTATGCACGCCAAGTTTCGTGGAATTCCGTTCATGGGGGGCCACACAATACATTAATTTATGTTACTATACACCAACTGGCCTGTAGGTGGCCGGAGACAGTTTTCTGTGAATATCTCGATAACCGTAGGGCCTAGGAGGTCCACCTTTTTTATGTATGTTGGTCTTAAGGGGGCATGTCAACCCATCCCATTACCACTTATTTTATGTATAGCGCCACCTAGTTAAAAATGAAAAAGCAAAAAATTAGGTGTTTTCATCACAATATCTCTGGCTGACAAGGTCAAAACTGCACGAAATTAAAAGTGTAGGATCATTATGACACCCTCCGAATGCATGCCAAGTTTTGTGTACTTTCGTTCATGGGGGGCCTTACAATAAAATAATTTATGTGTACATTTAGTGACGTACACCAACAAGGATTCCCGGGACACTGAAAGACCGGGGTACACAAAACTTGGTGGGCATGTACCCCCACATGGATAGCATGGAACCGTAATTTTTCGTTTTGATCTGTAGCCCCCCCGCTGGACTGGACCCCCCGAAAGAAGGGTAGGGCAGACACAGTTCTCTGTGAATATCTTGAGAACTGTAGGGCCTAGAATGAACATTTTTTTCCGTATGTTTGCCTCCAGGGGTCATGTTAACCCATTTCATGTGCACACATGTGCACAAACAGATACACACACACACACACACACACATACATTCACAGTAATCATACGTATGACACATACTCACACAGTAGACATATGTACGCTTGCATGCACAGGCACATACGCAGGCACACACACAAGCACGCACACACACACACACACACACACACACACACACACACACACACACACACACACACACACACACACACGCATAACATAAACATGTACATGCACACAATTCAATAATTTCTCAGAATTATGAACAGGCAAGATGGAGGTGGGGTTGTATAAAATTAATTTTACATGTGAAATCTATGAACTAATCATGTTTTGGTACTTGTTGTCTAGCAGATATCAGTGAGAATTGAGTGTGGATAATGCAATTTAGTGAGACAGTTAGAATCATATAGGCCTTTCAGCGTGATTTATTTTTGTGGAAAAAATGTGCTGGACTGGGCGGCGGTCATATTTTGTACCGCTCTGCGGTACATCTAGTATTAATAAAGATGACCCAAAACGAGCACGGGATACTGCTGAAGTTTTATTCTGCACACATGCACAGCAAAGCATACAGTACAGGGTGAGTTCGCCAATAGCTCCTCTCTCCATAAAGATATTAGACAGGCAAAACAAAAATGCATGTAAAGAGAAGAATAAAAACAAAACATACCTGCACACATGCACAGCAATGCATACAGTACAGGGTGAGTTCGCCAATAGCTCCTGAAAACGTATAACTATATTACAGGTGCTAATGTGCTATCCCAGCTACCTAGCTAAACTACTGTACATCGCTGTATGGCTATTTTTGGCATGCGGCTAGACGGACGTATACATGTAAACAATGCATTTAAAAGGGTAAATTCACAAAAATAACTCACAAATAATATACATAAACTGAATACAAACAATATAAATGGAAGCAATCTTATGGATGACAATATTTAACAGAAATATTTATAAGATTGCTTATGAGGCTGCAATCAGTCAACCTACCTCTCTCCATAAAGATATTAGACAGGAAAGAGGAAGGGGGAGACGGGGGTCAAGACCAAGGGGGAGAGGAGGGGCTACTAGAGACCCTCAATACCAGTGTGTAATAACTTGAATAGATAGATAGATAGATACTTTATTGATCCCCAGGGGAAATAAAGTATCTATTTATCTAGCTATCTATCTATAGAATAGATTTAAACTGTAACTAGATAACCTAGATCTATTGTGCAATTATGTGATTCATACAGTAAGTATAAGGTCTAACCTGTTACACTCACCCCTTCAGAATTGCACAAAGATCTGCAAACATCCATCAGGTATACAGGCCATTAGAACTAAAAACCCTCCAGCATAAAAAGCTGCCTACCACATCAGGCTAAAATAATACAGAGGTTGATCAAGTCTCAGAATTCTGTATAGGAAACAGGGATGCCGTATACACTCCTTAGACTAAGGCCTACAGACTATACCACAACGGAGAAGGACAAAAGTAATGCACACTTTACTGAAACCCATAACAACCCATTAAACCAGGTCAATAAACAGGGTTAGAAAACAATACTCAAACATGGATGACATGTCTCTCAGGGACACCATCACTAAGAACAGATTGAAGCTGAACCATCGATTCAATCAACCTACACACAGGCCTTATAACCCGACCAAATCTAGAAGTGTGAGGTGAGTATGGTGGATGTATGGTGTGTGAAATAGGAATGTGTGGCTGTGTAGATGAACTAATGTGATTGTGACTAGAAGCATCAGTCAGACCATGCTCAGGAGGGGAGTCAGAGGGAGACTGGATCAAGCCAGGATCATCAGTCAGGTCTTCTGTAGACCTTGCAGTGACATCTGAGTGATGCTGTGAGACCCATGATGAAGTACGGGCTCCACTATCTGCATCCAGAGAAGAGATAGCTTCATCCAAGGGATGGACAGACACTGTATCACTGAGAACTGCAGGCACAGAGTGGGGCTCATTCTCAACAGAATCAGCATCCGCCCCGCCACCTTCTGTGGAGCTTCCATCTAGCCTCTCAATCAGAGGGAGAAAATTGACCTTCAGCAGCAGGTTACGATGCACCACTTTCTCATTTCCAAGGTCATCACGAATCCTGTAAACGTGGAGCACTGGCTTGGCAGCAATGACTGTGTACATGGTGTCTCCCCACCTGTCTGCTAGCTTACGCTTTCCGCGGCAGCCCTTGTTCGCCACCAGCACTCGGTCTCCTATCGACAATGGCTGACCTTTGGCCTTCTTGTTGTACTGACTTGACTGGTGTTTCTGTTCTGACTCTGTGTGTTTCTGGGCAACTGACATGGCAGACTTGAGATCTTTTAGTAGAGATTCTACAAAGGAGTCATAGTCACACACTGTGTTGTCCAACAAAACACTACGAAACATCAAGTCCACCGGCAGCCTTGGATAAAAAGGAGGAAAACCAGTAGTCTCATGGGCCGTGCAGTTGTAAACAAACGTCATTGTCTGGACCATCTGATGCCACTTGTGCTTCTGTCTAGGAGGCAAGGAGCGGAGCATGCCACCCAGAGTCCTGTTGAACCTTTCAGTCCCACCATTCCCCATAGGATGATAGGGAGTGGTGTGAGACTTTGAAACACCAGCAAGGCGAAGAAGCTCTGCAACCAGCTCGCTTTCAAAGCTTGTTCCCTGATCAGAATGCATACGCTCAGGGAAACCGTAGACACAAAAAAACTTGTCCCACAGCGTCTTTGCCACTTTTCTTGCTGTCTGGTCCCGACAGGGAAACGCTTGGGCGAGCTTTGTGAAATGGTCTGTGATTACAAGAACATCCACAGACTTGTTGTTGTGATCCTCTGTAGACCAAAAGTCAATGCAGACAAGTTCCAGTGGAGCTGTGGTCTTAACATAGTCACGGACCTCCCTCTCCATGTCATGCCAGAAGAACCTTTGGCGGGCCAAGTAGTGTGCGCCAGGCTTGTGCAAAATTCTAAATTTTAGAATGGATCTCCATTCAATTCACGAATTGGAATTTGAATTGAATTGGCTCCGCCCCACAGGAAGTTGAATTTGAATTGGAATTGGAATGACAGGAAGTGGAATTAAATTCATGGCAATTCAATGTAATTCCACAGTCAAACAACAGGAAGAATGTGTTGAATATCACATGCATTCAGTTTTGGGAAAGTTACTTTGGATTGTAAAATTGTAAAATTGAATAGCTATTCTATAGCAGTTTTTGTCTTTTGTTGATTATGTTGATTTTGCTTTTTGAGATAACTTGGCTAAAAGGAGTAATTTAAGTGAACATGATAATTTAAATCGAGTAAACTATACTTGAATAGCTTAAGTTTTTCTACACTGTGAAGTTAGTTAGTTAGTTAACCTTACTTAACCTGTTAGTTAACTGTAGTTTAAAAAAAAAAAAACATGCAAACCGATTGCCTTGAAATTACAGACTAATCTGGGATAGGAATTCCAAGTTGTGCAAACAAATGCTTACTTTGTGTAGTACACTTACACTAAGGAGAATTCCTATTTAACCTAACTTGGTCATTACAAGTAAAGTATATTGTGTAAACACAAGGTGTGCTATCTGATGTTACATTCTGCACTTCCAGAATGCCACTGCCCTGGCCCACATATTTGTAAAGATATCACATATTACTGAAATTCAATCTTAAATTATAAGTGACAGTGACAAATATACAAATATATACTGTTGGTGTGTAATTTATGTGGATGACTATCCAAAACACTCTAATGCTGTGGGTAGAACTTCAGCAACATGTTACATTGGTATTTTGTTTTACTACACTCTGAAAGTACTGCACAATGAAGGGGAGACCTTACTATGTCCCACCAATATGTGGCACACACCTGGGTTTGTCCAGCGGTTCAGGGAACCCCCTAATCTTTGATGTCCACACCATGATGTTGTGAAGGCATTGGGGTTGATATTAATATCCTGACCAGAGAGGAGAGTGCATGTAATGGACAGCCACTAACACCACCATGTCAAATAGCAACATAAGTTTGCAAGGAGAGCACCCATAAAAATCCTAATCAAGCTCACATTTAGCCTCAGTAACTTAGCAGAGACAGGGTACCTGTATGTATGGTTTCCAGCTACAGATCTGTGTCTGTCTATAACTGTCAGCACTAGTTCTACTCACAGGTTTGGTCTGTTTTGGATAGTCATTGATGGGGTGATGTATCAATATAAATCACATATCAATTACACAACAACACTATATATAGCCTTTAGTGTCACTGTCACTTTGTTATTGTAACTTAATATGTGATCCCTTAAACAATATGTAGGCGGGGTCTGTGGTATTCTGGAAATGCATTTTTGTCATATCAGTTAGCTGAACTGTGACATTAGTTTAGCACAACTTCATTAGCACAACTTCAATACACCTTTTGTGTTAAATAAACATACAGTATACTTTACTTGTAATTGTAATGACCAAGTTAGTTGAAATAGCAATTCTGTGTACTGTACTGTAAGTGCACTACACTAAGTGAGCATTTGTTTGCACAACTTGACATTACAGACAAATCTGGAATGGGAATTGCATAGAAAATCAGTTTGCATGCTTTTGTTAACAGGTTAACTAAGATTATAAACTAATTTTACAGTGTAGCACAAACTTCAGCAATTCAAGTATAGTTTTACTTGACTGTTTACTTTTCTACCTCAAAATGAAGTAACACTCATTTTACGCAAGTAATCTCAACAAAAGACAAAACCTGAATTCTACTTACTATAACATTTTAAGTAAGTAAAACTATTATGTTTTACAGTGTGGAAATATAATTTGTTTACTGTTTTAGTATAATTACTGTTTTAAGTTACAAGTTGTGTGTTTAATGCTATCATATCTGACATATACTGTGAGGGTTCATTGTAAAACACTACCCTTAAATTATATGAATTTCTTCGAATTTCATTGAATTTCAATTCTACTTCCTTTAATTCAAATTCGAATTGTAATTCTACATCCTGTTTTTGACCTTAATTCAAATTCAATTCAAATTCAAGAATTGAATTGGAATTTAGGAGTCATTCTCAATTCAATTCTGAATTGTGCACAAGCCTGGTGTGCGCGCCTGACCCTGATGGCCAGCGAGGTCATGGACCCCCGTCAGAGCTTCAGACTTCAGCGCTGCAGGTAAGACATACTGAAATCTTTTGAGGTTTGTCAGAGGGTCCTTACAGACTCTATACAGGACACCATTCTGGAGGACCAGTTTGTCTCAGTGCCTCAGCAGCTGTAGAGTAGACTGGCTTTCTCGGCAACGCTCACAGAAAGATGGTCTTCGTTTCCTTTCCACATAAGGTATAACGGCTGCGATGGACGTGTCTCGACGCTGCAGGTCCTGTAAAGACATAGCGGGTAGAGCAGGCTGGCCCACAGGAACCACATCAGACAGGTGTTCCACTACTGACATCGCTCTGAGCTGTGAGGTAGACTCCCAGTCACGGTGGCTATCAAGCAACGCTGAAATCTCATCTTCCTTTGTCTTGTGTTTGTGACCATTTGTTGGTGGATTTGTGGGTAGCCTTTTAAAGTTAAACTTGAGCAGGGGCTTCTGAATGTGTTTTTACCTTGGATTTTGGCACAAGGGATTTTAACATCTAATCCTGTGTATTAATGTAATGCCGTTTTGTAGAACAGACTTGATCACATTAGTACCAATTATGAAATCATCTCTCTCGCCAGCAACAACTAGAGTGGGTATAATAAACTTATTAGACTCATACACTTCAATTTCAAGGTCATAGAAGCACTTCGGATACGTTTTTGAGCCACCACAACCCACAATCACCACATTCCCTGGGATTAACTGAGCATTGGGCAGCACACCAGCAGCCTGAAGTCTCTTCTCTGCCTCTTCAAGTGTACAAGACATGGAGCCAGAATCTAACATTCCTCTCAAAGTGACCTTGCCACTCACCAACACAGGTGCATAAAACAGCTCACTTGACCCTTCTCTGCGAGCCAATGAGAATCTGCACCTGTCCTCCTTGCAAAAGTCGACTGTTGTTACTGTAGATGGAAAGAAGATCTGGTTCTCTCATGAGGGCTTCTGTACCACCACCCACGCTTGCCCTCTCACAGCTTGGGGCATCTAGTTTAACGGAGTGCGGCTGGCCTGTGCAGATGCTGCCGCTGGATGAGAGGCACTCGGGCAATCATGTTTGAAATGGCCAGGTTGAAAGCAGTGACGACAGAGTTTCAGCAGCCTGCAATGGCTAAAGGTGGAGTGGTCAGTGCTGCTGCATACTCTGCATGCAGAAGACATTAAAGGCTGAGGGGACCGTTGGTGCTGTTGAGGCTGAACATGACGTGAGAGTGACTGGGGAGCAGACCACAGTGTGATGACTTTATTCAGCATGCTTACCACCCACCTCACGCATACCTGGCTCTTCCTCTGAACGGACTGCAGTCAACAAACAGCACAGTTGCGGGTGTCTGTACAGGATGGCTCATCTCTACCTGCGTGCTGCTGAATGAGCGGTTGAACTGTGCAGTGGACTGAGTGACTGCCACAGGGCCCGGACTGTGAACGGGAAGAGAGTGCTGACTCATTGAAGCTCCGCATCTCAGATCTCGCTGATGATCATCTAAGCGCTCCTGCACTTCAGGGGCTGTCCATCTCCCAGCTGGTTTATATTTGAAAGACATAGCCAGGTGAGGGTCTGGGCAGTGAGTAACAAACATTATCACAACTTCAGCACTCACTTCCTCAACACATCTACCCCGCCTGCGGAGACATTCATCGGCAACGTCTATAGCCTTGTTCAGTTGCACCCAGTAGTCCAGTGCACTCTCACCTTTTTTTGGAAGTGTGCTATAAAAGTCCGCCATGGGCATGCCAGAGTATGGGAGTTCACTAAAGTTCTGCTTCAGTATATCAAAAACAGCTGCAGGATGGCTACAGGGGTTAATTTCTGGGTTGCTACGTAGTGAAACCTTCACAATGTCCCTGGCTTTTCCCATCAGTCTGCTTGCTATCACATCATACATTTCAGCAGTACTATATTTGCGTCGGCGAATGTAAGCCTGCATCAAATCTTCCCATTCATGGACAGTGCATGTGTCAGTACGGTCACCTCTGAAGAATGGGGGTGGTTTAATATCTGATTGGACAACCACGTTCAGCCTTGAGGCATCCAGGCAGCCCCCTGAACAGGTCTGTGGAGTATGTGCTGGGTCTAAATGAGTGGTAGGTATAGAGTGATGCATTGTATTATTAATGTCATGTGCTTGCTCTGCATGTCCATTGGTAGGATAGCCAACTGAATTTACCACCCGTTTGGTGAGCTTCTAACAACGCGGGTAATGGGGGTGGAACATGCTTGGCAGCCGTGGTCTACTTTGGCAGCCGTGGCCTACTGGTTAGCGATTCGGACTTGTAACCGGAGGGTTGCCGGTTCGAACCCCGACCATGGCTGAAGTGCCCTTGAGCAAGGCACCTAACCCCTCACTGCTCCCCGAACGCCGCTGTTGTTGCGGGCAGCTCACTGCGCCGGGATTAGTGTGTGCTTCACCACACTGTGTGTTCACTGTGTGCAGTGTGTTTCACTAATTCATTGGGATAAATGCAGAGACCAAATTTCCCTCACGGGATCAAAAGAGTATATATACTTATAATTATACTACTGGATTCAGAACTGACTGATAGATAGATAGATAGATAGATAGATAGATAGATAGATACTTTATTGATCCCCAGGGGAAATTCAAGGTCTCAGCAGCATACATACAACACAAACACATTCTCTAACAGCAGAAAGAGTAATTAAAGTATATAATATAAAAACACAACTAAGCAATATAATGACAGTACAAGATAAAGAATATGCTAAATATACTAAAATACAAATTATACTAACTGACACTTAATACAATATATAAAAATATACTAAAATACAATTTACAAAAATACAAATTATACTAACACTTCTAATCAATTCTAAAAACAGTATCCACATAGTGGTGATTAATCAATCAGAGGCGCTTGCAATGGCAATGACTGAGGCAGGGACTGATCCTGTGATTTCCTGTACATAGTATATGGTAAGGTGCTCTGTGTGAATGAGTGACACGGTGGTAGTGCAATGGTGATAGTTGTCATGGTGATAGTGCAAATGAGTAAGACCAACAGTGCAACAGTGCAACAATGCAGAAGTAAGTAAAGTAAAGTCTATATATCTATATATTGAACTATTAAGAAAAAGTATAAGTGTGTCCACAGTTCGGCTGTGGCATGGAGGGGGGGGTTATGCATATGTGCAAATGTGCTAATATAGCACGCAAACATGGAGGGGGTGAAGAGGCAGACAGACTATGCCGAGAAGTCTATCTCTCCTATTCCCTTAAGTGAGGCATTGAACAGTTCAATGGCCCTGGGGACAAATGACTTCCTCAGTCTGTCCGTTGTGCAAGGCAGTGAGCGAAGTCTCCAGCTGATCAGGCTCTTCTGCTTAACAATAGTGGTGTGGAGTGGGTGACACTCATTGTCCAAGATGTTGATCAGTTTGTTCAGGGTCCTTTTGTCAGATAGTGAAGTGATGTACTCCAGTTCACCTCCCACTACAGAGCCAGCTTTCCTTACCAGCCTGTCAATTCGCCCCGCATCCTTCTTCTTTGTGCTTCCTCCCCAACACACTACTGCATAGAAGAGGACGCTGGCAACAACAGACTGGTAAAACATCCTGAGGAGCTTACTGCACACATTGAAGGACGGCAGCCTCCTCAGGAAGTACAGCCTACTCTGCCCTTTCTTGTAGAGTGCATCAGTGTTGGCTGACCAGTCCAGTTTATTGTCCAGGTGGAGACCCAGATACTTGTAGGTGCTAACCATCTCCACATTGACCCCATCAATGTGGACTGGTAGCAGAGTGGGTTTAGACCTGCGGAAATCCACCACCATCTCCTTGGTCTTTGAAGTATTAAGTTGAAGATGATTGAGTTTGCACCATTGCACAAAGTCCTCCACCAGGCTCCTGTACTCCTCCTCCTGCCCGTTCCTGATACACCCCACAATTGCAGTATCATCAGAAAACTTCTGCATGTGGCATGACTCGGTGTTGTAGCAGAAGTCAGATGTGTACAGGGTGAACAGGACTGGAGAGAGCACAGTTCCCTGTGGCGCTCCGGTGCTGCAGATCACAGTGTCAGAGAGACAGTTCTTCAGTCTGACGAACTGTGGTCGCTCGGTCAGGTAATCTGTAATCCAGGTTACCAGGTGAGCGTCCACACCCATCTGCAAGAGCTTGTCTCCCAATCTGAGGGGCTGGATGGTGTTAAAAGCACTTGAGAAATCAAAGAACATGATTCTCACAGCACTCTTCCCCTTGTCCAGGTGGGAATGTGTCCTGTGTAGAAGATAAGTGATGGCATCGTCCACGCCCACTTTCTCTTGGTAAGCAAACTGTAACGGGTCTAGTGCATGGCGTACCTGGGGTCTGAGCATGCCTTAGACCAATCGCTCCATTGTCTTCATCACATGTGATGTGAGAGCGACAGGTCTGTAGTCATTAAGCTCACTAGGGTGTGGCTTCTTAGGGACAGGGGTGAGACATGATGTCTTCCACAGTGTTGGAACTTGTCCAAGGCGTAGACTCAAATTGAAGATGTGCTTCAGTGGCTCCGCCAGTTCAGCAGCACAGGCCTTGAGTAGCCTTGGGCACAGTCGGTCAGGCCCAGCTGCTTTATTGCTGCGCAATTTCTTAAGTTGGACTGTCACTTGATCTTTTGTAATGGTGAGGGGTGTAAGGGGAGGGGAGGGGGAGGGGTGCATCTGGAATCTGTGTGTCTGATGGCTGTTGACTGAGGTCGTTGTCACCTCATTGTTCGTGATCGCCATGTGGGGGAGGGGTGCAAAATCCAATGATGGTGGGGGTACGATAGCCTGTGATGATGGAGGTGAGTGTTGCGCTGGTATTGAGGGGGTGTGAGGGTGGGGGCTGGGGGATGGTGGACAGACCACCGCCATTGGAGCTGGAGCAGGGCAGTCAAACCTGTTGTAGAAGTGGTTCAACTGGTTCGCCCTGTCCAGGTCCCCCTCCACAGAGCTGCTGCTCTTCTTCAGGCCAGTGATAACCTTCATGCAGTCCCATGTCTCCTTCAAGTTGTTTTCCTGCAGCTTCTGTTCCACCTTCTTTCTGTAATCCTCCTTAGCTTCCTTCAGCTTGAATTTGAGTTCCCCTTGCACGCGCCTCAGCTCTGCCATGTCCCCCTCTCTGAACGCCATCTTTTTCCTGTTGAGAAGGGTCTTGACATTGCTGGTTATCCAAGGCTTGTTGTTGGGAAAGCAGCGTACAGTTCTGGTGGGAACAACAATGTCCATGCAGAAGTTCAGGTAGTCAGTTGTGCACTGTGTGACCTCCTCCAAGTCCTCTCCATTCTGTAACACACTCCAGTCAGTACACTCGAAGCAGTCTCTCAGAGCCTCATCCACTTCGGGTGTCCACTTCCTGAAGGTGCGTGTAACTGGCCTCTCCATCTGATTCCATAGAGTAACCCCTCCCAAGCCCATTAGATACGTAAACACCATTCAATTTTGAAAATGACATTTCAACAGTAGTGACTATACCAATATATAAAATAATACCATTCAAAACCACATGTAACTTGTGATGTAATATCACTAACTGAGAAGCATTGGCCTATTATTTCAAATGAAAATGCAGTAGAAAACTAAGTAACTAAGTAAGTAAGTAAGTATACTCTTTTGATCCCGTGAGGGAAATTTGGTCTCTGCATTTATCCCAATCTGTGAATTAGTGAAACACACTCAGCACACAGTGAACACACAGTGAGGTGAAGCACACACTAACCTCGACGCAGTGAGCTGCCTGCAACAACAGCGGCGCTAGGGGAGCAGTAAGGGGTTAGGTGCCTTGCTCAAGGGCACTTCAGCCGTGCCTACTGGTCGGGGTTCGGACCGGCAACCCTCCGGTTACAAGTCCGAAGCGCTAACCAGTAGGCCACGGCTGCCCCCATTTTTTTTTTTTTTTTTTTTTTATTTGAAGTACTTTATTTTAGTTTAGTATTTTGTTTTAAGTACTTTATTTTAGTTTAGTATTTTAGTTTATTTTAGTATTTTATTTGAAGGTGTGATGCTGAGTGATGAGTCATTGGGACTGACAAGTGAGGCAATGATGTCACTGAAGTTGTTACAGTAAGCCTCTTTATAGAATGATGAACACAACAGAAATAAAAGAACATCTTGAGAAAAACAATCTATACATAGGAGACATCATGAATCCAGATCTAATTCTTATCAGGTTGATTACAAGTCCTGCTCCTGGCATACAAAGCCCTACACAATTATACCCCCACCTACCTGACCTCCTGGAAGTTTACACCCCTGCCCGCTCACTGAGATCCTCCTCAGCAGGCCTACTGCATGTCCCTAGTGTGAACCTCAGCACCCTGGGAGAGCTCATTGCCAGACTACATCAGACACTGTGACTTAATTACTGACTTTAAAAACAGACTTAAAGGAACGTAAAGGAATGTAAGATTGTGTAAGATTGTGGCCAAAACTGGTACTACAATCACTTTCAAATTACTGTAGAACGGTGTATCCCTTCCCCCTCCCCCCTGACTGGTAGAGCTGGCAACCTGGATGCCGAAACACTACTGACTTTAGATAACACAGATTGAAATCATGAATTTGTTATTAATAACCAACGAACACCACCACTAACCACTCGTGAGTTGCACAGTTTTGAAAACGAACGTTAAGGGGTTGTTTTTTGGCATCATAGCCAGCCAGTCAAAGGCGATTCAAAACGAGTCAGAAAGTCGAGACAGGACCCATCGTCAAAATTTCGGTGTCCACCACTCTAGTTTATCCCAAACAAACCAGAAAAGGGACTCAAAGTGCTTAGTATCGGAATTATCCTTTAAAACCTCTATTCAATATGGCTTATGGACTGACTGACTTTTACTTTTATTTTTTATTTTTCATTTTATGAGATGACTATAATTTTAACAACCTTTTTGTTTGTTAATATCTCATCTGGTACAAATATCAATGTATGCTATTCATACCCCGGTGCACACAGCAATGTATTCTATTAATACCCTGTCTGATACAAATATCAGTCTATGCTATTTGCACCCCTGTGCATTTACTCTGGCATATCACAGAATGTAATAAAAAAAATTACAAAATGAGCAACATGTTTTTTTGTTACGTCACACGGTGCAAATAGCTCAGCTGTGTAATAGACACTCTGAATAAGGTATGCTGTTTGCATCAATGTATAGTTAGAAGTGGATGCTATTCGTACCCTGGTGTATATAGTAATGTATGCTATTTACACCCTGGTGCGTGAACTAGCTAATTGTTGCAATCAAAACTTCTGTTTGAGAACCGATTTCTTGTTCAGATTGTGGGCCTTCTGTCCAGAGACGTTGGTACACATGCCAAAACGCATCATGTGGGAACCAAACCCCGGTCTACCACATATATAACCATATCTGTGACTACTGCACTATCTACTTCCACAACTAGAGGTGTGTTTGCAGGTAGGCTAAACTTATAGTTTATAGGTCTGAGCATCATATTCACAAAATTTCTATTAACTAACAAACTGGCAGTTTTATGTGTTCACTGAATGAAGATTATGAAAGTAAAACACAACTTGAACAGATATTAGTGCCGAAACCTTTCATAATTCTTCACTTTCTGCTGACGAAAAACGAATGTCCGCCATGTTTTTTGTGCACGTGAGCAACGTCTTTTTGTTGTTATGTCACAGGGTGTGAATAGCTCAGTGTGAATCAGCTGTGTGGCCAAGGCTATTCGTACCAGGGGTGTAAATAGACACTCAGTTTACAAAATTGAGAGCACAATTGATAACGCGCTCTATAAATAAAGATTATTATTATTATATTATTATTTAGTTAAAAAGTATGTGCACAATTTTGTGAAATGAGAACACACTTTAGTAAAATGAGTGAACGTCTTCTGGATATACACCAAAAAATATCTCGCAATGACCCCTCCAGGGTTGTATTTAATGTAAAGTGTGTTATACTTACCGTATAACCTATAAGACAGAAAACACCTGCCATCTGAAAATGAAGCGAAATCAGTTTATGATTTATAAAGATATAGCAATCAGCATATGAAAAGTTTTGCCTTGGTTTTGCAGTTGGCTTGTTACAGTAACACTCAGTGAATCTCACATTAAAGCAACACAATATTCTTCTTTTACCTTACCTTTGAATAAGCTTTAAATTAATTTTGACACTACACTGTCTTACAATATGAAGAATATAGTCTCTGATATTGCAGATGTGCGCCTGGAACACCTGGTATTACAATATTTAGCAGGTAAAAAGGTAAAAGAAATACATTGTGTTGTTTTAAGTTCAAAATCATTTTTTACAATTATGAACCAAACAAGTCACTCACTAATGAAAGAATGTTGAAGAAGATGAAGAATGATTTTAAACACCCAGCCATTTCTGATGCTAACAGTGAAGGATATTGTTTGAGGTAAACTTGTTGGCTCAGTCGACTCTAGGTGTGAAACACAGGAACAGTTACAGTTGGCCTGGGAAGTCATTTCAATTTCAATGTTGTAAATGTTGAACCAGAATGAATGGAAAATATTACTGACAAATAATGGATAATGAGGATGGCTGACACATCAAATTAGAAAAAAAAAATTACAAAAGGTTCAATGAAAACATTTACGTAAAACTTACCTGGATACACGCACAGGAGCAGCTGACATTTTATAAAACCAAAAAGGTTTCACTTTTAGATAAGGAAATGAAAGGCGAGGGGTATTTCCAGATCTCTGGAATAGGACATGGAATGTAGTGGTGCACACAGGTGAAGGTGCCCCATATCAGAAGAAAGGGAAGATTACTGTGTGGGTGTGTACACATCTGGTTGCATGTCTGGAATGGTGTGAAGGCATCTGATGCAAAGGGAGAATGCTGCTGAGCCATAAAACCAGTTTATTGTCAGAGAGCCTTCCTGTAAATGTAGACGAGATACAAGATAAACAAAATGTTATATTTTTTAAATGTGCTATATAAATAAATTGACATTGACATTGAAAGTGATTTGATTTGGTACAGCTCAGTAGGCATTGGAAACATGTTGCGCTTATTTGATAAGTTACAAAATTGTCATTTGTGGTGTTTGCCTACAACTGTTTCACTAAATCACTGAAATGTATTAGTAACCCCAAGGAGTTTGTAGGTTACAGTGATTTTAAAATAGCTAAAGGACACTATTGGGCATGACACAAAGCAAAGTACCTAACATCTCACTTAGTTGTTCTGGAGCATTTGTGACCTACATCTTTTTGCTTTTCTAAAACTGTTATCATATTTTATATTACCGGTATGTAAAGTCAATATTAGACTGTCATGAGATTAGACTTGTCAGGTTATACCAAAGTCCTTATAGGCAATCTTGGTAACGGGCAGTTGTCGGGCAGCTATTTTCCTTTTCAAGTGAATGGGGAGGCATGTAAGAAGGGCGGGATATGTGTAGACCAGGGGTTCCCAAACTTTTCAACCCGCGACCCCCAAAATAACGGTGCCAGTGACTTGGGGCCCCCACTATCCCTGGAGGTAGAAGTATACAAACGCAACAGCGCACATGCACTAATAGGCCTATCGAAACACAATCACAATACCACAAAATAAACACTTTGAAATGTTTAACTGCTATTTTTATCTGTTGTTACAATTATGGCTAAAATATATATATTTCTGATTATCATTTCATGACCCCTCTCTGCTGTCTTGCGACTTCCCTGGGGGCCCCGACCCCCACTTTTGGGAACCACTGGTGTAAGCTATCCTGCCATATTGGTGTTACAAACTAACCCCATGCATTTCTATGGAGGGTTCTTTGAGTGCTGTGTCTCCTCATTAAAAAAGTCTCTCCTTATAACTTATATCTGTTTGTTGTGTATTCATATGGGCTCAGAGCAGGCCATAGCACGGTCACAGCAGCATCACAGGCAGCTAGCGGATGGTGAGGTGATGTTTGCTGTAAGTGACAAAAAATGTTTTAGCCTAAAAACGTATGACATTGCTTAGAGCACCTTTAACAAATATAATCTAATTTTATTATTATCATAATACCATTCCAAAAACATGAGGATGAATACAGTGCATTCCCTTGAGCTGTAACACATTTTTTTTTAACAATCAAATTTATGTATTGCATACACAACATGTTGCATATACTGTACAATGTATTGTCATATTTACAATTTAATTGCCTGAGAATATCTTCACAGTGGGCCTTCAAAAATGTTGCTTTGTTTCACATTCATTTTCAGCATGACTGCACTGAATGTGTTTAAACACATTGTGTCCTTGTATGAAACTAGTTACAGTACATAGCGCAATACTGGGCATTCCAGATATGCATCAGCAATGTCAGAGATGCTATCTCCATATTAAAAGTAAGCCGTTTTTCAGGTAAATAAACTACATAGAGGTGTTAATATGGTACCTGTCATTTGTGCCTTCTTAATTTCAACTTTTTAGACTTTTTCAACTTTTTGACAGAAATATCCTGTTGGCAGACAACCAGAACAAACATAAAATCAGATGACATGTTATGTAGAAGACACACCATCTGTCTAACTTTTACACATTCTGACATAAACACATACCAGCCATGAAGCATGGGAGCAATTCACTCACTAATGCCTAAAACAAGGTGCTAAAGCTGATAGACAAAACCTCATACCGTATGAGAAAACATGGCCATTACTTCAACATTACAATGTTATTACAGAGCAGAGTCCTTGCTTATACCAATCCTTTTCAGAAAATACCACCATTCTCCTCCATTCCAAATCATGTTCTTCTTTATCTTGCTCTATGAAAAATTTGGCACAAAATCATACATACAGATAAAAACTGACAACATAAAAGAGATATGTCAGTGCAAACATGTGCAGGCATACATTTCGAAAAAGGTAAACAAAAATGCATAGGTGAAATCCGGCAACATAAAATGTTGACATATTATCAATTAACAGAAATAGAAAAATAATTTGTCCTGATGATTTTCAAATTTTATTGGTCAGAAAACAATATGAGGCATGTTGAAACAAAAATCTTAGACATGCTCTGGCATAGATTTCATTGTATACAGCTCCTCATATGCAGGAGGCTTGGAGAATTCATAAGTGGGCACTGGCATTGCAGTCATTTGCTTCTTGATCTTGCAGGTCATGATAATGGCCATGGTTACCCCAATCAGCTGAAGATTACAAAACAAAGCATGTTATGTTTGTTATGTTTATGTTATTAGGCTATGTCATGTGATTACAAGTTAGAGCAAGACAGCAGGTACTAGCAGACATTTCATTAGTATCCACATAAGATGTTTTACATCTGTCTACATTTTGATATCAATTTGATAATTGCCAATTGTTTGCATATGAACAAGAAAATAATAACAGAGGATCTAAAATCACAGTTGCTTTTACTAGCTGTGTGGCCTCTACTTAACACAAACATCAGTAAAACAGGAAATAAATGACCAAAATCAAGAATGAAAGATTTTACCGCCACAATAGCCAATCCAAAAAGAATCCCAACTGTGGCATCCATCATCGTATTGAGGAACCGCACGAAGAAAGGAAGACATGGCTAAAAATAATATGAAGGACTAAATTAGAAGTTGAACTGAGGTAGACGTGCTGAATTTTTACAGTGCATGATACTCCCAACTGCATTCTAGGAATCTAAAGCCATTATGATAAAGGAGTCACATGCTCTCACCCTTACACAAAATGGAGATCAGAGCTCACAGAACAGGACTGTATACTGTACTTATACTATAGTTTTAGCAAAACCCAGTAGACCACTTCAGATGACTGAACCCAATGGAAGATACGGTGCACACACATAACTTTGAGACTTTTTAATAGGTGCAAATGACTAATGTTTTGACGCACAGCATCTTCATCAGAGTCAGACCAAATTTATATTTGTTATTCGGGTGCTTTGCTTTATTGTTTGGGTTCAGCCATCAAACCCCGAAAGCCTTAAACCTGACTTTGAATAAGGCATTGTTTTCTGTGATGTTGAGTTTACATGAATTAAGCTAAAGACCTTTGAATTTGGAAATGCTCAAACAAAAGTTCAGACTATGTGTGTCAACAAAACATCTATTAACAAGCTTTTGGTGTAGCCTAAAATCATTTCAAAGTGTGTCATGTTTGTTCATATTCATCATACCTCACTGTAGACCTCTGTGTACATCTCTTTGTGCCAATACTGTGAATACTGTGAAGAAAAGTAACATCAGTGTAATTTTCAAGAACAGGATTGATCTGGGCTTACTCATATGATATAACGCATACTGTATAAGATATATAAAAACATTACCCCAGATTTTTTGGGAGACACTGCCACCCTCTGGCATTTTGGAGTACCCCAGTAGGATTCTGGACAGATGCAGGACTCTGGAACTTGTGAACTCCAGTCCTGGTAGCCATTGCGTGTGCCACAGCACTCAAGCTGTAAATACAGGAATAAAAAATACCTTACAAATAGTCTTACATAAGGAGGACCACAATATTCATACGCATTTTGCCAAATCCATTATCTTCGCGATATTCTAGTCCTGTCCTTCAGTTTTAGTATTTAAAAAACTCTGATGTTGTCATGGTCCTGGATCTGTAAAGGTGGAATAAACATAGTGTATTGCCTTGGACCAAGCCTAAACAATCCCAGCCAATCAACACAGAGCTGTCAGGTGCATGGAAGGGAGGTGAGTATTTTAACTGACAGTTGAGCTCAAAGATCCTCAACAACCTTTTGCAAAACGGCAACTGCATTGCTGACTAAAATTCAACTCCAGTTGTATTACTGACTATGTCTGAATCTGTAATGTTTAAGTAAATTAGTATCATACTAATTTAATGTCATACAACTGCAATGCAAATAACTATAAGATGATTGCTTACATTGTGTTGTTCTTGAGACAGTTGAAAAAACTTATTCATGTCATCGCTTTCAAAGAGATCTTCAATTCTTCTGGTTATCTTGACAGAATGGTTAGAAATAAGATATTTAATATTTGCATTTATAAAATCAGACGGTTTGAAAACTGAATGCTTCATCTGGTATACCGGTAGTCAGACTTTGTATGAAATAATGCAATAATGTTTAAATATAAATGTATAATGTCCTGTTATTAAAGACTCTTAAAGATGTAACAACTCTTACCATGTGCCTCACGTTAAAGATGTTAACAGCCCCAATCAGGCAAATGACCATGCCAATGCTCACAAGAACAGAAAACTGTCAAAATATACCGAGAATACCGTTTAAACAAGTACGGATAGCATTTTACTTTTTTTGACACTATGCGTATAGAGCTTATCTACTACCAGGTTAAATAGGAACTAAACAGCAATATGAGGGCTGATGCCACATATTTACCAAGATTAGGGCCCATCTCTTCTCTTTGTATGCACCGTAGGCTCCCACGACGGAAATCCCTGTCATAAGTCCCCCAAACAGGGATGCTGACCAGAAATTCCCAACTTCCTCTCTCTGCCAAACATTTGGGGATAAAATAGAACGTAACTGTTTTGGCCTAAACTGTGTGTGAAATACAGAGCCATGGTTGGAAAGTTTCTAAACTATAGCACATAGTGTTGCCATTCCCATTCTCATAATATGTCCTTACAGGCCCCAGCCATGGCGCGACTGGCTGGGGCACCTGCACCGTACGCCGGCGACCCGGGTTCGATTCCCGCCCCGTGGTCCTTTCCGGATCCCACCCCGACTCTCTCTCCCACTCGCTTCCTGTCATTCTTCACTGTCCTGTCATTAAAGACATAAAAAGGCCAAAAAAATATACTTTAAAAAAAATAAATAATAATAATATGTCCTTACCAAGGCCATAATCTAATCATAAGAAATGAACATAATAGTATAAATATAAATATAAATTTAAGTATTATATTGTTTTGTATTAATATTGCTTTGGACAAAAGTGTCTGCCAAATCCCATAACCATAACCATAATCATAATATACTTTCAATATTCAACTAGCCTATGCTCAACACCCACAACCCCCTTGTTATGCTACAATAGCCTCTTTGAGTTTCTACAAAAGTGCTATAAAAATACATGTATTATTATTGGGGGCCTAGTAGCGAAGCTGCGAAGGCACCCATTGAGTTACTAGTTGGGGGCCAAGCAGCGAAGCTGCGAAGGCACCCATTGAGTTACTAGCTTTTCCTATTATTATTATTATACATCCGACATTGGAGTCTATGGCAGCCCATAGAACGCCTGGCTAAAAAGTGCTGAAATTTGGCAGAAAGTTTCGGGACACTCCACTGACCACTCATGCTCATTTACGGATCTCTAAACCCAGCCGTCTAGCACCACCAACGGGTCAAAATTTGGCCGAAAATTTTACCGCTGGGTCTAAAGTTATGAAATTTGGTGCACTGATTCACTGATGACCATCCCATGATCACTCTCACCAATTTACAGAACTCTATGTCCAACACTCTAGCGCCACCAATGGGTCGAACCTGGATTGCATTCACGCATGTGACCATTGAACGGTGCGTCCGATTTTCACATATCAGGCACCGTTGGAATCCCTGGACCGACCTAAGTTCAATGACCCCTATTACGTCACTTTTCGCCATATTGGACCTCCGCCATATTGGATTTAGTCCAAACTCTACGAAAAGTTTCAGCGGTCACAAATTTCATCCGATTTTCACGGAACTTGGCGGAGATGATCTTCTGCCCGAGCCGCACAAAAGATACTTGTCAGATTTTTCATTTTTGTTTGCCCGTGACAGCCAATCAAATATGGCGATGAAGCCGCCAAACAGGAAGTGGACAAACATCTCGGAGACGATTTAATGTATGAAGTCCAAACTGGGTACAGGGACTTCGTATCTGATTGTGAGGACACAGTAGGAAATTGGCATCATTTGGCCTCTATAGGGGGCGCTGTAATACAGGAAGTGAGCTCGTATCTCAGCAACACTTCGTGTATGAAGTCCAAACTTGGTACAGGGACATATTAGCTGCTTGCTCATGCCATGGCAACGCCATTCCTGCTATAGCGCTCTGCTAGGCCCCCGCATTGCTGCTTGCAGCTATATTTATTATTATTATTATTATTATTATTATTGTTGTTGTTGTTATTATTATCACTCAGCACTGTCTGAAATAATCACTTGCATATGTAATCACAAACTAAACGTAACAATTGTTAAGTAGAATAAATTCTATAGTCCTACATTTAACTAGCCAGCAGCCCATTGTTTAAAATCTGGATCTGTTAATGTTCCTATGAATTGTTGATGGGACATTTAATGTTGTATCACCATGCCAATACTAACACTTAATTTACATGCAAGCTTATACAACTGTGGCAAAACAGGTTTGTTCTTCCAGGGACTCTTTCAGGGACACATTCTTTGTCATAACACACACAACACATACACACACACACACACACACACACACACACACACACACACACACACACACACACACACACACACACACGCACGCACACTCACAAAAAAACCCACAATATCTGATCATTAAACTCCTGCTCTGAATGCATTCCTTTTCCTTTTGCCTTTGAGAGACACAAGCTGTCCTATCAGTGCAGGGATCTCAAGTATCTCAAGTAGCTATGGGGTGATTCTCATGAAGCTGTAGTGAACATGTCTGAGTCCTATTTTCTGAAAATAATATTTTATTAATAGTAACTATGATATGTTCTACAAGAACACTAGGCACTAGGGCATCTTAACACAATTTCATAGCAATTTAACCAAAAACCACAGTGAATTCTCATTACCGAAATGCGCCCGGATCCATTATTCTATTTTTGTTTTATTTTCATGAAAAGTCCTTTTTACATTGAAGAAGATTATGCAAAGTTGTGTAAAATATATTTATGGTTAACATTGATATTTATGGCATTTTGCAAAAGGAAATATTACATTTATTGTAAAACTGCTCCTCATTACTGTAATGTCACTTTAAAATCTGCAATTTTTTTCCCCACTAATGGTCTCCTTTATCGGTAATGAGAATTATTGTGTATCATGCTATAACACTGAAATAAAGTTATATTAAATTGTTTTACTAAAATAAAAGTTCATGTTCTATTTAGTCACTATTTTTTTTTTTTTTAAAGTCAATCAAAAGAGGTAGATCATATTTTGATGTCAGTTTGACAGGCTTCATAATGTATTCATCCCTAGTCAATGCCATTAGATAGACCAATAATAGTAATAATACATTTATTTTATATGGCGCCTTTCTCAAACCCAAGGTCGCTTTACATAGTAGGAAGGCAAGGAAACACAACAACAAACAAACAAAACAATACAACAAACACAAGAGTAACACCAAAAGGGAAAGAACAGGGCCATGCCATACTATTAGACTCTACTGTAAAAGGAAAACATGTATAAACATCTCACTGTTCATGAATTTATATATGGGACATATACAATGTTGACTACTATGGCTACAGTCCTTACCATTGCTGCAATCTTTGAAACGTGTACCAGTAGAACAATCCCAGCACCTGTCAGCTGGGAATGAAACCAAACGAAAACTCAGTGAGTATTAAAATTGACCAAATGAAGATTGAAAGCTGTTACAGTTGGTAAATACATCACAGTTACAGTCAGTTGCTCTGACATAAATGCAAACAGAACTGAAACATATCTCCATTCATGTAGATTATAAAATAAACTAGTCACTTACTGCAAAAAGTGCGTTGAAGACGATGAAGATCCATTTCAAACATTTGTTAATCGAAGCCATTGTAATGCTTTCAATACACAACAAGTATGTCCTGGTGTGAGCTTAACTGCTTGAAAGCAGGAAATATTATAGTCAGACTGTTCCGGGAACTCCCAGCTGTAATGACACGCTGGTTTTTCAAGTTAATAGCATTGACACCTCATGATATTGGCATTGCTAGAGTGCATTTCAACTGCATGTTTATGAGAGGATGCTGAATGCTGCAGAGCTTCTGCTTTATGTTGTATTAGGTCGACCAGGTGAAAGTTCATGTCTCTTGGAGAAATCACTGATCTATAAGAGAGAAAATAATAATAATAATAATAATAATGGTTAGAAATTAAAGGACAGTATAATTTCAAATGATCCAATTCAATTCAATACACTGTATGTGTAAATACCTATATTGTGGTCGGTCTAACCATAATCTATAACATATCCCAACAGTTACCACATAATACAAAATAAACATAGGGCAACTTTGTTGCATCTTGCTGGAATTAAATGTTTCCTGTATACTTACATTGCTGGTACATTTTAGTACACTAGAGCAGAGCTACATTAACTCATTTCACTTTGATGTCTTTCAATAAGTGACTTGACGATTGACCTTTGAGTTTTTAGTCATCTGATGACACACCTTTGCTATCTGGGTTAGCAAATTATTAGCAAACTTATACTGCTTATTTATTGGGATCACAGCAGTTTGTGACAGTCTCACTTCATGTTATCATTACCATTATATTATCTTATCAAAATGTATTAGTCGTCTTCTTTATCATCATTGTCATGGGCATATATTTCTCACATGTTACCCTGTGTTAACTAAAGCTATAATTACAATATCTTTTTGAAAACCGTCATTCTTCGGCAGACAACATTACGTTTATTCAGTTTATGTCATAGACTCATAGTCCGAACCCCATCAGGATCTCCATTGCTTTACTTTGTTTTCTTGTTTTGTTCTGTTCCCTGCTGAAAAAACAGCTAGAAACCTGCTGGTCTTTAATGGTTTTCTTCTGGTTCTTTCATTGTTGTTGTAGCTGGTTGGGCCACCAGGTGGACTTGCTGGACTGACCATCTGAGGAAGCTGGTCTTGCTGGTGTGACCAGCCTGTCATGTGGAATACAGCTGGTGTAAGATGGTAATGCTGGTGACCAGCCTGCCAAGCTTGACATTGTTGGTGTAAGATGGTCATGCTGGTTTGCTAGAATGACCAACATAAGCTGGCATGGCCAAGCATGATCATGTTGAGGTGGTACGACAAGCAAAACCAGCTGAATTACCATCATAAGTTGGGTAAACCAGCTGAAGGTATGTTTTGGTCTAGCTGGTCAACCATCATAGGGTGGTCAAACAAGCTGGTTAACAAGCTGGTCAACCAGAAAACCACCTGAAGCTGGTCAGGCTTTTTTTCAGCAGGGGTCGTAGCCTATGTGTGGACAATGCTGAAGTGGACATTCATTAGACGTGATGTCCGCATTTTTTCGGTGAGATCCATTATGTTGTCTGACTTTGCAAACACTAGGGCGGAGGCAGAGCAAAGCCCTGCTAAGAACTAGGCAGGGCCTTGTTGAATGAATATTCACTGTTTTATGCAAATATCACCAGACAAACTGAAACACCGGCGGCATCCACCCGCCGCAATTTCAACGTGTAGGCTACTTTGATTAACCATTTTGATGCGCTCACAAAAGCAAAACAAGAGGTGGACGAAGTACACAATTCCTTTACTTAAGTGAAAGTATAGATACACCTTGTCAAATATTACAAGTGAAAGTTGCTAAGTCAGATTTTTACTTAAGTTGAAGTACAGAAGTACTTTTAAAATGTTGTCTTTAAAAGTATTCAGTAGTACACGAATTTGTCCTTTTTAAGTGATGTATTGTAATGTTTATTTGGTCATTAATAGTTTATACATCCTTTGGTCAGTCATAAGACTTGAACAGAACTTTAGTTCTTTACATCCAACAAAAACATTTTACCTATTTTCATTACTTTGCAACTGTTCAAATGGATGCACAAATATAATTAAAATCATTAGTCATTCTCTGTTCACAAATCTAAAACATTTTCACTGCCGAATACAAAACAAAATTATGAGTAGATGATTTATTGTTTAGCCTAATGATGTACGCTAAAGATGTAGCTACATTGCAACTGGAAAGTTTTCAGACCCTTTTAAGTTTTTCACATTTTGTTTTGTTTCAAACTCATCTTAAAATGGATTCAATTATTTTTTTTTCCTCATCAATCTGCACACAATACTCCAACACTCCACAAAAAATCAGGTGTTTGGAGTGTTTTGTAAATTTATAAAAAATAAAAGACTGAAATATCAAGAGAAGCGTAAAGAAGGACAAACATCAGTGAATCATTCCACCAATCAGGCCTTTATGGTTTAGTGGACAGATGGAAGCCATTTTTTGCCGGGAGTTTCCAAAAAAAGCACCTGAACGACTCTCAGACCATGAGAAGTAAAATCATCTGCTATGATGAAACGAAGACTGAACTATTTGGCCACAATTCCCAATGGTGTGTGTGAAGAAACCAGGCACTGAGCTGCACTGATGCTTGTCCTTCTTTATGCTTCTCTCATCCTCTCAAAGGAACTCTGGATATCATTCATAGTGACCATTGGGTCCTTGGTTACCTGTCTGACCAAGACTCTTCGTGCCGGATGACTCAGTTTGGCTGAGCAGCCAGATCTAGGAAGACTGTTGGTTGTTTCAAACTTTTCCATTTGAGAATGATGGAGACTACTGTGCTCTTGGGCACTTTCAATGCTTCAGAAATTTTCTTGCATCCTTTCCCAGATCTGTGTCTTTACACAACCCTGTCTCGTGGGTCTACTGACAATTCTCTCAACCTCGTGGCTCGGTTTTCACTCTGACATCATCATCTGTAAGACCTTATATAAAGAGATGTGTGCCTCTCCTAATAATGTCCAGTAAATTTATTTAGGCACAGGTGGACTCCAATCAAGTTGTAGAAGCATCTCAAGGAAAAGTAGGATACGCCAGAGCTCAATTACAAGCGTCATAACAAAGGGTCTGAATACCAATGTAAATGGAATATTTTAGTCTTTTATTTTTTATAAACACCTGTTTACTGCACAATGAAATGATTTGCCTACATCTGAATGTTACAGACAAATTAAAGTCTGTCTATACAAACAAAGAGTCAAAAGTGCTTGGAAGTTCAAAGAGATCCAGTATTTGAAGGTTCTTTAGAGACATTTATAATAAGCATTTATTTTAGTGGCTACATGTAGTAGTCCTCAGCAAACAATTTCCCCTTTTGTGTGGGGAAGCCTAATTACAAACACCTGAATGGCAAGAAAGGGAACCCGCAGGTAACAAATACAGAAAAAGACCTAGGTGGCTTTACGATTATGATATGCATTTCATTACATATCATCCCCAAAACATGAGGTGCAGCACATCATCTTGAGCTGTGACACTTTTTTGTATATTTGTTTACTTTACAATTAAAATCAGTATATTGCATTTGAATGACATATAACAGTAATTCCCCTGTACAATTTGTTTGTCTAAGTCTGAGAGAATCAGACACTCAACGGATTCACTTGGTTTTACTTTCATTTTCAACATGACCACAGAATGTGCCTCGTGTATAACTGGAAATCCCCTGTCTATGAGACATGCACATTCTCAGAAATGTACGTATACTTTCCTTGTAGGTAAGTAGTCTTAGTCTTTCCATCACACAAGTCAATCCCTTCAGAGTTCTGTACACTGGGAATTATGGGAGTTAAACGTAATCTTTTAATGTTCCCTTTTAAAGTACTAAAAAAATCGATTTTCTATACTTAACCTTTTAGTCAGTTCACAAAAGAAAGGAATGAAAGTCTTAAAAAAACCCTGCATTTAATGTAATGTAATATATCCATATAATGCAACAAACCTCACTGAATTTAATAGAGAAACAATCATAATATGCATCATCAACGATGAAGGTGTCCTCCAACTGGTACCTTTCCAATGTGTATCCTTTCATTTCATCATTTTAAGAACACCAATCTAACTTCTGAAGAACAACAAGGAAACTCTTGTAGGCTACAGTAAGAGTTGCAAAACCATATTCGAGAGAGTGCGCGTACACATGCTGTTGCCACATCACCAGACATTAGGGCAAAATATCAAGCAAACAAATCAGATGCCTTGTTATGCAGCAAAATAAAGACACTATTTGTCATAATTAAGATGGGATACATTAACATATAACATATAAAATATGGACATTGCAATGAACTTCACAGGTTACTGCTGGGCAGTAATTTCCATGTTATTCACAGATTCAACAAACCATTTTTCATATAATATTTTCTTCTCCTTAGCTGTGCAATCAAGCCCAAAAAGTTAAACAAAACACAGTCAATTCTGGCAACATAAAATGTTGACATGTTATCAATGAATAGAAATAAAAAAAATAGCATTTGCCCTGACGATTTTCAAATACTGGTCCAATAGGAAGCCTGTTGAAACATCAATCTTAGACATGTTCTGGCATACATTTCATTGTATACTTGCAGCAAGCTTCAAACATTCATGTGGTGGGTCCACCAGGGAACATTGGCTGTGTAACAAAAATAAGAACACCTTGCAAGGGTTAATCATCATAACACGGTGACATGATCAGCCGTCAGGGACGGATTAAACAAATATGGGCCCCTGTGCACAATATCAACAAAGGCCCCCCCTCCCCCTGACCGCGACGGGCGCGTTTGCGCATGCGCGTGCAGCCAGCGCTTCTCTCTTTGCTGTCGCTGTGCAGGCTGGTGCACAATTTCACACAATTTCACATTATGTCATATATTATAACTCAGGCCCACACAGAAATGAATTCCAGCAGCTGTTTTTATTATTAGGCTGTAATCTCTCTTTGCTATCCAAACAGTCTACAGCAACATTTTTCACCGGACCGGACAACAGTTGTCATATTTCTGACGGACCGGTAGCAGGGACGTTGATAGTATTTTGTGAGAGGTGGTGCTGATAATATTACGGGGGGTTCGGTGTCTCCCCCGGGAAAATTTCGAAATTCTGGCTGTTAAATATACCCTTTTAACGCAGTTTGGAAGGGGCATACAAACTTTAACAGAGCAAGCAAGGCCCGTTTTCTGTCTGACTCAGGTGACGTGAACATTGGCTACCTGCATAAGGTTTTCACTTCACTGCTGCTTGACACTACCTTGCATGGAGACATATTTCACGTTAACAGTGATGTTAGCAAAACTATAGCGTTTGGTAAATGGAGATGCAGATCATCTCCCTAATTAATTTCTTTGCGCAACAGCCCACATTATGCGCTCACTCCAGCGAGACGAGTTAAATAAGTGTAGGCCTATCTGTCATCGGCATCGCCATAGGCTATCTGCTACGATATAAGCTACTGTTAGGCCTACAACAAGTCGCGATTTATTAGGCTATCCAATCGCTATGCTGTTTTCATGAAGATTGCAGGAATCCACTTCATTCACTTACCCACGAGTGGGTCAGTTTCACTTTCGCAAACACGCAAACACATTGAATGAGCACTCATAGCCTACCACTTCCACCTAATGTTATGCCTCTATATTTTATGAATTAAGAAGTATTTATTGATCAGGAAAAGATTTAGTTTATTTTTCTTTCGGTCTGCGGTTCCATAACACCATTCAGTTGTGCCGCAAATTAACAGACAGAAGCACCGGGCATAATCTAGCCTAAATTCATGGCAATTTTTTTTTTTAATCCGAGGGCCCCCATTGGCTGAGGGCCCCTGTGCACGTGCACACTTGGCACAAGCCATGATCCGTCCCTGTCAGCCGTGTTAACTTGCTACAGTCATAATGACATCAGCTGACGTCTTCTCATCCTATAAGTCATTTAAATATGTCATGCATATTTGTATTTGTTTGTCTCCATATCAGAAAGTGACAAATCTGCAAGCGACTGCAAGCAACAAGTCGTGAAATATCATCAACGCAGCTGACATGATTGTAGCACCTAAACCGGTAAAGCCGGTAACTCTTCCCTTCACCAATATCTACTGTCAGTGACTGACCCGAGAGAAGCGAGATTCTGTGTTCCATGCATTCATTCTTTTTAGTTTGGGGCGTGCTTCTGTCTGTTAATTTGCTGCAGACTATTATCGTCCCGAAAGAAAAAGAAACCCAAAGTTTCCCCGATCAAGATATAGCATACTAAGGGACCGTTCGTTATTTATAAACGGGGTCACCGGAGGAAAATAGGGGAGGGTCATGTCTTTTTATTCTTTGTTGAGGGGAGGGTCACCTAACTTTTTTTTGTCTAGGAGGGAGGGTCACCCATCTTTTGTATTAATGAAAACAGCAAAAAATCAAAGTGGCTTGTTTGATTGTTGATTTCTGTCGCCATATAACGTTCTCTTTCGTTCCATAGCTCTGTCAACATTGAACAATGAAAATAAGGGAGATTTCCCGGTTTTCTCACGCAAAATACGGAAAATGTCAACATTCGTCCCCATTAACGTTGGAAGGGTTGGAGCAACAAAGTAGCCTACTTTATTCACGCCTAACAGCCTATATCCATTTGGTCAACTTCATCCAGCCCTAAAAAAGCTAAATTTAACTTTGGTTTACTTGTAGTTTACCGTGTAGCCTAACTTTAAACAGTGCGCATGCTTAACACAAAGGATACTTGTGCTTCATTCATCCACACATCCAGCTCCTAACGTTTTGACAAGCATTTCTACCAATTGACCTTGTTCCTGCCCATCTCTAGCTTTGCTGTCTCCATCCTTTCTGTTTTTGTTGTTTGCAAAAAATATATAATATTTATTGGTAACCAGCAACAAGTGCAATTTGTTAATCGCTGTCATCCTCTCTCCTGCCAACAAAAATGTGTTAGGCCTACGTTCCAAGTAGCAGTGCGTAATTCTGCTTCATAAAGTTGAACAAATACATTTGGTCATATAAATAGCCAGTTTATGGTCTACAGTGTAGTTGGTAAGTTATGGTAGGCCAACTTGGATTGAATATACAGGGGGAATTCTTTGTCTAGCTGAGTAGCCTGGCAGGTGCGCACGTAGGCATAGCCTACGGCCGAACACCGCAAGCGCTAATGAATCTTGCTCTCACGACAACCACGTCGTTAACTTAAATAGGCCTAGGTTAACATCACTCTGAGTTCGCATTCAAGCAAGCAAAACGATGATTTGAATACATCTGTTTCACTGGAAGGGCAAGGGGTAACAACTGGACAACACAGAGACAGGCCAGAATGCAGGACTAATGTTATGAGTAGGGCTGTCAAAATAACTGATTAATTTCGATTAATTAATTTGAGAAAAAATAACTGATTAAAAAAATTAGTGCAGATTAATCGATTCCGTATGACCTTTGACCCCGAGCCGTTCTAGTCAGTAAAATGTAGACTGTAATATGAAGGAGAGAGAAGAAAACGTGCTGCCTGGATCATTGATTGGAACATTTACTTTTAAAAAACGGCCTGATGGTGTTGATAAAAAATAAAGTGTTGAAAATAAAGTCCTCTGCAATGAAATGCCTTGTATGTGAAAAAAAAACTTCTTTCCGAAGCACTTTTTAATTTATTTCCTTAGCATATTAGGTCATATCATAGATTATTATGGCAATTATTTGAACAGTGAAAATAATAATAAAAGAGTTTTTGAACTTTAATGTCACTAATGCTGATTATTCAATGATTCATTAGAATTTAAATATTTAAAATACTTTCACAGCAAAAAATATATATGCGATTAATTTAGATTAATTAATCACAGACTATGTAATTAATTAGATTATTTTTTTTAATCAATTGACAGCCCTAGTTATGAGTATTACAGTAATATGGATATGAGTATTACAGTAATATGGATATACAGTAATGGGATATTCTACGGGAAAATATTAAAACGGCAAGACATGTGAATACTTACTTGAGTTGTATGAGCTGATACGTATCGTAGCAAATAGCCCATGGCGGTGGCAGCTTTAAAAAAAAAAAAAAAAAAAAAAAAATTTATTACACTCATCTTGCTGAAATGAACATAGAATGTGGCCTGTTTCACAAAGAAATGAATTAGGGAGATTATCTGCGTCTTCGTTAATCGAAAGCTAGTTTTCCTAACATCTCCATTATTGATGTGAAATATGTCTCCACGAGCAGGTCTCAGCCTCATTCTCCACCTCGCCCTCGTCAAACTCAAAGTCGTCCTTGTACTGAGGGTCACTGTCCTCCATGTCGTCCGGCATCGCTGCGGCATCATGAGAGGCCACCTCACACCCCGGAGACAGAGTAGGCTACGGAGAGCACCATTCTTCTGGAAGGTCTCCTCCAGCTCGCCTTGCTTAGCCAAAAACCTTCCTAGTTCCTAGACACACATAAATGTATCAGAAAGGTACCATCTCTCATCACTGAGACCATAGTGAGAAATGGTGCCACCTGCTTCTGTGTCTACAATGTCCTTATGTTTGAACGAATAAGACTAGCTGCAGTATATGATTTATGATGTACGGAATTTAAGTTCTGTTAGACATCAAAATCTCTTTCACATCGCATAGTCTATCAGTTTCGCTTTTTGATTATTGCAAGGTGACCACTTGCAGGAAACGGATAGCCCACCTGCTGGTGCATCAGCTAGGAGGTCACATAGAAACTCTCCGTTAGAGGGCCTTGACCTGCCTCTTCACACCTGCAAAGACAGGACAGGAGAGCAGGACGGAGCAGTCAGTCAAGCAGTCATTTGACAAGCAGCATCAACCTTGGCTAGCAGTCACATTTACACTATTTTCCAGACTATAAGTCACACTTGTTTTCATAGTTTGGCTGGTCCTGCGACTTATAGTCAGGTGCAACTTATATATTAAAATACATGATGTAACATGTTTTGTAAGGGATAATGCCCGACGAGGTGTCCATTATCAGAAATAAATGGACGACGCGGAGGCATGAACTGTCCGATGCGACGCTTCCGCGAATGTTAAAGGGACACCAGGCAACGTTTTCGTGTTAATTAATCATCTTCGTAAGTCGTTATATGGTTAAATGACTCATTACGGGGCGAATGAAGGCTCTCTCGCCCGCCCCTACTGCCTGTAGGAAGAATATCCTACTTGCAAGTTCAGTGTATCTTACCCGCCGACCGAAGCAGGATCAGTTTACAGCACAGAGGCAGGCTAACAAAACGCTAGAGATTGTTGCAAACGTGTGTATAATGGCAGAGCCGACGAAGAAGCAGCGAAAACCCTTGACGGAAGACGCAAAGAAAAGGAAAAGAGCTTCAGACTGAGCGAGGGGGAGTTTCGTAGAGAAAAAGCATCAGGCTTGCCTGGTGTCCCTTTAATTCATACTGAATGACATGAACCAAGGAGTAAGCAATACCGTCTACAGCCACGAGAGGGCACTCTATGCTTGTGAAAAAATGAACTGATGCATGCTTACCAGTAACTTGCTTGTTGGACTAGCTGGCTTGTTATGTTAATTTAGCCTATTCAGCCTCCTAGGTATTTGTAACCCACAGTTCAAATAGAACCATAAATAATCTTAGTGATATAAATAATATAAATATTTATATGAATAAATAGCAATGCATACATAAATAAGCTCAGCTCGGCCCTTCTCCTCTGGCACCATCCGATGGATGGTGCTGAACATGAATGATGTCCAGCCATCATCCACCACAGGGGGGCAGGCAGCAGCCGCCACCACAGCCTGAGGGCACAGAGAGGGGACTGGGTTACTGGGGAACAGCTTATCTGCTGAAAAAAGCCAAAAAAAAAACAAAGGCAGGCGCCCCAAAAGAGTATAAGTCTGGAATGGACTATATGCCCGTCGAATCAGTGTGGTTTCAGTATGTAGGTGAGTAATCAGGTCAGAACTAAAATAGTTTCAGCATCTTGGACAATCAGGGCAGAATCTGAATGGTTTATAGTATCTTGGTGTGTAATCAAATCAAAACTAAAGTAGTTTCAGCATGTTGGCCTCTGATCAGATCAGAACCAGAGCAGTTTCAGAATCTCAAGCACTAAACTACTGGGTTGACTAAAGCAGGTACCTCCTCAGCTAAGGGGACAGTGCCGGTCAGTTGGGGCAGGTGTTGTCCCAGACGCTGTGTTCCCATCTGGGTCTGCAGCCAAACCTTCACTCCCAACAGGTATTTTTCTTTGTTTAGACCTTGCACCTGTGGGTCCGTGTGGCAATAGGTAAAACAATTGCTGGTAAATAATCTTCACATTGACATCTCTTATTGCCCTACCCTATCCCACCCATACTGTTCTATTATTTAAATTATTAATATATTTATTTAATATATTATTTATTATTACATGGAAAATCAAGTACACAGTAAACATTTCAAATTTAAACTGTATGGAGTCATTAAAGACAAGTGCAAAATGTTCATAAGATATCAGGCTACGCACATAGACCTACAAAAAGCACGACAAATTTAGTTCCTCATTTAAACCATGAGGTTCAAGTGTATTAAGGGTAAATATCCAGAATGCCTCCCTACATAAGAGTTTTTTAATCATGTCTCCGCCTCTAGAGGGTGTATTGATTTTTTCTATCCCCCAAAATTTTAATGAAGCTGGAGATCCATGATTTAATGACTCCATACAGTTTAAATTTGAAATGTTTACTGTGTACTTGATTTTCCATGTCTATTTACTCTGTGTTTTTATAAATATTGTGTATTTGTATACATAGTCTGTGTATTTCAAATACTGGTATTATGATTAATTGTTTTGTATATACCTTCAGGGCTGGTTTTTTGAGTGTAGCCTACTTCTATGGTAGCCGCAAGGTTGGGGTACCGCCCTCTATACACCTGTCAGGTGATCCTGATCACCTTAATAAGGTACCACCACCTATGCCTTCCATACCTGACTCTGATGAAGACGTGGCAAACGTCGAAACGTTAGTCCTTATGTTGAGACCTTAAATAAAAAATACTTAAATTCCACATCTTTGTCGCTCCGGTGAACTCTCTCTCTTTTAGTTTAATATGCTCACGTCAAATTTTCATGTGCTCACGTGAAACTTTCATGTGCTCACATGAAACTTTCATGTGAGCACATATGCATGTATATCTCATATGCATGTATCACCTCCGCCATCACAGGCTATCGTACCCCCGCCATCACTGGATATTGCACCCCTCCCCCACACGGCGATCACGAGAATGAGGCGACAACGACCTCAGTCAACAGCCATCAGACACACAGATCCCAGATGCACTGAGTCATGCCACATGCAGAACTTTTCTGACGACACTGCAATTGTGGGGTGTATCAGGAACGTGCAGGAGGAGGAGTAATAGGAGCCTGGTGGAGGACT
Source organism: Alosa pseudoharengus (assembly GCF_046254945.1). NCBI lineage: Eukaryota > Metazoa > Chordata > Actinopteri > Clupeiformes > Clupeidae > Alosa > Alosa pseudoharengus. The sequence continues at coordinate 24,240,099 of NW_027468689.1, read as the reverse complement.
TTGTGCAATGGTGCAAACTCAATGCATGTCCAACTCCAACACTTCAAAGACCAAGGAGATGGTGGTGGATTTCTACAGATCTAAGCCCACTCTGCTACCAGTCTCCATTGATGGGGTCAATGTCAAGGTGGTAAGCACCTACAAGTACCTGGGTCTCCACCTGGACAATAAACTGGACTGGTCAGCCAATACTGACGCACTCTACAAGAAAGGGCAGAGCAGGCTGTACTTCCTGAGGAGGCTGCGCTCCTTCAATGTGTGCAGCAAGCTCCTCAGGATGTTCTACCAGTCTGTTGTCTCTTCTATGCAGTGGTATGTTGGGGAGGAAGCACAAAGAAGAAGGATGCGGGGCGACTTGACAGGCTGGTAAGGAAAGCTGGCTCTGTAGTGGGAGCTGAACTGGAGTGTATCACTTCAATATCTGACAAAAGGACCCTGAACAAACTGATCAACATCTTGGACAATGAGTGTCATCCACTCCACAGCACTATTGTTAAGCAGAAGAGCCTGATCAGCTGGAGACTTCGCTCACTGCCTTGCACAACAGACAGACTGAGGAAGTCATTCATCCCCAGGGCCATTGAACTGTTCAATGCATCACTTAAGGGAAGAGGAGAAATAGACTTCTCCGCATAGTCTGTCTGCCTCTTCACCACCTCCTATGTCTTGAACTGTCTATCCACTAGCCACTTTACATTTGTCTTCTGCCTCACTGTTTGCGTGCTGTATTAGCACATATGCACAACCCCTCCCTCCATGCCACAGCCAAACTGTGACCACACTTATACCTTTCTTAATATCGTTATTTATATATAGATATATAGACTTTATTCTTGCACTGTTGCACTGTTGACTTACTCATTTGCACCATCACCATGACACTCATTCACACAGAGCACCTTACCTTACCTTATGCACTGAGAACCACAGGCTCAGTCCCTGCTTCAGTCATTGCAAGCGCACCTGATTGATTATTCACCCACTATGTGGATACTGTTTTTTAGAATTGATTTAGATTAAGTTTTATTTAGTATAATTTGTATTTAGTATATTCTTTATCTTCTACAGTCCTTATTGCTTAGTTGTGTTTTTTATATTATATACTTTTAATTACTTTTTCTGCTGTTATTGAATGTGTGTGTGTGTGTTGTCTGTATGCTACTGTGACCTTGAATTTCCCCAAGGGATCAATAAAGTATATCTATCTATCTATCTATCTATCTATCTATCTATCTATCTATCTATCTATCTATCTAAGACCAGAAAAGTCCAATGAAGGTGGCATGTATGAAGGTACGCCACTGTGTGGCTCACCTGAAATCATGATTGAAATATTGGATGAGTGCTGAAAATAATCAATCAGTCAATATTTAAATGGCCTTACCTATTTGAGTAGCCTTACCATTATTATTACCGCCACTAGCGAAGCTAGCAAAATATGACCACCGCTCAGTCCTTTACATCCATTCCACGAAAATAAATGTAATGTTCCAAGACATCGAAGACATAACATACATGTCGTATGTACATGTAAGTAATTAACTGGTACACTTAATAGGTTTATTTCACTGTATCAAAGAGTAACAAGGTTGTAGCAGCACAGCTGTTACATGTACACTGAAGACAATGAGGCCTTGACTGGAGCTAAGAATGGTTTGTATATCAAACCTATCATGACCAGATTTACCCCACTCAGGTCAGCTCTTTGCCTCTGATGAAAATGTAGGCAAATTGGCAAAGTTTGGTAAAAGCATTCAGTATTACAATGTAACAACTATATGTAGGTACCCACAAATACATAATGCAAGTACAATGATAGTACCTGATAGTACATACACAGATTGTACCACTGTACCTAATTAGGTAGGTACACTGTAACAGTGACACATTAACATAAAGTGTTACCAAATTTAATTAATAAGCCCTTTAAAAGTATGATGAAAATCTTTTGTTACCTATAACCCTGGGGGCTAAGCACCCCATCTTTCGATCCTAGTGATGTTCCTGTGCCATCCTGCTCCAGTCCTCGGCTAACTAGTGTCAAGGCCAACTGGTGGAATACAATGAGAATAGATATATAAAGGCAAAAGATACAAAGTTCCTTGGGTAACTAGCAGGGTTGGGTAGTAACGGATTACATGTAATCTGGATTACGTAATCAGATTACAAAAATCAAGTAACTATAATCAGCCCAGATTACAATAAAAAATTGTGTAATCAGATTACAGTTACATTGTTGGGGATTACCTGATTACATTTTATCATGCAAGCAATGCAACTTTGTAATGATAGCCTAGTTATCTTTTAATTCGACAAGCTTCGGGCTTGCTGGTTCGATCCCCGACCAGTAGAAAAAATGTGGGCGGGGGAAGTGGTTGAGCACTGCTCTCCCATGCCCACATCCACGGCTGTGGCCCTTGAGTAAGGCACCTAACCCCTCATTGATCCCCGAGCGCCGTTGTAGCAGACAGCTCACTGCTCTGGGTTGGTGTGTGCTTCACTAATTTGCGGATTGGAAGACCAAATTTCCCTCAAGGGATCAAGAGTAACTTTTTTACTATTGGGGCAGGTCTCTCGGCACATTGCCTGATCTTTTCCTCCTAATCTTAATGTAGCCTCTTGTTTTAGTGTCACCGTTTACTTTGACAAAGTCACCAGGTCCCCCTGGTTGAAAAACATCCCAAAAGAATAATTTTCTCACCCCCACAATTGAAATGGACATGGTGTCATTCAATCTCAGGCCATGTCCCTGGGTCAAAAAATGAGTTGTGATGAGTTGTGCATGTTTGGAGAATAGTGATCCATGATCACATCCATGATGACTAAGTGATCAATTTTGGGATGGGGAAAATTTCAACCACCAAAATACCACCCCCAAAGTGGAGAACAGCTATAGAAATGTATTAGTTTTGGGTGTTTTTCAGACAATGGGACCTGGTGACAAGGGCTACATTAACATTTTTAGAGGAAAAGATCAGCTAATTCACACAGGAATGCTTTACTCAGAGCAAAGAGATTTCTTAGATGTAATGAAATAATAAACAGAAAAACTGAATGAGAATTCTTTCATCAATTCAGTGGTGGTGTCTTTTACTTAAATGACATATTTATTGAAGTAATCTAAAAGTAATCCTAAAGTAATCAGATAACGTTACATGTTTTTGGTAATCCTGATTACGTTACTGATTACAAAAATTGCCATGTAATTTGTAGTCAGTAATGGATTACATTTCAAAGTAATCTGACCCAACCCTGGTAACTAGTCACTTTGACACTTGATAACATTAACACTCTGCTACTGTGTGTTCCCCTGGTAACCATTCAAGTGTATTATTCAAAAGAGAAAAAGACAATAGAATTGAATGATCTTTGCAATTCAACATTATGATTCAAGATTCAAGATTTATTTTATTACATCTCATTATAGGTTTATAATAGAGTAAAATTCGTTGTGTTTTTTTTCTCCTCAAAAAATGAAATGTGTGTGTGTGTGTGTGTAGGAAAAAAAAAAAAAAAAAAAGTGCCTTGTTGTCTTCAGCATGAGTTCAGCAATCTAATTGCTTGGTGAAAGAAACTACTTTGGAGTCTGGTGGTACGAGCTTTCAAGCTTCTATATCGTTTGCCAGATGGTAATAGCTCAAATAGTTCATGGTTGGGATGACTAGGATCATTCAAGATTTTTTTTGCCTTCCTAATGCATCTTCCCTCAAATAACTCCAGTATGGAGGGTAGGTCACAGCCGCATATGGTCTGTGCTGTACGCACAACTCTCTGAAGTGCTTTTCTATTGTATTGAGAGCAGTTCCCATACCATGCTGTTATGGTCCCAGTCAAGATGCCCTCAATGGTGCCTCTGTAAAAAGACCTTAGGATCTTGGGTCGCATACCAAACTTTCTCAGTCGTCTGAGGTGGTGCAGACGTTGGCCTTTTTTTACAGTGTGCTGAGTGTGACTGTCCCAGGTGAGGTCTTCTGAGATGGTAACGCCCAGGAACTTAAAGTCTCTCACCCTCTCCACTGTCTCACCATTGATGTTAATGGCTTCAAACTGTTGTTCTTTCCGCCTGAAGTTAACTATCAATTCCTTCGTCTTGGACACATTCAGAGACAAGTTGTTTCCTTTACACCAATTCATAAGGTTGTTGATTTCGTTTCTGTAGGCTGTTTCGTCATTGTTTGTGATTAAACCGATTACATGCATGCGTATACAAGGAGTAGAGGAGAGGGCTCAGAACACAACCTTGCGGAGCTCCCGTGCTGATGGTCAAGGAGGAGGATGTGATAGAGCCCATTCTCACCACCTGTTTTTCGTCAAGAGAGGAAATCCAGTATCCAGCTACATAGGCCGCTGTGCATTCCTAGACTCTGGCTTTGACAGAGCGTAGCTAATGCATACTGTATACCACCGGATCAGATATTGATTTATGCATGTGTGAATTTTTCATAACTGATTTTACATGTCACAAACTTGTAGCCCTTATATGACATTTAAAATGGTGAACTCTCCACAATAAAAGACATTTTATCACATATGTAATCCTCAGAATAACAAAAGTCAAAGTGGATCAGACAGAAACAGGAGAGAAATTAGATACAATATTCAAACATGGAAACACTCATTCTCTCTCAGTATGTAGAATTGTGTTATTATCAGAGTCAGAGAGTGACAGCATATGTGTTCAAATAGAGTGAGATGTTTATTTGAAAATGTCATAATTATGTCAAACTGCATATTCTACATCTACACCAATAGACAATAGACGAATCAAGTAAAAAAATAAAAAAAAGTATCAAGAGTGAATATCTAGATTTCTTAAAGGTGGGGTGTGCGATGCAACAACGTTGCATTTGTTGATGTTCATTTTTATACTTACATTTCTTAGCAGATAATTTTGTCAAATAAATGTTATGGGCTTGAAATGTCATATGATCGCTGAGTGCATATAGTATATATTAAGAATAGAAATAGGAATTAGGTCTGTATTTGCAACATGTAGGCCATCGCAATAAGAGTAAATAGTTAATTCTACTTGGAGATAGTAGGCCAAAAATAAGTTTGAAAATATTGGCATATTTAATATTGACAGAAATCCCATATCATATACCCTACTGATGACATGTTTAAGTTAGAGATTATGGACAGCACGGCATTCGGGTATACCAGAAAAATAATTAATGTTCAAGGTGGTAATACGGCCACAATGTACAGTCCATTATCCTGCTTATACCACTGCTGCCACACTTGCATTATAATTTGCTGCTATAATTTTCACCTTTAATTGCTAAAACTTGTTTGTTGAACTACATCTTTCCACCTCCAATGTCTGGCGCTGCCGCAGACGTGGTGAACTTGGGCCAAGGGGTCAGGGGGCCCTGAAGCCCAAGCCTTTGCATGGAATCATTGCCTCAATATCAACAAATCAGGATATACATAGGCTATGAATCTGGTTGAATTTAGCATTGGCCATCCCCAAAATACACCAGAATACAGGAAATCACATCAAATAAATGAAAAAAATTCTGGGGGAGGACCCCCAACCCCCCCTTCCCACATATACAACAATTAGTGGGGGGCCCTTACATCTGGTCCCTGTAGCCTTGAAGTTCATAATCCGCCCATGGCTGTAGAGGTGGTGCAGGTGTTTCCTGCAGTGTGCACTGGGTTCTAGAATAACACCTTTCCACTGTGCTCTTGTAGTTCTAGAAAAGAACAGTGGAGTAAGTTACAGCAAAACATGAGCAAACTAAAGCCAGAATGAGTAAACCATACCTAAGGATAAATGCTGAATGTTGGCTTTGTGTTCATTCACAAATTATGTTTAACATGCACATTGTCCTCTCTATCATCATCATCACTTAATACACCAGATGGAATGGTGAATGGAAAGGTGTGCATCACTTCATGCCCATTCGGTTATTAAGTGATGATGCAATAATAGGCTACTACATCTTTTTCTAGGTCCACTGGCTTTCAGAGCCGCTCAGTTTTCTCCATAGACAGTAAAATAAACATTTTCTTGCCGCTATTCAGTGCAGCCTTTAAGTAAATTGTCATCCTACTACTCACTTGTTGCCTCCTACCTAATAAAATCCTATTTTTCACAGAAGCCTGGACATTACCCTTGATTCAATCATCTGGCTGCACGCCTACAGTAAATACTCTGTCAAAGTTAACCAATGTTGTTTTACCCTCAATAAAACGGAGGTGATTAGGTTTACAAGTGGCAAAAACTATCTGGCTGCACTAGTAAACGCTTTTTGACCAAAAAGCTGTTGGGCCTGTGATTGTATGTGAGGTTTATATACTGTATTATTTGGGCACATGTCTACAGTACAAGTTCAGTAAAGCTCGCCAGTTCTCTTTGTCGGATGAGAAATCAGTCCATACTGTCACTGAAGTAGAAGACTGCTTCTTACCTGTAGAAATGTGAGGTCATCAGCTCCCATCTGCTTTTCAATGGCTCCGATTGTGTCTGAAAGAGATGAGATCTCTCTGCTCATCTTCTTAATCTTCTTCTTCATCGGCCGAATCATCTGCTTCTCTTTCTCCATCAGGGCAGCTATCCTGGCTGCCTCTTCATCTTGTAGACCCTTGCGAAGCCTCGCAAAATGCTCTTGGGTCTGCCTCTCTTTTTCTAGAGCCTGGCTCTAGATTAACACACATAATAAAACCATCTTTCAGTTTCTGCTGTAAAATTGAATGGAATTGAAGTTAATGACTAATATTCATCTCTCACCTGAATATTTCTTACTGCCTGGCCACTTCTGAGTTTCACTTCTTCTTCAGTCTTTAGTTTCTGTCTGAGGGACTGCAGCATAATCTTGAGTTCCTCCTGAAACATGCACAGACTTCACTATTGGCTAATGCACCAAGTTGTTCTTAAATGGGCCACACCACTTTTGTACTAGGAAATATGTGGGATCATACCCCACAGGTGTCATTGTAATTATTGTGATTATTATTGTCATTGTATATATACATAAATATGTAAATGTAAATCAGGTTTCTCGGCCAAGTAAACTTGTGTATACAAGGAATTTGGTCTCTGCATTTATCCCATCTGTGAATTACTGAACACACAGAGCACACAGTGAACACACAGTGAGGTGAAGCACACACTCTAACCTAGAGCAGTGAGCTGCCTTGCTACAACAGCACTCGGGTAGCAGTGAGGGGTTAGGTGCCTTGATCAAGGGCACTTCAGCCGTTCCTACTGGTCGAGGATCAAACCGGCAACCCTCTAGTTACAAGCCTGAAGCACTAACCAGTAGGCCACGACTGCCCCATAGTATATCCAGAAAATGTGCACTAATTTGACTAAATTGTGTGCTCATTTTATTAAACTAGTCCAGTGCCAACATCCTATCCGGCCATGCTCCCCCTGCCCCCAAACCCCCATCTACCACCACAACATGTCACCAAAGATGGTTGATTACGAAGATACTTCCTGAGAGGGCATTTCCTGTCCCTGGAAATGTATGCAAATAGGGTAGCAGTAGTACACGCCCCGGACAGGGGGGGGGGGGCACTATCCCCCATTTATGCAGTGATCGGGCTCCCTTTTTAACATTGAGGCCTTATTTTTCTGAGCAATGGATGCACATTTTGGTATCATGATCTCCAAACCCTCCAAACCCTTGTATCATGATCTCCAAACCCTCGTGACAGTATGACCCTCCAGTCGGGAGAAAATCAACATTAATGAAGGTGTACACCAAGTTTGTTTTGTACTCCGGCTTCTGTCTGGCGTGGAACCGAAGTGTTCAAACGTCAGTAATACGTCAGTGACACGCCCCTGTGCAGGCGCCCTGACGCCCTGCCCCCAAAACCCCCACCACAACATGTCACACTCACCAGCCACACTCGTATGCCCACGGCACATTCTTTCTTTTTTTTCTGGAGGAAATATTTTTCCACTCTATGACAATTCTGTGAGACATTCATAATTCCTTAAAAAGCAAGCTATGTGTAGTTAAAATTAACTGCCAGTATCATGTCAAAATCCATACCTTAATATCTAGTGCAGCCTCATTGATGGGACTGAAATAATGGTTTTGATGCTTCTTTGAGGTCTGACACACCAGACACACAAGCTGTTTATCGTCCAGGCAGAAGATCTTGAGTTTCTCACTGTGCAGACTGCAGAGCACCTCAGATCCTGCTGAAGTTCTCTGACTTCTCTTCTGTAAGAAAGTCTCACACAGGTTCCTTAGATGGAGATTCAGAGGAGGCTGAGTATTTGAGGATATCTTCCTGCAGATTGGACATTGTCTAGATCCCGTGTCCCAGACCATCTGCAGACAGAGCTTACAGAAGCTGTGACTACAGGAGAGGAGAACGGGATCCCTGAAGATGCCCTGGCACACAGGACAGGAGAAATCCTGTACTGAGAAAGAATTAGATGCCATTGTCTAGTTACTGGTAGACTTTCTTTTGAAGTGTGCTTGAAGATCACTGCAGATTCAAGAAAACACAATCTAGTGAGCTACTTTCCAGTGGCTGAAACCAAATGCTATGTCTGTGTGCGCATCATAAGGTTTTGACACAGAGTTCAAAATTAATCCACTTCCTAGTTTCAACAAGGGGGAAACAGAGGGAGGGGCTTGGGTCGAGGAGGACTCTGATTGGTATTCTACAATATGAAACAGCTATTTGAAATTGTTAAGGCAGACAAAGCACCTTTTATCATTCTGGCATCAATCATTTTGCACATTCTCTACTTAAAATTCCTTGAGCAATTCTAAAATACATTTTTGTGAAACACTTATTATAGTTCTCTATTTAGACACACAATTAAAAACTTTAAAGTATGCTATCAAAGAAGTCTTATTCTAGAGGAGGACACTGCCTAGATGTGTCATTTGGTATTTGTGTGGAGAGTATTAATGCAATAATGTGGTTTTGGCAAAAATGGAATAAGCTTTTTTTGTAAAAGTGTGTGTATGTGTGAGTGAGAGAGAGAAAGAAAGAGAGAGTATGTGGGTGAGAGACATATTTAATTAAATCTGTTGTGATGTTCAACCCTGTTAACATTCACATTATTAGACTATTGACATTTGTCAAACAGAATTCTTAACCTGGAACTGATATATTTCTGTATGCTGGTTTGTACTCTATGTAATGCTTGTTGTATAAGTTGTTTGTTGTGTTATCTGTATTGATCGCATTGTCTGTATTTGTCTATTTCGTCCTTTTATCCCCCTTGCCCAGGGACCACTATGTAAATTAGCTGTATAGCTAACTCTGGTACAGGTCTTGAACTGTACATGGCCCCTGACAAATAAACTACTACACTAAACAAAACTAAACTAAACATGAAGTGTGTCCCAATAGATTTATTTAGGGCACAAACAGTAAAATGCACACACTTGTGCATGTGCGTGTTTATGTAAGTTGGTGTTTTTATGCAAGTGTGTGTGTGTGTGTGTGTGTGTGTGTGTGTGTGTGTGTGTGTGTGTGTGTGTGTGTTTGTGTGTCTGTCTGCGTGTATGCGTGCATGCTTGCGTGTATGTATTGCTGTGTGAAAGACAGAAGAGGCCATCACTAGATGTAGTCTGAGTAGTTCTGAGATATTGAGCTTCAAATAGTTTTAGAATTCCATAGAGCTAATTATATTGATAAGTGGAACAAGCCTCTTTAGATATAATGTCCAAAAATGCATACAACTTCAATAAACCCCTCACTTCACCTTATGAAGTTGTGACAGACTAAGACTATGTCAATAACTCAATTTAAGCAAAAATGTTAGATAGAACCTTAGAATTCTAAGAAGATGAAGTGTTTCAGCCTATGTGTTCACCTCTGTTCTCATTTCAGCTTCAGGAAAAGAAACTTAAAATTAAGCTTAACTTTCATTTCTGGTGAAACAAGATAAGCACAACTGTCATTTCCTGTTTCAGCAAGAGGACAGACGGTGTGTTCATGCACATGGGAAACAAAAAGTTCCCAGTGAAAATTCGTTCGTTCACATCACCTCATTTGGAAATAATTGATTGGTGGAATGGGTTTTTCACACATTCCGACTGCAAAGCACATGGACGCTGACAGTCACCCTTCTACACCCCTTAACCTTTTACACCCCTTAACCTTCTTCACCCCTTAACCTTCTACACCCCTTAACCTTCTAAACCCTTCTACACCCCTTAACCTTCTACACCCCTTAACCTTCTACACCCTTCTACACCCCTTAACCTTCTAAACCCTTCTACACCCCTTAACCTTCTACACCCCTTAACCTTCTACACCTTCTACACCCCTTAACCTTCTACAGTTAAACAAGTCTACTTGTATCACATGATGCAAAACATTTCCCAATGTTTCTGTGCCAGTATGTTATCACCTCAGCCAATCTCTGACCTCTCTGGCATGATATAATCCTCTAATAATAGCCTAGCCTGGAAAATCCAGACCCTGATAATCTAGAAAGATGAAGGGTCTGGCAAAGAACAATGTAATGGCCCAACTCGAGGGGCAGCAACAAGCATACATTTAAAAATGTCAATGCACGCAACACTGCACGCAACACTAGACCATGTTTACTCTGAATGATTTCGGACTTCGACGCAATCGGATAACACTACGACCAATGTGTACTATCCTGCAACGTTGCAGCGCTGTCTTCATCAGTTTAGCTGGTTCCCCGCAATGTTGGGGTAAAAGTAACGTGCATCATTGCTCTTTGCCAGAGTGCTCTCGCAAGAACTCTGGATTTCAGGGTATGCATTTCCAGTATTGGCGTTACTTAGTCGTTTGGGGCTTTTTGCCTTTGTTGTGACAGGACAATGAAGATAGAAACAGGAAGTGAGTGGGAGAGAGAGAGATGGGGAGGGATCGGGAAATGACCCGGGTCAGACTCAACCCCGGGTCCCCATAGACACTTGGACCCCAGTGTGGTATGGATGCAGTAGCCAGTTGTGCCACAGCACCTCTGAGGCTTTTGTCTGACCTGACCCCCCCCCCCCGCCCCCCAACACACAAACACACTTGCACCCATTCTCTTCATCTTTTAGTCTCATTTAACTTATTCACAGTCTCACCCCCTTCCACCTTTGCTTTTTTCCATCTCTCTAATTTTACAGCCCTCTACTTCAGTCTTGTTTCCCCACAATAAAAGCAGCAACATCATTCAATTCATTTGAATTCATTTTTAACATGAATTCAAGAAGGTGATGCCTTCAATACTCTCTGTTTAATTGAGCTTATCCAGGAAAAAGCAGATTGCATTACAGAGCGAAAAATGTCCTGGAATCGGATCATATATATTTGAACTGGGTTGAAAATTCATAAACATGTATTTTGATCTCTTACAATGTGAAATACATAATACTTACAATTACAAATCTCTCTCTTTCTCTCTCTCATGCACACACACACGCGCATGCTCAGAAACACTCAATTCAAATGTCATATGTTACCATTATTTTAAATAAACAAATAAATACATTGGTCTGTAACCAACCACTCTCCTGAAAGAAGAAGTAACACTACATTTGCAATGACATTTAATAGGGAGTAATGGGGTGGGGGTGGGCACAGGAGATGGGAGGGGCTTTAGGACGTCTTGTTTTTCTTTTTTGAAAGGCCAAGCAGGCATGTGAGGGTGCTGTCCATTAAGTGGTCAAAAAACACTTTGCCGTACTTGATCTTCACATTGTAGGCCTCTCGGTCTTGGTCATGCCACTGGTGTTCCTCCACTGGTATCTCTTTGATCTGGAGGATCAAGTTGATGTGAAGAGTTAGTGTGTTTAGTGTTTGTACCTCAATCTGCACACTTACGAATGGCGACTGTACCTTATTCTGTAGAGTTTCGAATGAAACTTTGACCACGCCTGCCCAGCTTTACCACTCCAGGAGGTTTGGTCCTGAGCCCTGACCTTGGAGGGGCCAGCCTGGTCCTCGCGGTTACGCTTGACCAGCGCCTGCTGGTCAGAAAGGACTGAGCCTCGGGGTGTCTCCTTCCGCAGCGGGTTGTGACCAAGGGTCTCCTCCGCACCAGACACGGCACTGTCAGTGAACTGAAAGAGAGAATGTGAGTTTTACTTAACAGGATCTTAAAGGACCAGGTGAAGGCTGGGAATGTGACATTCTTAGTTTAGTGCTTAGACTTTAGTGCCTGGAGAAATCTTTTTCATCACCCCAAAATACTTGGGTTATACATTTAAGGGTCAGTCTGATGCTGGTTCTTATCAGCCCAAACAGAACGTTAGGTTTCAACGTTAGGTTCTAAGAAGTGTTTTTTAGAATAGCCCGATATGTGTCACCTCTAGTATGTGAACCAGCCTGCGCCAAGTGTCACCTGTGTTGACCATACGGTTTCTACATATATCTATGGTTATAACTCTGTGGGAAGGTCAGAGGTCAGAGAGGGTCTCACCAGAAACTCTGCGCAGTCATCAGTGCTGCTGAAGGACGAGCAGGTCTCAGCCTCATCATCCATCTCGCCCTCGTCGGACTCAAAGTCGTCCTTGTACTGAGGGTCACTGTCCTCCATGTCGTCCGGCATCACTGTGGCATCATTAGAAGCCACCTCACACTGTGGAGTACAGAGAGCGCCGTTCCTCGGACACTGAGAAGGACAACAAACAACACGCAATCAGTGATATAAAGGATGAGCTGACCTTTTCCATACACTTAGATGCCATGAGCTCAGTAGCAGTGTATTTTGTATGACCAAAGCTTGGTCTAGTGATGTGTAACATTATCTGTACATGATCAGTACATGATTTATGATGTATCTGTAACAAAACTTGGTTTGATTTTCTGTTGTGTTTTCAGGGCAGTAAACGTTTAGCAGGCTGCTTATTTCGCCTGCAATTGAAAAAAAATCAACTCCAGGCGGAAAAGCGCCCAACATCATTCATGTTTTAATTAAAACATAGTGCATCTCACAGTTTTACGAGTGACAAACCAGCCCCTGTCTGATCACGCTCTTATAGTCACTCTGCACACCACATACCTTTGTGGAGATCTCTTCATACTTAACGCTGTTGTATGAGGACTTGTCTGCCATCTCCTGGTGTTCTCCCATCGCCACCTTCAGGCTCAGATCATGTTCAAAGGTCTGGTCCTCAGCATCCTGCACCTCAGTGTGGAGGACCTTAGTGTCCTGGCCAGCAGCCTGGAAATGAATGCACTTACATTTATATTTTATTTAGCAGACACTTTCTATCCAAAGTGACTTACATATGTCAATTCTATTATAAGGGACTACATTGTCACCACAGAAATGTGGGGTTATAATATAATATGAGGTATAAAGATTTATGCAACAATTCTCTTTGTTTGGAGAGCTTCAATTGTGTAGCTGGTGTAGGCCAGCTGTAAGAGTATTGTACTGTATCAGATAGGCACAGGCTTTCCCCACAGTAAGTACAGGTGGCTTAAGGGGACACTAATCAGTCAAAGACTTACAGATGCTGCGGGAGAGACCAGCTTGGCCTTCAGGTCCGTTCGCTGCATCTGACCAGGTTGCAGAACTGAGGTCTCTACGACAGACTCAGACATTTGGGCCGCCTACCAAGATGAATTATGACATCAAATCATTCCACTCTGCAGGCAGCTGTGGGGTGTGTGTGTGTTAACCTGGTGACTATAGTGTGTGTGTTTTCTTGGTGACTGTAGTGTGTGTGTTTTCTTGGTGACTGTGGTGTTTGTGTTTTCTTGGTGACTGTGGTGTGTGTGTTTTTGCTGATGTCTGTAGTGTGTGTTTCCTGGTGACCCCTGACCTTTCGGTAGGCCTCAGCTTGCTTCTGCAACTGGATAATTGATGCTCTCTGGGTCTCGAGGTCGTTCAGGTGTTTCAGGAGCAACTTCCTGTCCTCGCTCGCAGCCTGAATGGCCTGAGTAATCTTCTTCATCTGGGCCTGTAGACAAAAATAAAACCTTTACATTTACACTCAGTGACTTACAGACAAGGACTGTCATTCATGCTACTGTGCAAAAAGAGAACTTAGAATAACAATATTACCAACAAAATAGTTATAATCCTAATATTTAATAAGACTTCATAATATTTAATAAGACACTAATAATTATTAAACAATTAATTTAATATCAGGTAATTTTATATCAGAAGGACCAGTGAGAAATACAGTGTTGAACTTAAATTCCGTTAGACATCAAAATTTCTTTCACATCGTATAGTCTGTCAGTTTCGCTTTTTGGCTATTGCAAGGATACCATTTTCAGGAAACGGATAGCCCACCTGCTGGTGCATCAGCTGGGAGGTCACGCGGAAACTCTCCGTAAGAGGGTCTTGACCTGCCTCTTCACCACACCTGCACAGACAGGACAGGAGAGCAGGAGGGAGCAGTAGGCAGTCAGTCAGTCAGCCATTTAACAAGCAGCACCAGCCTTGGCTAGCAAGGCCGAGAGTGAGTTGGAGAGAGATTCTTTGGATTCTTATTATTATTCCGCTGACCGCTTTTTCCATACGCTCAACTTGACCTGAAACTTCGTTCAAACTTTGTAGCATAGGTCTCCAAAAGGACAAGGTTGCTATGTCTTTATAAAACATTATACTTTTTGAGATATTAATGAAAAACAAGCTTATTTTTCCCATAGACTTTGTATTAGGCATTATGTCATAAACTGAGTTGCACCTATTCCAACCAAAGATTCTAGAGCGCTCCGCTCTAATGGCCTGTTCAGATTACACGATTACACGAAGGCCCTCTTAACCGATCTTGTAATGTGGCCAATCTCCCGACCAAGACACGGCAAGAATTTATGGTTCATTGATCGCCTAACCTGACATGCTCCTGAATATGCCTATCAATATCCATTAAACTATCTGTCTATCAACATCCATGGGCACTGAAATTCCTACCTAGCAACCTCCATAGCAACCATAATTACCTTAGCAACCAACATAGAAACCACTTTAAATAGCATAGTAACCACTATGATTACCCTAGCAACAACCTAGCAACCACTACCATAATGTCAACCTACCAACCACCATAGCAACCAACATGATTACCCTAGCAACTAGCATAGCTACCACTTTATTTAGTATATCAATCACCATATCTACCCTAGAAACAACCTAGCAACCATCTTAATTACCCAAGCAACAACCTAGCAACCACCATAGCAACCAACGGGATTACCCTAGCAACCAGCATAGCAACCGCTTTATTAAATGTACCAACCACCATATCTACCCTAGCAACACCATAGCAACCATATTAATTACCCAAGCAACAACCTAGCAACCACTGCCATAGTGCCAACCTAGCAACTACCAAAGCAACCAACATGATTCCCTAGCAACCAGCTTAGCTACCGCTTTACTTAACATAGCCACCATCATATCTACCCTAGTAACACCATAGCAACCATCTCCATTACCTTAGCAGCAACCTACCAACTACTACCAAAATATCAACCTAGCAACCACCATAGCAACCAACATGACAACCCTAGCAACCAGCATAGCAACCATATTATTTAGCATAACAACCACCCTGTCTACCCTAGCAACATCATGGTAACTATCTCTGCATGATCTGTTTAACTATATATTTTACATCACATTTTTTTCATGCACTGGTAATTCCCTGAAATTGAATTTCTGGTTAATTTAGCAGTCACTTATATCTAAAGCAACTTACATATGTAATTTATATTACAGGTATTACAAGGCCACTGTCCCCAGAGCAACTCGGGGTTAAGTGCCTTGCTGAAGAGCACAACTGTGGAAGCTGGGAATTGAATCCATAACTTTAGCTATCCCAGCTCATTAACCACTACATTACCACCGCCACAGTCAAGCTATCTACATTTGGACACCAGCCTGTCGCTAACAGTAGAGCTGAGTGCATTTACGTGTGCATGAGTGTGTCATATTGGCAAAAAAAACAGCCCACATTCTAAACAAACTTGGATCCGGACCAAAGGCTCTAGTGTGAATGTGCCCTAAGTATGTATAGGTAGGTGTGTGTGTGTGTGTGTGTGTGCATATGGGCAACACCAGCCTTGGTTGGCAGGACAGCAGGTCCAGTTTGGCTTGGGCTTCCTGGACGAGGGCCTGCTCCTTAAACTGAAGCACGGTGGCCCAGAGCTCAGCTCGGCCGTTCTCCTCGGACACCATCCGATCGATCGTGCTGAACATGAATGATGTCCAGCCATCATCCACCACAGGGGGGCAGGCAGCAGCCGCCACCGCAGCCTGAGGGCACAGAGAGGGGGACTGGGTTACTGGGGAACAGCTTATCTGCTGAAAAAAGCCAAAAGTCCCAAAAGAGTATCTAAATCTGCCCACTTCGTGCCCATCTAGTTGAATCAGAGTGGTTTCAGTATGTTGGTGTGTAGTCGAATCAGAACTAAAACAGCTTCAGTATCTTGGATGTGAATCAGGGCAGAATCTGAGTGGTTTATAGTATGTTGGTGTGTAGTCGAATCAGAGCTAAAGTAGTTTCAGCATGTTGGCCGCTGATCAGATCAGAACAGTTTCAGAATCTCAAGCACTAAACTGGTTTGACTAAAGCAGGTACCTCCTCAGCTAAGGGGACAGTGCTGGTCAGTTGGGGCAGGTGTTGTCCCAGACGCTGCGTTCCTATCTGGGTCTGCAGCCAAACCTTCATACCCAACAGGCATTTCTCCTTGTTAGGACCTTGCACCTGTGGTGTTCCGATGGGTAAAACAATTGCTGGTAAATAGTCTTCACATTTGAAACTTGCTCCTATACAAAGCATAGCCTATTGGACAATAACACTTTGGACAAAGTTTGGACAAAATTGCCGGCTAAACACCTAAAATATTTTTTGTTAGACTGCTCCGTTACTTAGCCACACCTACCTTTTTTTCATCCATTAAGGCCTTGAATGGATTTTTTTGATCCATGACCATGGCATCAGTTTGCCATTCAAGGCCAGAAAACTCCAATGAATGAATGTATGAAGGTAGGCCTACGCCACCGTGTGCCTCACCTGAAATCATGATTGAAATATTAGGATGAGAGCTAAAAGTAATAGGCCTACCAATCAATATTTAGAGTAGCAGTAGCCTAACTATTTATTTTAGCCTAATCATTTTCTTACCTTCGACCACCGTTGCACCCATGATGTGTAAACACACACCTTATGAGTTTTAAGTCAGTTGTAGGCTATCCTAAAATCCGTGAGAAATCAAGAGCGATAAAAAAATTGTCTGCTCACTAGGTGATGTCCAGAATAAAACTTTAAACTCAACTAACATTCCACGTAAAAAGCAGAATCCTAATGAGGCAATAAACGCGTATTGAGGCGTCATAATAGTTTAGGGACCGAACTGTCTGCGACGTGACGTTGTAAGAATTCCAGTGAACGTGGAATGCCACTTTATTTTATGCCAGGTTTTATTCCGGGACCGGGACTAATGCATTAATAATATGATGCACTGCAACTAATAGGAAATACAAATTCAACCAGAAGCTCATCCCTTTCAATTGTATCTGTTTTCTCATACAGAATCCCATAACGTCCAGTAGGCATTTGTAGGCTATGCAATCAACAGTCTCAATAAAACACAATTTTCACATGAGCTCCACCTACACGCCCGTGAGGAAAGGCTTCTCGGCCTATGTGCTGAAGTTTTCGAACACCTAGAAAGGGCATTCTAAATCTCTTCTCTCGCACTCTTCCCATCTCACAACTCCATATTTTCATTGTAAATGTAGGGTTACGGCTTAGCCTAGTTGTTTCAGACCAAAGCTACATGTGTGAAACAGAGTGAGCAGCATTAACCATGTTCTATATTGGTCAATTGGTATTGGGAAATTCTGAAATAGGCCTATGCATATATGTTCATTATGTAGCCTATGTTGGAGTGGACATCTAAAACAGTAGCCTGGTTTTCACCTGCGTGAAGCTGCCCCCCCCCATAGTTTTCCGCCAAAATGTTAAGTTATTTAACTTAATTATTTGTTGTGATTATTATTGCTCCTTGTGTTAACAATTTAGGCTACATATAGGCTGAGTGGTTAAGTTATGTAGCCTACTTTTTACAGCACATATAATTTGTGTAGAAGTGGACAAAAACAGCTTGACGGGAGACTTTAGGGGTTAGTTATTCAACTAGGTCATCAGTTATTATTTTAGCTCATAGGTATCCGCCAGAAGATTTTCAGGAGAGGACAAGGCTTCTCAACTCCAGGGGAAAACGTAGTCACAACCATGCGATGACCACCAGAGGGCAATCTAGACTTACCATTCATATTCAATTCAGGGAAAATAAACTATGGAGGAAGCTGACAGCAACATGACTGTCATTTCATCGTAGGTCCACCCTTTTCGGAACTTCAGTGGCGTGCTCCCGTCAGCGTTTCACTCAGTGGAAAACTTAAGTAATACAACTACCTACCACATTCAAACGGCACATTAAACGAGAATCTGTTTTGGTGTAAACATTTATTGGTTTCAAACTGAAATAAAAACAACTTGCACCAGCAAACATTTTACAGCCTTTCAGAGTCCACGCATCTTCAACAAACATAAAAGAAAACAAGGGGAGGGAGGTGGAATTGCGTAAATGTGCAAACAGTTATTTTTTTCCAGTGAACCTTGAAAATGGGATGATTCTTTTCCTTATAAAAATGTGGGGAAGGTGAAGGAACCCTTTTAAACGCAAGTCTTGGCCGTGCGCGAGAGCAGAGAAGGGAACAGGTGGTAGAGGTTGGGGCACAACGCTTAAAGACTGCAGAAAAATGCAAAAAAAAAAATATATATATATGATTTTAAATTAGGTTAAAAATATCAAAACAGAAAAAAATGCTGAAACCAAGAAGTCATTCACACTCCCATTTGTGCCTGTTACCAGCATGACATTCACCGTGAAGAGAGAGTGACTGAATTATTCAGATACTATAATAAATTATTTACGATTTATGGAGTCTGGCTGTTATTTTCCCCCCTCCTCTTACCAATTGGCAACGCGTGTGTTCCACGTTGTCAGGATAGATCTGCAGAGATGTGGTTTAGAAGGCACGGAAAATAAAGAACAAAAGTTTAATAGTGATTGATTCTGTTGTGTGAGATGTTCTCATGGCAAGTTGATGGTTATTTCACGCACCGCTGTGATGGATTTACCAAAACCCGAGAGAGAGAGAGAGAGACCGGCGTCTGTGTGAGGGAAGCAAGCCGATGCGGCGGCCCCCTTCGTTACAGGAAAAGAGGAATAATAATGTGATTTTTTTAAAAATGAGAGCAAAAGAGAGGAAGAGGAGAACGAAAAATAATAATCTAAAGGGAGGATTCCGGAAATGAGAGTTGAAACTAGAGGGGGAGGGGGCACGGCAGAGCAGCTGAGAAAGTCTTTTTGAGTCTGGCACGGAGATTCCACATACAAAACAAAAATAAAAATAATCATAATATCAAGGAAAAGAAACTACATGCGGCTGCCCATTTTTTTTGTGATGTGTCCTGGTCAAATCTTTTAAAAGTGAGGAAAAGGAGAAACAAAAATAGACGGGATAATATTTTGTCACTTCATTGTGTGTTCTTCGGTGTATTTGTGTGTATAAATATTACCTTGTCTGATGGCAGATTTTTCTCCCCCAGCTTTTTCTTTAGAGAACATTACAAATACAACACCCCCCCCCCCCCCCCGAAAAAATAGTCCCTTATAACTTGAGTGAAAATCCCATTGTGTATGCGTGCTGTCTGTGTGTGTGTGTGGCCAACAGTGGGTACAAGATGAGAGGTGTGTGTGTGTGTGTCAGCTGACGCCAAGGCCATGGCGGTGTCAGAAGGAGGGGGAGTTGCGATGTGAGGGTGGGGGATTTGTGAGTGTGTGTGTGTGTGTGTGTTTGAGTTTACCCATCCCCCCCCCCCCCCCGATCCTCAGTGGGAGCCGGATCGCTGCAGGGCGTGTGTGTCGACGCGTCTCCTGCTAGTTCGTGGCCGGCGGGCAGCTGGCGATGAGGGGCAAGCTGTTGTGCTTGAGCAGGGCATTCTGGGCCGTGGGAGTGGGGGGGATGAAGTGGCGCCACGCAAACAGGAACAGAACAGGATGATGTAGGCCGCGGCCAAGATCTGGGCCCCATCAGGGGCCGGGGGAGGGGATCCGTGGAGGAGGTTGGGGTGGTGGTGGGTGGCTGCCCGAGGGCCCGACGTGCGGGCCACTGGGCAGAGCTAAGGGGGAGGAGGGAGGGGGGAGATGAGGGCAGGTGCGGGGGCAGGGGCAGGGGTGGCGGCCATCTTGTGGCGGCTCCGGCTCGAGTCAGTTCGCCCAGAAGGGAGTCCACCTCGCCACAGCTCAGCCCATCCAGCAGGGCCGTCACCTCCAGAACACGCCCGCTCACTGGACATCAGGGACAGATCAACACACACACACACACACACAGAAACACAACACAACACACACACACACACAGAGACACACAGACACAAAGAAAGATAGAGAGAAAATAATTAAGTAATTAGGATATTGAAAAACTCCCTCATTAGCAACAGGAACTTTTAGAAATTCAAATGAAGAAGAACAATTGTCCTGTTTTGTTTTCATAATGGCAACTTCATTAATTAACTTGAACTGATAACAGTAACAACTAAAGGGTTAATATAGATAGATAGATAGATAGATAGATAGATCGATAGATCGATAGATAGATAGATACTTTATTGATCCCCAAGGGGAAATTCAAGAAACAAATGGGTGCTTTTGAAAAGGTTAAAAGCCCTATGAAGCCCTATGGCTGGGTTGCGGCAGTGTTAGCAAAAGCTGGTAGTGCGAGGCTGAGGCTGGGGAGGAGGCTAGGGGTGGAGAGCGGCCATGTAGCATCAGGAGCGCGGGGGCCATCGCTCCCACCCCTAGCCTCCCCTCAGTCACCTGGAGGAGGGTCACCTACGCTGAGATCAGTGGAGAGAGCCTTCCGCGTCGGCTTCCTGCCCCGCCCACCGCCATGCCGGATACCCATAGGGCCCTAGGGGACGACGACAGGGAGAGGGGTCAGGTGTGTTTGTGTGTGCGTGTGTATGCATCTTTACCTTTACGTGTGTGTGTGTGTGTGCATCTTGATATCTGTGTGTGTGTGCATGCATCTTTACCTTTAAGTGTGTGTGTGTGTGTGTGGGCGCATCTTGATATCTGTGTGAGTGTGCATCCATCTTTACCTTTACGTGTGTGTGTGTGTGTGTGTGTATGCATCTTTACCTTTACGCGTGTGTGTGTGTGTGTGTGTGTGTGTGTGTGTGTGTGTGTGTGTGTGTGTGTGTGTGTGTGTGTGTGTGTGTGTGCGTGCGTCTTACCTGGTGGGGGTGATGGTGGTTGGGAACCATGTGTGACCCGTGGAGCAGAGGGGGCCGTATGGGGGGGTTGTACTGTAGGGGCTGCCCAAGAAGAGGGTACCGTGCGTCACCTGCAGGGGGCGCAACAAAACAAACACACTTTAGATTGGACACACACACTACACATTCAAGGGCAAAAGTTGCGAACACAGGACAGTTTCCCCGACACAGCTGAGAGAATCTGGTGCATACACCCATCCTCCCCCTCCCTCTACACACACACTCCTGTCTGTGTTTTTAGCTCACCTTGGCCAGGGACGAAGGGTCGGGAGAAGTGAGGCATGATGGGAAGGGGGGCGAGGCTGGGACGGACGTTCTTCATGTTGGCCAGGTGGGCCGGGGTGGGGGAGGGTGGCGCAGGCGAGCTGGAGGGACTGCCCAGCTGGGGGCTGCCCTGCGGAGGCCCAAACACAAGGACACACACACACGTGCGCGCACGCACACGCACACGCACACACACACACACACACACACACACACACACACACACACACACACACACACACACACAAAGAAAGACACACAGAGAGAAAATGCTCAAGGTCGTGCCACAACAATGCCACACATGCTCCACTTCCTGTTATAGTATGGCACAAGGACAGCCCATTCACTATGAGTGATTTCACCACACTGGCTGAGAGACATTATTTTTTTACTCCACTACTGTAAGAGTAGTAGTTTATTCTCTTATAGAGGCTTCTTTTTTATCCACCCTACTATTCACACTTTCTGACACCCATTTTAATAGTCCATTTTTGTAATTTGCTCTCTTTTGTGCAACATTTATTTATTTAAGTCCTTTTCACACCATCTCTAAATAAACACACATATTTGTATCCCCCTTGAGAGTACCATGGGGTGAAATAAAGGTTTAATAGATTCTGTGCAGGCCCATTCAGTTCCAGCTGTTTTGCAGTTTCTCTTTCTCTTCCTATGAGAGTTATTCTCTGCTGTCAGAGCAGCAATCTACACAAACACACATTTCACTAAACTGCCCTTCACACCTATGGGCTAATGCCTCTGGACCTTGATCAGTGTGTGTAAACGGCTTGGGATTCAGGCTGGAAAAAAGATCACGAGGAGCCATTAAAGTCACCGCCTGTGTGTGTGTGTGTGTATATACAGGGATGACTAATATAAGGAAAATATTCTTATTAAAATGTTTCCTTCATATGAAACTCCTCATATACAAGGGATCTAAAGGCTGCTGTTGTAAAATGATAGACATTTTGAAAACGGCACTGCAACTTCTCCATGCTAATGTGAAACAACTATTGACAAAAAAACACTAAAAGAGTGGTAAAGTGATTGTTATGTGTATGTATATTCCTGCAGATATTTAATATTGGGCACTTACTGTTTTTATATCATCCTTGATATAATAGCTTTGATACGTGTAAGTTGTCAGGTTAAAACCGGTCTGCTACTGAGCAACTGCCCTAAGCAGTCAGTGTGTGTGCGCGACTCATGACCTTGTCAATTAACATCCATTATGAAGATATCACAGCAACATGACCATGTTCAGAGATGAGTAATGAGAAGAACAAATGGCAGTGGAATATTCTCTCTCTCTCACACACACACTTGCTCATTACATCTAATTAACATAAAGCTCAATTCTGCTTTCTCTCTCTCACACACACTCGAAGTCACATTAACATACACAATTGAATTCGCTCGCTGTCGGCCTATCTACCCGTAAGGTATGCACTTATCACCCTCATTCACACACACACACACACACACACACACACACACACACACACACACACACACACACACACACACACACACACACACACACACACACACACACACACACGGAGGCTGTGTTACCTGTGAGGTGTCCAGAGACATACAGTCAAACGGATTGTGCAAACACAATCAAGAGGCGTGTGGTCGGGAACCTTGAGACTGCACACACACACACACACACACACACACACACACACACACACACACACACACACACACACACACACACACACACAAAGGCAGCGTACCTGTGAGGTGTCGTGCGGCGTGTTGTCGGGGAGCTTGAGGCTGCGCTGGTGGTCCAGGCTGTAGTACTTGTTGTGCTTCCATTGCTGAGGGGAGAGAGCTCGCGGCTGGTGGGACTGGGGTACCGTCAGCTGCATCATCACCACGCTGCCGCTCGGAGGGGGCGCATGCACACCTGCCGACACACACACACACATTTAAATTATATTCAGTCACACTTCGTTAGGTCAAGTCAAGTCAGGTTTATTTATAAAGTACTTTGGTCAACTGTTGTCGTCCTATACAATCAAAAGGTCAGGACCGGTGACAAAACTGTAATGATTCAGTTAACGTGTAGCGTGACGGAAAGTGACAATTCTACAGCTGAAATGGCTTATCATCAGAGTACAGTAGTTCACTTGCAGGGTCCTAAACCCTACACACTGGCGTCATAAGGACCAGGCGCAGTAGTATTGAAGAAACAAAGCCAAAGCCTACCCACAATCCCTTGTTCTGACTGATGCTTTCATTGCTTATCTGCTATAACACTGTGGGCCACACATGTCTCAACTGTGCCATTAAAATGCAAATGCTCACTTTCTGCAGTGTAGTGATGGAATGTAAATAGCCATTAGAATGGCTAAGCAGGCCTGCGTTCTGTGGACACTTGTATTTCCTGTGCCGACTCATTCCACTGGGATACAAAACCCTCTGAGGGGGAAGACAACACCGCTCCTCGTTTCCTCTCTTTGTCTCCGATCGTTCCCCCGGCCCTCCTAATTAAGCATATCATTAACCTATACGCTCCTCGAAAACAATCAACGAGTGGGATACACCACGTGTGATTAAATGCGATATTTGCCTAGGAAAAAAAATTGCTGTTGACTTATGAATTATTCAGTGAGTCTTTGGCAGCCGCCGCAAAGTGCAAGGGCACGGAGACATTAAAACTTAATTGGGTGATTTCTTCCCCATGGCAAACGAACCAATCGTGTGTGGACGCAATGCAATGCGCTGAGAGAGGCGACGACCTTGGCACGACCCCCAGACCCACTCAGGTAGGAGAGAGGCCCGAGACAGGATAGGTTTCAATTATTTCAAAGGTGATGGCGGAGTAAGAGAGAAGGGGGAGGGGACAACGTTCATGGGGACACTTCTGTTAATTAAAAAAACAAAGAAAATTATTATAATAATAAAAAATATTATAATAATAAAAAAAAATATATATATATCCTCCCTAAGAGAGTGTATGAGATTATAAATGAGAGAGGGGAATTTCTATCTTCACACACACACACAAACAAATACACAAACAATTAAGAAGTTTTCTGCGAGTGCCTAACAGGCGAGTCAGCCTTAAACGATGATGTA
This sequence comes from Alosa pseudoharengus, assembly GCF_046254945.1. Taxonomy (NCBI): domain Eukaryota; kingdom Metazoa; phylum Chordata; class Actinopteri; order Clupeiformes; family Clupeidae; genus Alosa; species Alosa pseudoharengus. The sequence goes on along the minus strand of NW_027468689.1, from coordinate 24,215,482 downwards.
CTTTCAAGATCGCTGGAGGCAAAGTCGATGCTGAGCACGGGTAAATTCTGGAGCTTAATAAACACCGACACAAACTCATTAAATTGCCGCAGAAGGCCACAGCTCTGACTGAGATTTGCCTGGATATGGTGTTTGATCTCAAGCAAGTCACACACACACACACACACACACACACACACACACACACACACACACACACACACACACACACACACACACACACACACACACACACACACACACACACACACACACACACACACACACACACACACACACACACACACACACACACACACACACACACACACACGTCTTCTGTGGTTTGGTTTGTGCATAATCATGGCTGTCGAGACTGACAGACTGAGAAATCCACTCAGGAAAAAAAAGTAGTAAAAAAAAGAAAAGCGAAAATCCTGGATAATGAGGGTGTCTGTGGAGTGAGCGGTGGAGGAGATATCTCCCCGTAATGATTTCCTTCAAAGATCCTTCAAAAGAGACACATTTCCACTTATTTTCCCATGTCTGAGTCTGTGTGAATACATTTCCGTCTCCATATTCCAGGAATACAATCTCTCCTTCCTTGTGGTATGTGTGTGTGTGTGTGTGTGTGTACCAGATTGATTTTGGTACATCAAGTCACACTTACTCTTTCAGGCCCTAGTCCTTCCAGTTGATGGGAAAAGTAGTTCATTCAAAAAGCTATATAAGATCAGTTGTGTATGAAACAGTAAATGTGACAGACACAAGTACAAACTCATTTATTTTGATCCCTCAAAATACATCTGGAACTGGACTAGAAACCCTGCATCTTTATTTCTGTGATTATCAACAGGAAATGATCCATTTAATGTAACATTTACAATTTAACAAAACAAAACTTCAAAGATTTTTTTCATGCCATTAAGTATAAATGCAGCGTTATGACTGTACCCGTCTTTCAATCATTCCCACTACATGAATGAGATTTCCAGAGATATTCCACATGATCATTCAAATTTTTCAGGAGTACTCAGTAAATATTGATTTCTAAAAGTCATGTTCATATGTCAAGGTCAACTGAGTACATTGTGAGGACATCTGTGTGTTCTAGAATCATGTGTGGTGCACTGTGATTGGGTACCTGAGCAGGGCTGCGTCGGGATTGGCTGTGAACTGCAGGGGGACGTGGGCCTGGGGAACGGCATCTGCTCAGAGCCCGGCGGGGGCAGGAAACCCACTGTGGAGCTGCGTACACCCCCCCCCCCCCCCCACACACACACACACACACACACACACACCAGATAAATGTCAGGTGCACTCATGCAGCAGAAACAAGGACATACTGCTGCCTCCAACAAGCAGCACAAACCCACCCGCCCAGACCAAGCCTTAAAGCCTTAGCCAGTCCTATGGCCTCTCTGGGTGCTAATCCACAGGCCAAGGCCCCGCTTCATCACCCTGCACATAATAATGATAATAAATAAACTAGCAGGGGCCAGGATGGAGGATGAGGCTGAGTGTGTGTGTGTGTGGTATATGTGTGTGTGGTATGTCTGTGTGTGTGAAGGAGGAGGGGGGGGGGGGGGGACTGACTGGAGCCCCAGTCAGCAGCCCTGTGGCTGGGGAGACTCTTATCAGCACCAGGCCTGACCTTTGCCGTCGGCAGAAGAATGAGGGGCTGTCAGGGAGGGTGTGGGTGTGTGGGTGTGTGGGTGTGTGGGTGTGTGTGTGTGTGTGTCCGGCTCAGCTGGAAATGTTAAGTCCTCCATTATGCTGCGCCTCACACCATCACCATCCCCTCTGCTCCACTCTGTTCACAGGTCTTTATATTTATAAGGTAGAGAGAGGGAGAGAGAGAGAGAGAGATAAAGGAGGAAGAGAGTGATAAAGAGAAAGGGAGAGAGAGAGAGACTGACAGAGAGAGAGATAAAGAGAGGGAGGGTGAAGGAGAGAGAGAGAGGGAGGGAGCAGGGGAGGTATGAGCAGGTAGGAGAATGTCAGAGCGAGTGAGATAGAGACAGACAGACAGACAAAGAGAAAGTGTGACAGAGAGAGAGAAGAGAGAGAGAGAGATGGAGGGAGCGAAGGAGGTAGGGAGTCAGAGAGAGTGAAGGAAGGAGAGAGAGAAACCAGAGGAAAGAAAAAAAGAACAGAAAAAAAGAGCAAGAGAGGCAGAGCTGAGAAAAGAAAGCTGGAGTCTGCTGGGAGTCGAATGGTTCTGTTGAGACGGGCAGAATCGGCCAGCATAGAAATCATGAGGGACTGGTGTACACACACACACACACACTCACGCACGCACGCACGCACGCACGCACGCGCCTCTGGTCGGCTAAAAAAGGCTCCCTATCCTCAGAGAGCAGAGGGGGAGCTGACGCAAGCAAGTGACCTTGCATGCTCTTGGGTGCTCCTTGTTGGTGCCCCCCCCCCAATCCCATCCTCCCCCACCTTTCTTATGCAGCCCTTGCCACTTAATCTACTAAACCCCTCTTCTACTGCACTTTTTATCCCCCCCCCCCATAAATGCACAAATAGGCAGACACCAGACATAATTTCACTGCATTTCTTACATCCAGTAACTATATGCATGTGACAACAAACTTCCTTGTATCCTTGTATGCGCTGCACTCGTCTTCAGCTCACCCCGCTCTCCTCCTCCTCCCTGACCACCAGCGGAAGAGCCTTATTAGTGTAATAATCTTGCGGTGGTCACTCTCTCTCTCACACACACACACACTAAGAGAATACTGATGGTGCAGTTATGCTCTCCCTAATGCCATTAATCACATATAATTATACACAGAGGTGCACACTAGGACAGGCCTGCTGGCTGGGAGCTCTGCAGTATGTGTGTGTGTGTGTGTGTGTGTGTGTGTGTGTGTGTGTGTGTGTGTGTGTGTGTTTATTGTGAGTGCTGTGATAGTACGAGTGTGTATGTGTGCATGTATGCATAAGCGCTCTATGTGTGCTTTCAAGAGAGTGACCTGGTGCCTGTGTGTGTGTGTGTGTGTGTGTGTGTGTGTGTATGTATGTGTGTGTGTATGCGTGTATATATGTGTGTGCGTACCTCATGGTGGTGTGCTGATTGGGCGGAAGCACACTATAGTAGACCTGCATGCCTGACGAGGGCATGTGCCCCTGGTTGCCTTGGCTGGGGATCAGGATTGGCTGCTGATATGTCTGTTGAGGCATGCTCTGAGATCCTTGGGGCATTGATACCTGCTGACACACACACACACACACACACACACACACACACACACACGCACACACACACACACGCATACAGATACAGACACACACACACAAGCACAGGTAGGAGGAAAAATGAATCAAAGCCGAGGAAATAAATTATGTTTCCCACGCAGTGCAGAATGTCCCAAGAGGGGAGAACAGGTCTCCCTTCAATTTCCACCTATGATTGATTTCATTAATCAGGTTTGTGATGTGAGCAGCCTGTATGTGTGTGTGTGTGTGTGTGGGTGTGTGTGGTGTGTGTGTCTGATCGCGTATCTGTGTGAGAGTGCGGGGGCATGTTGTTAACAGAAGGCCTCCTGCTGTGCCTCTGTGTGTGTGTGTGTGTGTGTATGTGTGTGTGCGCCGGGAGGGCTCACCTGATAGGATGGCATTGGAGGGTACTGGACCATCATGCCTTGCATCTGACTGCCCATATTGCTGTGCTGGCTGCTCACCAGGCTTTGATTCTGAGGCTGTTGCACTCCCACTACACTCTGGTAGCCAGGAGCTTGATTTGGCATCACAGTCTGGTAACCTGCAGACAGGAGGAGGAGGAGGAGGAGGAGGTGGAAGATGGGGGAGAGGAGGAGAGACGGGAGATGTCAGAGCGCTGCCATGTCATGGTTGTTCTATCAAACAAACAAACAAACAAAATGTCAAGTTCTAGAATTGTGTCATAGATTGTGACAGAGCCCTAGAGAGAGAACATTAGCGTCAATGGAGTCGTCACAACTCTCTATCTCTCTGGCTCTGGATTGTGTTCCCTGAAACTATTCTAGAAACCATTATGAAACTGAAACTATTCTATTCTAGAACAGTTTCAGGGGACACAATGTAAAAAGTGGTGCCACACACTGATGATATCCAAAGGCACACAACACTGGGGGGAGAACATTTTAAGTTGATGTTTTTAAGAAAACTCAAAAATAAAACCAACATGTTCCGTTCAGCAAGAAAGTGAAAGTACTTGGACTAGGACCTGAATGTGCTGCATTAGTGTTAAAAGAGACAGAGCGGTCGATGTAAAAAAGAAAAACATCAATACATCCTCTTAAAGACACTACTTCATACAAAAGATGGAAAGGGAGAAAGGGAAAGAAGGAAGAAAAAAAAAATCAATAAATGGTTCGAGTCAAGACAGGCCCTCCTCCTCGTCCTCGTTCTCCCGAAAGGTCATGTCGAACACTCAGACTTAAAGTACACGTGTTCAAGATCACTAAAGACACGGGAGATGGAAGAGCCAAGGAAAAAGGGTCATAAACCAAGAAAAAAAAAAGGTCGGCCATTCCTAGGATATAAAAACACGCACTAGTTTTTTTTCAAGCATCTTGGCGTGCAAGTCAATGTCATCGGGAAGGACTCTGTGGGTCGGCTTTCACCCAACCAACCCAGCACTGGACACGACCTCATTCCGCCCCCCCCTCTCTCTCACACATATCTAACTTTCCCTCTCTTTCTCTCCCTCCTTTCACTTTTACCTTTCAATCATTCTCTCTTTCTCGCTCTCTCCATCTCTCTCCCCTTTAACTTCTACCTTTTCATCATTTGCGCGTGCTCTCTCTCGCTCTTACTCTTTTACCTTTCCATAATTTCTCTCCCTCTCTCTCTTCCACCTAATGGTTTCCTTTCACCTCTTGCTATCAGCTGATCTCTACTTTCTCTCTCTCTGCTCGGGGTCTTATTCAGGTAGACCGCAATCAATTCCGACCAAATGAGAACGAGGAGGCGGCGGAGGAGGTGGACACCGTGGGGTGGGGGGGGGAGGGGGGCACAATGGCCTCCCATTAGTGGCTGAACAGAGGGCTTCAGCTATTTATAACAGCGACCCTCACACAACCACCATGACATGGGACAGAGACAGAGGGAGAAAGGGGGAGAGGGAGAGAGAGAGACAGAGAGAGGGGGGAGATGGAGAGCAAGAGAGAGGGGGAGAGAGAGAAAGAGTGGGAGGGGGGGGGGAAGTGAGAGGAGAGGAGAGGATGAAAAAGAGAAGGAATGACAGAGGGGGAGACAAAGACGGAAAGAGAAAGAGATGGAAAGAGAGACAGAAATAGAGAGAGAGATGGAGGGTAGGGAGAGAAAGAGCAAAGTGGCAGAGGAGAAGGACGACAAGACCACAATGTGATGGCGACATTCCAATCAGGACACCTTGTGGAGCTCTCATTGGCCTGCTTCTCAGGGTTCTTTGTACACTATGTGTGTGATCTGAACACTCCCCAGCCCTGTGTGTGTTTAAAACGAGCTGAACACTCCTCAGTCCTGCACATTTAAAACAATCTGAACATTCCCCAGTCCTGTGTGTGTTGAAAACGAGCTGAACACTCCCGATCTTGCTCCCCAGCTCTCCGTCTCGCTAACGGGCAGCAGAGAAAGGCAATTTGCAACGAGCATAGAGCTGTTCCCATGGAGACCTCAACCCCCCCGCCCACACAATGCGCGGGAGGCGATTATGCTCTCTGCACATTATGCAGTCAAACTATGTGTGAAGACCAAACAGCACTGCTCCATCCACCGCCTGAAGACATGAGCATTTCAGCACACACACACACACACACAAATCAATACATCCCATTTTTCACTGCATGCAAGCAGATCAATAAGGTTGTAAGAAACACCATCGTGACAAAAGAAACTGCATGTATAAACACAAACCTAACCCTGCAGAAGGGGGCTACGCTTAAAGCTCAAGTATCTGCGCATCGACCGGTACACATGATATGTTAACAGAACATCACGCAGCGTTAACGCTGCTGGAGCCGATTAGATGCAAAGTGGCGGAGTGTCAACATATACAGGGTTGATGAGAACCGCATTAATGGATAATGGACCTAGGCCTGATGGGTTAGTCAGTAAAGAGCTCGAGAGTGAGATATGCTGGTAGGCACATATCTGGACTGTTTAGTGTTGGTGGGTAAAGTAAAGTGTGAGCTGTTTGGAAGGTAAAAGGTTCAAGGGTGAGGTGTTTGGAAGTAAAAGGCTCAAGGGTGAGGTGTTTGGAAGTAAAAGACTCAACTGTGAGGTGTTTGGAAGGTAAAAGGCTTAACGGTGAGGTGTTTGGAAGGTAAAAGGCTCAAGGGTGAGGTGTTTGGTAGGTAAAAGGCTTAAGGGTGAGTTATTTGGATGGTAAAAGGCTGAAGTGTGAGGTGTTTGGTAGGTAAAGGCTGATGAACGATGCATTGATTGGTACAGGTTTGAAGGCATGAGGATTAGCTGGTAAAGGGAGGCCTCGTGTTGGTACAGGGTTGAGCGGTTCAGCATTGGCAGGAAAAGAGTTCTTGTGTCGGAGACGGCCACAGAGTTGAGCACAGGAGAGGAGGGAGGGGCGGAAAAAGAGACCGGTTCACTGTGAGAATGTTAAGGTATCTCAGACAGTGCCTCGGCCCCGCATTCTGCCACTCTACTTCAGGTCTTCGCACTCACACACACACACACACACACACACACACACAAACACACACACACACACACTCACATACATGACCATGACAATGTTAAGGTTTTTCATACAGTACTGTGGAATTCTATCACTCCATGTTAGCTGCTACTAACACACACACACACACACAATCAAGTTATGACCCCTAAATGTATACCACAACTCAAGTTTTTAACAACCCTTTCCTCTCTATTAAATAGCCATCTACAACAGGAGGAGCGGGGAAAAAAAAGAAGAAATCAAAATGAAGCGTGTGCCCATCTCAGTGAGTGGGAGCTCTTTCCCCGTGGTGTCGGGGAAGGCATTACTGCGCTGAAGGCAGGCGTTAGTGGAGTGGAGGAGGAAGTGGCGGAGGCAGAGAGAGGAGGTGAGGGCTGATTTAAGCGGAGGGAGAGAGCCGTGTTGGGTCGGGGTGATGGGGAGCAGTTACGGTTAAATCGCCCGTGCCCGAAGAGTGAGCGTCAGGGGACTGAGGCAACGAGCGGAGGCGACGAGCAAACCGCGCACGCACGTAGGCGTGCACACACATGCACACAAGCTCTCATCAGATCCATGCTCCCCTCGGGTGCACTCATTGTCCAATGCCTGCAATTCACTCTGAATATCCCCCAACATTATACAGCATCAAAACACAAAGAGGGGGAGGGAGAGAGAGAGAACAGAAGAGAGAGGGAGAGAGAGAGAGAGAGAGAGAGAGAGAGAGAGAGAGAGAGAAAGAGGGGGAGAGAGAGAGAGAGAGAGAGAGAGAAAATGGGAAAAGCCTGATTTCCACTTACACTAAAGGCCATTCATTTGATGGTTATATGCCATAATACCCTCATAGGGGAATACAAGCCAGAAGCTGCTCCGTCATTCTACCCTTAACTACCTCACTCACACCCTACAACATATGAGGGCAATCTTCTGCCCCTGTTCCAGTGGGGCAACCTGGGGGGGGGGGGGGGGGTGTGTGTGCATGTGTGTGTGTGTGTTACCTGTCTATTGAGGGTGCTGGGGTACAGGCTGGCTCTGAGGGCTGCTGTAGTGTAGGGGTGTGTGTGTGTGTGTTACCTGTCTGTTGAGGGTGCTGGGGCTGGCTCTGAGGGCTGCTGTAGTGTAAGGGTGTGTGTGTGTGTGTGTGTGTGTGTGTGTTACCTGTCTGTTGAGGGTGCTGGGGCTGGCTCGGAGGGCTGCTGTAGTGTAGGGGTGTGTGTGTGTGTGTGTGTGTTACCTGTCTGTTGAGGGTGCTGGGGCTGGCTCTGAGGGCTGCTGTAGTGTAAGGGTGTGTGTGTGTGTGTGTGTGTGTGTGTGTGTTACCTGTCTGTTGAGGGTGCTGGGGCTGGCTCGGAGGGCTGCTGTAGTGTAGGGGTGTATGTGTGTGTGTTACCTGTCTGTTGAGGGTGCTGGGGCTGGCTCGGAGGGCTGCTGTAGTGTAGGGGTGTGTGTGTGTGTGTGTGTGTGTGTGTGTGTGTTACCTGTCTGTTGAGGGTGCTGGGGCTGGCTCTGAGGGCTGCTGTAGTGTAGGGGTGTGACGGGCCGGTAGTGCTGTTGGCTGGAGTGTGGGTACTGCCCTGGAGCGCAGTAGCACGCAGTCATCTGGAGGAACACACACAGATATTAATACATGCACACATATACAAACACACACACAGATATTAATACATGCACACATATACAAACACATGCACAGATATGCCCATCAGAGCAGAGCTCTTCAGTGCTGCTTACTAGAGAGTGTATTTGTGTTTGTAAATGAACGTGTGAGGGGTGAGCTGCATCAATATAAATATGTGTGTGTGCGTTGGTGTGTAGATGGGCGTGCGGTGTGTGTGTGTGTGTGTGTTTGTGTGTGTGTGTGTGTGGCTGATCCAAGTGCTGTATGGACTGTGTGTGTGTGTGTGCAGCTGACCTGCCTGCTGCATGGGCTGTGTTTGTGTTTGTGTGTGTGTGTGTGTGTGTGTGTGTGTGTGTGTGTGTGTGTGTGTGTGTGTGTGTGTGTGTGTGTGTGTGTGTGTGTGTGTGCAGCTGACCTGCCTGCTGCATGGGCTGTGTTTGTGTGTGTGTGTGTGTGTGCGTGCGTGCAGCTGACCTACCTGCTGCATGGGCTGTGTTTGTGTGTATGTGTGTGTAGCTGACCTACCTGCTGCATGGGCTGTGTATGTGTGTGTGTGTGTGTGTGTGTGTGTGTGTGCAGCTGACCTACCTACTGCATGGGCTGTGTGTGTTGTGTGTGCAGCTGACCTACCTACTGCATGGGCTGTGTTTGTGTGTGTGTGTGTGTGTGTGTGTGTGTATGTGTGTGTAGCTGACCTACCTGCTGCATGGGCTGTGTGTGTGTGTATGTGTGTGTATGTGTGTGTGGCTGACCTACCTGCTGCTTGGGCTGTGTGTGTGTGTATGTGTGTGTGTGTGTGTGTGTGCAGCTGACCTACCTACTGCATGGGCTGTGTGTGTGTGTGTGTTGTGTGTGCAGCTGACCTACCTGCTGCATGGGCTGTGTCATGTAGCTCTGCTGCTGCATGACTGGTTGGTTGACGGGCGGCGGTGGTGGCGCGTGATTGGGCGGGTAGGCTGACGGGGGCGGGACTGGTTGTCCGGGCGGGCCAACCACGTAGCTGGGCTGCTGGGGCGCCTGCACCACCACGGAGGAGGGGTACATGGCAGTGTGCGGGTCGGGGCCCTCGCCCGAGGGCTGCCGCTGGACCATGCCCAGGTGGCTAAACTGGCAGCTCAAGCTATCCTGCGCCTGGACACCAGGGGGCGACAGAGAGGGGGTCAGTTTCATCAGGCAGTGGCGCTGTCTAGTAATACTTATTACTGCATATTACCGTTTATTACCTCATTAGCATTAATTACTATCAAAACCTCATGTGTACACAGTTACTGACTATACCAGTCTGTTAATGACCACAAAACATTCCATGTGTGCACGGTTACTGCCTATTACTGACCATCAGGGCTTATTACTGTTTATTACAGTCTAATAATAACTACAACATAAAGACTTGTGAGGGAGAATAAATACTGTAGTAGGCCGCATGGTGTCACATCCTACACGCAAGTCTAACAGATTATTGAATGGAAAATACATCCTAAATCTAGTCTAAGTCCTAAGTCTAAGTCGACTTAAATGGTTACTTGAAGGCATCTTATCCGTTACCTATGTTGGAGACGCTAAACGCCTAGATGGAGCCTAGAGTGTAACAGGCTGAATGTAGTGAATGGAAATTACATCCTTTCCTCTCTACCAGCTCCTGTATTGGGTCCTGTATAGGGTCCTATGTGCTTCGACGGCTAATAAAATAGGCCAACATCAAACACTACGCCTGGCCGAGGAACGTTTGGACACCTACATCAACCAACTCGCACCCTAACTGGGGGGGGGTTGTCTCTTGTGTTTCTATCCAGAGATGCTACCATCACAACATCTGTCGGCCAATTAATTATTTACGTCCATTTCCACACATACTAATGAGTGGTGGACTGGTTTAGATTGGGTAGAAACAGGTCGCAGGACTGCTCAAGTTTTAAGTCGCAAACTAGTCACTGACCCGATTCTGCCAGTTCTACAAACAGTATAAACTTTCAGAAAAGGGTCCGAGCACTGGAGAACTATATTACCTGTGAAATCACTGCCCAGCACTGCTTTAAGCATCCCTTATTATACCTTATGGTAAACACTGACTTTCTTAAAATACAATACTTGCGGAACGCCTGTACAGAGTCACTTCTGTGTCAAATGAAAGTAAAACTGTAACTAAGAATACAAACTTGTGGGTTAACTGCAGAGCCTGAGGATGGCTCATGGTTTAGTTTGTTTTAGACACTAAATGTCTGGACATGGAGGGGGGGGGGGGGCAGCGAGGAGTCGAACAAGAGCACAGAGAAAAAGAAGAGAAATGAGACAGGAGGAGCGCAGATGAGAGCACACAAGAGTGGGATAGAGAGAAAGAGGGAGAGAGAGAGAGAGAGAGAGAGAGGACAAACCGTGGAAGAGAGGAGGATGAAGAGTAGAAAGGAAGAGAAGTAGCAGAATGTGCAGAGAGCAGTAGAGTAACATGGCAAAGAGCAGAATAATACACCAAGTCAGGAAAAGGGAGATGAAGGAAAGATGCAGAGAGAGAGAGAAGGGAGAAGGGAGAAGTACCACGGTGTATTGTTGGTTAGGGGAGACAGGCAGGAGCTGAGGCTGGAAAGAGATGGTGGAGTACTGGACAGGCTGCGTCACCGTGGACTGGAGAGGACGCATGGGCTGGAGGAGGGAGAGAGAGAGAGAGAGAGAGAGAGAGAGAGAGAGATGGAGTGATAGAGAGGGAGGGAGAGAGGGAGATGAAAAGAGGAAGGTAGAAAGGGAGAGGAAGGGAGGGGGGTGGGGGTGAGAAGAGAGCAGGGTAAGGAGAGAAAGAAGAAAAGGGGGGTAATGGAAAGAGGAGAGAGATAGAGAGAAAGGAGAAAAGGAAAGAAAGGAAGGGGTAGAGGGAATGACGGAGGGAGAGAGAGAGAGAAGGCAGACATGAAGTAAAGAAGAACTCAGTAGAGGACGTGCGTCACAGCTGACCTCTGACCCAGAACATTAGAGCTGAAGGGGCCTAACACAAGCCCAGAGACAAGGGTCACTTTTACAGTAGGTAGAAAAAAAATGACAATTCCATCCCCCTTGGATGTGGTTATATCTTCATCGGTCATTTGCTGCACCGTTCTAAAATCAAAATAAGCAACCTAAACATGTGTGTGCTCCTTCATTTTGGTCACTTTTACAGTGTTTCAGCTGGCTGTCTGGCTCATCCAAGCTGAACAAACCGTTAGTTTTTCATAGCCATGCTTACACAGCCTTCCTTCCTTTACTTTCAAATGTGGCTCTGAGCCTTGGATTGGCTGGACTCAGCGTGGGTGAGCACATGATTGGCTGGACTCACCTGGCTGAGCACGTGATTGGTTGGCTGGTGTGGCACAGGTGGGGGAGGAGGCGGAGGAGGTGGGAGGGGCAGTGGCTGTTGGCCTCGCCCTTGTGAGGTCATGCTGGGGTTGTAGACCACCGCACTTCCGTCAGGATTAACGAATGGCTGGCCTACAGGGGGATACACATATCATTTGACCCAAATCCATACACATACACACAGAATCTAAATATACAGTGCATAAACATTCTGTAATTTTTCCACATGTACACAATCTTATTTACAAACATTTGCTCGCACACACACACGCAATGTTAAGATGTATCCAAAACCCATCATCACAATGTTTGTTCTGCACTTAACGTTGCTAAGTGGTTAAGGTCACAATGGTTCACTTTAAATAATGTGAAGAAACCCACATTACACATTATATCGTTTTCCGATTCACGCACAAACTTAATACATATCACAACTTCCCCTGGGCTCTAACCATGTATTCCAGTGTGACCAAACATTTTACTCCAAAACTTATACACTCCTATGATGACAAAATAGATGGTAAACTAATTAGTATTTGAAAGTTGCTGCTGTGCTGTGAAGGGGAAAAAAAGCTTTGAAAACTTGTCACGTCAAAACTCATACAACACATCCTCCTGTTATGTTTGAGTTTTCCTCAGATGCCATGTCACTGCTTTCCAGAGAAGTTGGTTAAGCAATATGGCGCTAGTGAGTGATTTTGATGGCAGATAGGTTGAGGTAATCACAACCATGGCTATATCTGCCACAATCACAAGTGCCATATTGTAATTTGTATAGCCTACTTGCTTGTCTATATGTCAGATGCTAAATTGAGCATTCACCCTCCCAGTGGGGATGTCCTGAAATATGAATGCATCTCGGCCAATCAGAAATTATTAAATAGTTCGACCGGACCTAACTATTGTATAAATATGAAGGCTACCTTGCTCTGGTCATATTCCAGGCTAACCATGCAGTCAACATTAGTAGCCAGGGTAAGTCGTGTTAGTTTGTTAAAAGAACACACTGACCACAAGAAGGACAGAGGAACAAGGAGAGGAAAGACACGAGAGAAGAGACCACCGTAACACTCACCACACACACACACACACACACACACACACACACACACACACACACAGGGTTGATAGCCAGGGGTTAAGACTGATCTCTAGTCCCGAGCTACAAGCCTTTCTACAGCGTGAGAGTGTGTATGTGTATGTGTGTGGTGGGGGGGTTGGGGGCTGTTATAGAAGACACTCCCACTATCTTTTCCTGATCAAGTGGTCATCCTGGTAGAGGCCTGGAGACCAGCATGGCAGAGACAGTGGGGGAATCTGCCCCCCCCCCCCCCCAACCCCCGCCTCCCTTCGTCACTCAACGGCACTCAGGGGGAGGACAGGTGCGGACAGGTGAGGCCACCCACCTGTATGCGGGTTGAACAGTATACTGCCGGGCGGGATCCCCGCAGCTTCGACAGGAAGTAGATAGTAGCTAGTGGTGTTAGAGGAAGAGTGTGGCGGCTGTTGCGGTGGCGGCAGCGCCCCCGGTGGCGGATGATGGTGGTGGTGGTGCCGGTGCCCGGTGCTGCGAGACGGCTCGTAGGCCACACAGCCTCCGCTGGAGGAGCTGACGGGCGGGTAGGAGGGTTGGGAGACCGGAGGAGGGGGGGCCACGGCTGTAGGGGGGGCCAGGGGGGCCCCCGAGGGACCAGCAGGGACCCGAGCCGCCGCGGCCGTCGCTGCTGCCGGAGGGAGATACAGCGGAACAGCCTGGGGGCGAGGGAGAGACCCCGTCGAGGAGCCTACACTACTAGACGACTCCGAACCTAGGGAGGGAGTAACCAGAAAGGGAGGGGTTCTTTATTTACCACTAGGGGGGCGATTTCAAGGGGGAGGAGGTGGATGATTGCTGACTTCACAACGACTAAAAAAATAAATTAAAAAAATCAGGCACAGATGGAGGCGTCGATGGAAGGGAGGGATCTGGGGCGGCCTGGAATTCATTGGCTATGTGCTTCAGGGACGGACATCAGGGCCTCAGCGCAGGCACGTGATTGTCAGTTGTTCATGATTGGCACTTCAGGGGCCTTTGATTGGCGATTGATCGGCGGGCGTCTTTAAGCGAGATGCATCGACATTCCTCTGGGTGAGTTCCAAACCGGTGGCATTCACTTGTCCAGGTGTTATGCTGATGAGGCCGACCTCGGGGGCCGAGCTCCATGAAAGGCGTCTGATTGAGCCAGGGTTCGATACGACTCCCTGTAGAGGGACTGGGGCCGAGCGGCTCTCCAAACCCCACCGGACTTCCTCAAGAGAAGAATGAGGGAGCGCAGAACTGCACCCATTAAAGGACTATGAAATATTAATGGACGGCTGAGGCCTCCTTTCTATTTCGTAAATGCCAACGCATTGATAACCAATGAATTCACGGCCCGTGCTGCTGATGAATAGGGATGGGGCTTTGTTTTCTTCTGACAGCCGTGTGGGATGGGGGGGAGAGGAAGCGAGACAGCGACGGGTGCTCTTAGCACAGACAGCATGCAGGGTGTGTGTGTTTGTGTGTTAATGTCATACAGACATGCAGGGGAGAGTGTGTGTGTGTGTGTGTGTTTGTTTGTGTGTATATTCATGGATGGCCTGACAGGCACGATAAGATGCAGAAATAGAGCAAAGGATAGAACTGAAAAGAGGGAGGAGTGGAGTTGAAGAAAGGGTCCAGTCATGCCTTCTCTCTGAAGGAGTGGACCCCAGATCTTACCACCATCACCACACAATTAAACAAAAAAATATATAAAATAAAAACACCAAAATAAAAATAAAAATCATTATAACTCAAACATCTAACATGGCGTACTTTAAAGCAAGGTAAGCTGATAGACATCATACTCAAACCAAATGCAGAGAAGAGGAGCAGTACTGTCCTGTCGTATTCTGTGCACTGCCATAGAAATGAGTTTCGCTTCTCAGCCAAACTGCCTTAGGAGCTTATTCACTCACAGTCAAACTGCATCGCTCTGACCTCCACGAGTCTTTGGGAATTCAGAAAAACAGGATGCAAATCTGCATTTGATTGAAGGGGTCCAGTAATAGTAGGGATGCTCCGATCAGCGTTTTTGGGGCCGATTACCGATCACTGAAATCAGTATCTGCCGATACCGATCACAGGATGGGTGCAGAGCTGTACACTAACTTTTTTTAAACGTTTTAAGCCAACAGTTATACATACCAATGAACCAGTTGCAAAGATTAAGAATGACTGTCAACATTTACAGGAAACAAATTTTAAAGAATATTAGTGCCTACTTTATTTTTGGTCTATATTATTTTTCTATATTTTGTTTTAATAATATCATGCATTGTCATATTTGCATTTAGCCTGTATATCAAGTATCCTGCAAAATGCAATTTATTAGTGAATCCATCTGTTGCAAATCCAAATGGTGATATATCTAACTCCATACTGCAGGCCTGCTACTTCTAAAACAAACAGCCCATTTCCCTTCCACAACTCAGCATAGCCTAATCAATTGTAAATGACCCCATAATAGTTTTTTTTGTTTTTTTAAATTAAGGCCATTTATCTGTTTATAAATAATATTCTTGATAATGTAGGCCTGACATTTGTTTATTAGTTCATGACCGAAGAGGCCTTATGCCTTTATGTAGTAAGGGGTGAGGGGATTTCATTTGAAACAGGCTATCGTGAGATTTTTTTGAGTCTACCAATATTCGTTCAGAGAAGAAAGTCCATTGTAACGTAACGGTGTGACAGCTTTAGCACCTGTATGAGGCGCTAACGTAATGGTGTCGTTATTAAGATGTAGCCTACTTGATGTGAAAGGCAATTAAACGGTGAGAACGTCAGCAGTAAAGTCTACGCCACTAGCCTACAATACAGGGATCCTTACATTCATCTGCATTGATGGGGGTAATAATGTTACTTTCATTTTCCTAACTTTTAAGCTATTTGGGGTAGACAAGCATGAATAGAAGTCATCAGTGGCGTTCTACCTTTGAAGA
This sequence comes from Alosa pseudoharengus, assembly GCF_046254945.1. NCBI lineage: Eukaryota > Metazoa > Chordata > Actinopteri > Clupeiformes > Clupeidae > Alosa > Alosa pseudoharengus. Next base: position 24,199,913 of record NW_027468689.1, on the reverse strand, counting down.
AAATGGGAATATGATGCTGCTATGAGGCTGCTTTTGTCCCTGTTCGCTACACCTATAACATTATATTTTGCATATTCCAGCCAATCCCTTAACTGGACTAAAAGGCATATTACAGACCTTGAATTTGATAACTAGCAACTAAGAAACTTCAGGTAAAGTAACACGAAACTGCTAACGTTGAGGTGCATGTAGTCTAGGTTTCAGGCCTTCAGAGTGTGCTCCGATCAAACTATTATGAGTGAACATCGACAGCCGATCGATCGGAGCATCCCTAAGTAACAGAATGGCTTACAAGCTCTGGTATCTGGAACAGGTGCTTCAGCATGCTGTTTTTTCTCTTTCATACACACACAAACACACACACACACACAACCACTGGATGGGGAGGGGACAGCTCAATGCCTGAGCATACATGACTGATCATGCAAGCATTTACGCAAGTTTTCAGTTTTGAGATCTTTTGTTGTGATGAACACTCTGATGTGTGTGAGTGTGTACATGTCACATGCTTGACTTATCAGCTAATATATATGCGGTTATGGGACCAATCATTTTAATCAATTATATTAAGCACATGTCTATCCGTGCAAGTAAATGCATCTTTATATGTAAGCCTTTAAGCTTGTACATGTTTTAGTATGGATATACATGACTTATATAAGCCATGCCATTCGGTATAACCAAGTGTGTGTGCCTACTTAGGAGTGTTCTGATACCCACATGATTACCTGTACTGTGTGTGTGTGTGTGTGTGTGTCCACGCTTGCCTGTTTTGGAGAGGCGTCCGGCGCTCTTGCTGCTGCCGGAGCTGTCCCCGCGGATGAGCACGGAGATGCCGCTGAAGCTGCTGGCCTTGGTCATGGCTGGCTTGAGGTTGCGGTGCGAGCTGTCCGAGTCCGTGCTGCTCCACGGTCGCGGGTCGCCGTACTTCGGCTCGTTCTCAGAGCTGCTCTGGCGACTGTTCGCCGAGCGCCCATCTCTCAACCTGGATGCACGGACACACACACACAAACAAATTAAATGTATGCCGTGTGCGTGTGTGTGTGTGAGACTATTTACAGAGCGCCCATCCCTCAACCTGAACGCACAGACAAACACACACTTAATTTACATTAATTAATTTAGCAGATGCTTTTATCCAAAGCGATCACCAGAAAGAGAACAACATCCCAACTACAGTGCAGAGAGTCCTTAGCTGGGAATTAACACTGCACCTGTCAATACTAGTACTAGAGGCTAAGAGTGCCGACATTAATATGTAGTATTGTCAAGTATTAGTCAAAGTGTGGTAGGAGTACACACACACACACAAATGTTTGTATTATATTGATGTTGATAATTGCGGTATGACCCAAAAGCTGAGGCCACAAACCTGGAGTTTTCCTTCATCATAAAAACAAATCAATTTGAAGTTCATTCGTAGCTTATGCATACACTCCCACCTCACAGAACACTACCCAGTCCACTTTCATTTATAGCACTGACAGAGCAGCATGAATTAATAACAACATTAACAGGGCGTAATATTTGCCAGCAGCGAGTGTTTGTCATCATCCCCCTCCGCTGGCCTTAAACGGCCCTGTGCTGGACACGACCGGCTCTGCATGAGCAGCTCAGTGGCAGTGAAACAGACCCACGGCGCTCAAGGCGCACACAGGCACTGAATAAGTCATCAGACACACACACATACCACCCACCTGAGTATCCGACAGACACACACACCTGAGTATCTGACAGACACACACACACACACACAGACTGACACACACACACACACCTGAGTATCTGACACACACACACACACACACACACACCTGAGTATCTGACAGACACACACACACACACACACAGACTGACACACACACACACACACACACCTGAGTATCTGACAGACACACACACACACACAGACTGACACACACACACACACACGAGTATCTGACACACACACACACACACACACACACACACACACACACACACCTGAATATCTGCCTCCGCTGCTGGGTGCTGATGCCTGTCACCGTCTCGTCTTCCTGGATCCTGCAGTCAGGAGGTTAACCGTCAACATCCATTATTCACACACACACACACACAGGAGTACTCAGACATTACTGAAACATTACAGTATTGCTATGGTTAGATGTCAGCACTACTGCAACAACGCGGTAGGATGCTGGGAAAGGCTGGCACAGGGTGTTCTAGTCCTAGATCCACGCTGTGCTAGAGGGGCTGGATCATAAGTGGAGTAGAGCACTCACCTTTTCTCTAGCTGAAAATGATCTTGGCCCTAGACGAAAACAAAGAACACCACAAATCAAAATACTTATTGGATTTTTGTTTGGATAAGACATATTTTCAGTCATATTTTTATTTGCACTCAGGTCTCTCTTATTAGATTTCATCTCAATGGGATTTACCTGATTAAATAAAGAATTATTATTATTATAATTATTATGATGCTCGCATCATCTCATCACACCCTTGAGGTGTAAAGTGTAGGTGTTAACACCTGGCTGGTGGGGGATGAGGTGGGAGTAATCTATCACCAGCTACTCTGAACATTGCTGAGTATACTGCTTGTGTCGTTACGCTCCGTGTGTATTCCCATAATTAAATTCCCATCGATGCTGATGGTCTCGTATGACTGCAGCGCACACTGTGTAATTGGTAATAATGCGGCGTTGGTTGGCTCACGTCTTGTGCAAATATTCGATCCCGCGCCCGTTGGTACTCCTCCTCGCGTTCCTCAATAGACTTGCTCCGCCGGTCGTCTTTCAGGCGCATTCGCATCTGCAACAACATTGGCAGCTTAGCAACACTGCGCTTAGCAACAGGACGCAGCGGGTGGTAAAGAAGTGAGTGTGTGTGTGTGTGTATTTCTGTGTGTGCATGTGTGAAAAAGAGCATGTGTGTGTACCCACATGCATAAATATGTGTATGTGTGTGTGATTTCGTTCGGAGGCAAACCCACCGAGCCATCATCTCGGTCCAGGCTGGAGTTATCCCGCTTCAAGATGTAGCGCTTCTGGAAGTCATCGGTCTTGTCGTCTTTGATATGTTCTGAGAACTTCTGATCCGGTCTAGAGGGGGCACAAGTCAAGTCAACAAATGCAGTGCGTGTTGAAAACCACACCCTACAGCATCATTTAGGAATGCCCGCATCCAGTCACGCCCCATACACTTAGCTAGAAGTCAACTTTTACAGAAGCAACTCAACTTTATTGAGTTAATACTACTCAAAGTTAGTCCAACGCTGTATTAAAAAAACGTAAGTTGATGAAGTGAAAGGAGATACTGCAGTTAAACCCGAGCCGAACTGAACTCACATTCTTGTATTGCTAGTTTTGTTGATGATGACTGATTTCCCCGTTTGATCGACGTTGTGGTCGAGGCCGAAGTATGCGGCCACTCGGTGTAACAACATCCGGTGGTAGGAGGTCATGGGTGGGAACTTTCTCTTCTGGCTTCTGGACACACACACAGAGAAAGAGAGAGAAACACACACACTTAGATGGATATACGGAGCGGTCAATATTTCCTGAAACCAGAGTTCCAGATGATCACTGTGGATTAAAGGGTCCTCATTACCTGCACTAACTGTGCCTTATAAAGAAAAGGCAACAGAGGTACTCACTCATTATTGCTTATGAAGTCCAGAATGTCTTGCTCCAACTTAAGCAGCATCATCCTATCCCTGTAGACATTTGCTTCAATTAGCAATCGCATTAGCTTGTGTGTGTCTGTGTCTGTGTCTGTGTTTCATCATGGAAGAAAATGAGCACCTACCGGGGATTGTTTTTTAACGTGTTTACTAAGAACTCGTGAAGATCGATGCCTGTAGAGTCTGTGTACTCTTGGCTGGAATCTGAGACACAGACAACAAGTCCGAGGATGGATAGATAGAGAGAGAGAGAGAGAGAGAGAGAGAGAGACAGAGAGAAAGAGAGAGAGAGAGAGAGAGAGAGAAAGATGTGATTAAAAAAAGACAGGTGCAGACATGAAGGTGTACAATGAACAGGGAGAAGGGCAGTGAAGCAGACAGGCAGAAGGGAGAGAGAGAGAGAGAGAGAGAGAGAGAGAGAGAGAGAGAGAGAGAGAGAGAGAGAGAGAGAGAGAGAGAGAGAGAGAGAGAGAGATAAAAGAAGGGAGAAAGAAAAACACAGACAAAAGGCTTGGTTAACGTAAGGCATACATTTGCAGGCACTGACAGATTTTGCCGTCACCACCTCCAGATTGTGGGGGTGGGTTATGTGTGTGTGTGTGTGTGTGTGTGTGTGTGTGTGTGTGTGTGTGTGTGGGGGGGGGGGGGGGTGTTGGGGGGGTATGAGAAGGGGGTGGGTGAAAGACAGCAGCACTCTCTCCATCTGCCTGAGTGGGTGTATGAGCTCTACATCACAGCACTCAGCATTCTGCCTCACCACACACACTCTCTCTCTCTCTTCTCTCACATACACACACTCTCTCCACCTTTTCCCATTTCTTTAGTTCCACTCTTCCCTCCTGCCCTCTCTCTCTCTCTCCATCATTCTCCATTCTCTCTCTCCTGCTGCCGCTCCTCCATCGTCATTTCCTCCTCTTCTCTTCCCTCCACCTCCTCTCCTCTCTACAGACTACCTGTGTGTGTGTGTGTGTGTGCATTTTATATATAAATATAAAACCACACTGCACTCCAGCATCCTTTCTTAATTAAAGGATTAACATTAACTGCACTTAGTTATAGGAGAGCCTGTTTGCATGTACCACTGCTTGCGCACCTGTGTATGTGTTACTTCCCTTCCCCAGACTGAACCTCCATACTAAAAAAAAAAAACTCAAAAAAAAAAAAAAACACACTCCCACACAATCACATGCATACTCCTATGCACACACACACACACAGGGATTATATGGAGAAACACACAAACAGGTGACTATGCATGTTCACACAAAACTAGTTACTACTAAACTCTCTCAACTCTGTAGGACACACACACACACACACACACCTCTAGACAGCATCTTTCGTGGCATTTTGTCGGATCTCTCCATTGTCTTCTCCGAGCTCTTCTCCTTGTCCTCCTCATCCTTGACCGGCGGCTCCTCTCTCTCGAACGACTGGGACAGCTGGATGTGGATCTGATCCTGCGCCGCGGAGACAAAGACAAAGGGACAAGGAGCCCAGTCGTCAATAGCAACATCTGTGATTACCATGGAAACACAGAACATGGCTGCCATTGAGGGCGACAAGTGGAATCCTCACCTAATTTTAATCTCTTTTCACTAGCTGGGGAGTTAATTAAAAGATATTACAAGCGGGGTTTACACGCTTAGCTGTGCAAACAAGCCAATGTGCCTGGCCCGCTTCGCTTCTTTAAGCTCTTAAGGGTTTATTACTGAAAAGCTGCCTTCACTTCCAATACGGCTTACGGGGAAAACACTCTGCACTGCCTATACCGATAAGCTTGCGAATGCAAACACTTTGGCAATTAATCTACAGGATTACTACCTCCTCCAACACCCCCCCCCCACACACACACACACACACAACCACAACATTCCGACTCCCACCATTTGCCTTGCAAAACATCCTCCAAAAAACCCCCTAAACACATTTCTCAGAGAACTAAAGAAAAACAATTTACAAAGATAAAGATGAGCTAACGAGAAAAACAAATAAGTCTTTTTTTTCCCCCTTTCGTCTTTCCCTCCGGGAGCTGCAGAGAGGGTACATAGTGGGCGCCTAGTGAACAGGGAGGCTGTATGTGTGTGTATGTGTGTGTGTGTGTCTAGCGAACGTCCTGGCAGTTTGTACATTTTGAGGATGCATAAATTCCGTCTGCAAACAGTTGGGGAATAAACTTTTCACCTTTCAACAGGAAACACACACAAATAACTTCACAGTGGCAACGCAAATTGACCTGCATTGGCACAGAACATCTTGTTCTTAGTCTATTTAATTTCTGTTTGTGTTGTTTTTATTTAACGAAGTCAGGCTTTATACGTCTTTTCCGACGTGGTTCCTTCCTACCCACACATCTCCATTCGGCCTTTGGCTCTGGAGAAGCGGGCAGTGGCACAGCTGAGGGCTCTCTCCGAGCTGGCATGGGACACGCAACCCCTCTGCCATGTGGCTTCGGTGCCAACCGGCTGCCAACTGTTCCGACAGCAGCAAGACTCAGGAGCCCGTCCAGCCCAGATTTGGGCGCTGATGGGAAGGATTCGCTCTGGATCAGCGCAGAACGCGCGATCGGAACCACAAACAGCTGAGGCCAGGCGCTGGGAGGCTGGCGCCGCCAAACGGCATGCGGACCACCAGACGGGCAGCACGCGGACCACCAGACGGGCTGTGCCAAAGCAGGCAGGCCTGGCTTAACGGCCTCTTAACCAGGGCAGGGCTGGGAGGGGGAAACAGGGAGGCTGAGGCTTTGTGTGTGTGTGTGTGTGTGTGTGTGTGTGTGTGTGTGTGTGTGTGTGTGTGTGTGTGTGTGTATGTGTGTGTGTCAGGGCTCAGGGGCAGCTGCAAGAGTGTTTACATTACCCTGGCCCATGTCTCAGTCTACCTCCCTCCTTCTCCCCTCCCTTCTCTCTTGCTCTCTTTTCTCCCTCCCTCCCTCTCTTTCTCTCTCCTTCCCTCCCTCCCCCCCCTCTCTCTCTCTCTCTCTCTCCCTCCCTCCCTGTCACGCTGGGTGAAGCGCAACAGAAACAGAGAGGGTGAAAAACCCAAGGTGGGATTAGAGAGGCTCCACAAGGAGGAAAAACAAAAACAAAGAAAGACAGCGGAGAAAAATGCCAGACGGAAGAAAAAGAGAGAGAAGCGAGCGGTTCCCTCCCTTCCTCTCTCTCTCTCTCTCTCTCTGGACAGCTCTCCTCTGTGGACACTATAAATAGAGGGTTTTTTTCTTCTCCTTTCTTGCCCGGAGGGAGGAAATCTCATTCACTCGTTCAAGGACATAAATCTGATTAAAAACGTCTCCTGGCCTTGCTCTCCGACAACACATTCTGTAGGCCTTTCAGGAGGTGGAAGTGGCCCATTACCAAAGCTCACGGCAATGAAAAGGGAGAGAGAGAGGGAGAGAGTGTAAGTGAGTGGAGAAAGAAAGAGTGAGAGCGAGAAAGACAGAAACAACGACAGAGGAAGAAAGAAAGACAAAGAATGAATGAAGAAATGAATGAAAGAAAGGAAGAAAGAAAGTGTGTGTGTGTGAGAGGTAAAAAAAAAAAAGAGTTGTCGAGTCCTTTGATGAACGAGGAGTGAAAGCTGCAGAACGAACACTCCAGGTTTCCTCTGCTCTGGATCTGAGCCTGTGTAAGCATTAAATTTTAAGCTTATGGCTGCCACGGACGGTGCTGCCTGTTGTCTCAATACGAGCCGATATCGCCCCTAGGCAGACTTCATAACGCTGCCTTGCGAGATGGGATTTCTGTAAAAAGGAACCAATTATATCAATCCATACCTTCTCTGTGGGTGACAAGTGAAAATTGCATTTTTCGGCAGATGATGGATGTGTGCAATAGCGAGTTCAGGACACGCGGACTTGGAGAGAGTGGAAACACACCCACCCACACACCCACACACACACACACACACACACACACACACACACACACACTTCTCTATTATTGAGTTTAACGCTGACTCGGGGAAAACTCTATTCTTGAGGCAGCAGCTGTGCTCAAGGGACCGCACCCTGACATTAGTGAAATGAACTGGAGTGAAGCATGATGGGTAGTCAGGTGACAGGCCGGGGTGGGGTATGGTGGGGTGCGGTGTTTACCTGGTGCTCTTGAGGCAGTTCAGTTATAGAGGGAGGTGGAGATTCTTCACAAACAGCCAGGCTCCGAACTAACTTTAACTTTGCATTTGACTGGGGGAGAGGACGTTATGATCAGTGAGGGTTATAAGAGATAATACGGTATTTTCATGTACAATTAAACGCATCTGTGCAACCACCACAAAAAACGAGCACGGCCAAAATCCAAAGTCCAAAAAAACAAGCCGAACCGACAAGTCACAAATTACAGCAAACACAACAAACAACAAACGGAAAAAAAACAACAAACTACAGTTTTGGATTTTCAGAGCTCAGGATAAACGGCTTTGATCATTACAAATGGTATCGTTATTAGGTGCATTCATAGCCACATAGCCATAATTGCTTATTCAACTTGACATACGCGTCTTATTTCTGAAAATCTGAAAATCGGAACTCATGGCAAACACAAAAGTACTCATCCATTAAACTGGGCTGGTTCTGCTCAGGCCAAATCATTTGTAGCAGGCAAAGCACATCAATCAAAAGAGTAAGGGATTTAGTTTTTAAGAATGCCCAGTGGATTATATACTATACCATTACTGGCAAAAACAACAAGACATTACTCCAAAGCATGCAATTTTTTAAAATGTGACATGGGCTTCCTAACCATAGGGTAAAAATGTGCAAATAGAACTTTAACGTTTTAGGCATTGCACAGCAACATATTACCTGCTAATTAAGTTACAATGAATTTCAGTCACAAAAAGTTAACCGACTACCTGCACAATTATATGAAAGATGTGAGTCATATAGAGAACACCTGTTGACCACAGAAGCGGTCACTATTCATTTTGAAGAAAAACAGATCCCTGAATGTTGGGATAGCTCATTCAACTAGAACATAGAACTTCCTGTAGAATGCTGTGGAGCCGCAACGTTCTAAAAAAACAAAAAATATAGTTTGATGACATTGGCCAAAAAAAAAAAAAGAATCCTAAAACGAGCCTCAAACTGATACAAAAAAAAAAAAAGAATAAAACTATTTGAAGGTGACGTGTGCAGACCAGGCATAAAGCAGGCAGAAACCAAACCCTCAGAGGGCCATGCTGTCCAACCCTACCTTAGACCTTCTCACGGGAGGACCAGCTGCTTGGGGACTCGGCTGTGTGTGTGTGTGGACGTCAGAGAGTCACAAGACAAAGAAGGAAGGAGACAGAAAAAGAATCAGTGTTACAGAAAACCAACGAAGAAGAAGAAGAAGAAGAAGAAGAAGAAGAGTCACTGTTTGAGACAGCCAGGGATGAAGAGCATATTAGCACACGTGTGTACAGACACAATCAACACCCGACAGGTGCTTAAGTAGAAGCAGTAGCAAGAGAGGGTCGCCATTTTGAGAAGGTCTGGGACTGAAGCAGTGGCATGAGAGGGCTGCCAATTTGGGAAGGTTTGGTATTAAAGTTGGTGCGAGGGAAGAAGATTTGGGATCTGGGCCACATTTAAACTGCAAACAGACGAAAAGTTGAATTGCTAAATTATGTTTCTTTTTTGTATGAATTGTTTAATTTAAACTATAAACCTACAGACCTCCTCCTCAGTGTGAACCTCGAGAAACAAAAGAAAAATAATGTGTGTTTGTGTAGAGGGGGGAGGGGGGGTAGGGTGCCAGCAGATGGCCTGAACAGGGGGGTGTCTGACCTCCAGCCAGACCCTGCTGTGGAGCGAGAGGAGCGCTCGCCTGGCCTGGCCCATAGCAGAGTGCAGAAGGACCACACTGTGACTCGTGTGTGTGTGTGTGTGTGTGTGTGTGTGTGAGTGAGTGTGAAAGGTAGGACTGTGGAGGGGTAGGCTTTTCACTGGACCTGGATATTTGTGTGTGTGTGTGTGTATGCGATCTTGATGATCTTGCATGTGTGTGTGTGTGTGTGTAAGGGCTGTATGTATACGAACTGAAGAGCTATGTTGGATATGGGATGTCTTTGTGTGTGTGTGTGTGTGTGTGTGTGTGTGTGTGTGTGTGGTGTGTGTGTGTGTGTGTGTGTGTGTGTGTGTAAGGGCAGTATGTAGGTGGGCTGTGGTGCTGGACAGCTCGGGAGCGCTGAGCTTCACGCTCCACTGACTGGCAGTACAGACGGGCACAAGCAGGAGGTCCTGGCATGGAGCGTCCGTCTCAATCACACACACACACACACACACACACACAACCACAAGTCTTTCAGACACATATACGCATGCGCATAAAGATTCAAATAGACTTATTTGGGCAGACCAACACACAGATTCACCCTCATTCAAGCACACATATACTGTACAGATTTACACATTTCTGAACACAAATACATGTAAAAAAACAGGCACACATAGAGGCACATTTATAAATTCACTCACACACACACACACACACACACACACACACACACACACACACACACACACAGTGAATGCAGGCAGACAGGCTGACACAAAAACACTTCTCATACACATCATTCTCTCAGACACACACACACATAGGGTGACATATTGTAGTGAGCAGACTCAATATTAAGGCTTTGCAGGGCATTTTTGGCTGGCCGGGGGTGATAACAATGACAATATGACCCAGCGTTGCGAACACACACACACACACTCTGTAGCCTGCAGGTGACAGTGAGCAATAACACACGCTAGTAACAAGGTTTAGGTCTGGGCTTTGTGTCGTTTGTGCACATGTGGTAAGTGTTTGAATGTGTGTTTTGGATTGTGAGTTGTGTGCGTGTACCTGGCTGTGGATTGCAAAAGTGTGTGTGTGTGTGTGTGTGTACACACCAGCAGAGCAGCTAATTGGGCAGTGGTGGGAGGAAGTCGACAAAGTGAAGCGAGGAGATAAAGAAGTGCTGCACTCAGCACTCATGTGCCGCCGCACTAAGGGGTGTGAGTGTGTGTGTGTGGCTGTTGCTGCCGCACTGAGGGGTGTGAGTGTGAGAGTGTGAGAGTGTGTGTGTGTGTGTGGCTGCTGCCGCTGCACAGGGGTGTGTGTGGGTGTGGGTGTATGAGAGGTGTTTTTGTGTGCCACCGCATTAGAGGTGTGTGTGTGTGTGTGTGTGTGTGTGTGTGTGTGTGTGTGATTGCTACCACTGCACCTGGCCCTCTCAACACAGAAGGGAGTTGGGGGTGGGGGGAGAGAGTGAAAAGAAGGGAGGCAGAGAGAGAGATGGGAGGAAAAAAAAGGCAGACAGTCAGAGAGAAAGAGGGAGATGAGACAGGGGCAGGGAGCCGTATGGAGAGAGGGAGAGAGGGAGGGAGGGGGAAGAGAAAGGAGAGTGGGAGAGAGGAGAGAGGGGCAGATGGCTGCAAAGTCACTCACAACCAGGACACACACACACACACACAGTTACACAAATAAAAATTTACTCGCGCACGCACACACGTCTCCTTGTTGCCCCTCCCCTCTAGGCGTCCCTATTCTGGTCATCAGGGTGACAGAGGAAGTTGTGAGATAAGCCTGGATTTGACCTCCAGATTAGCTAGCCTCCCCCTCTCCTTCACGCACACACACACCTTCCTCCAGATTAGCTGGCTTCCTTCTCTACTGATGCAATACTGCTCTCATTAACACCCCCCCCCCCCCCCCCCCCCCCCAACACATGCTCGATGACGTTTTAAGCCCCCGCCGTCGACTTCAAGGCAGTGCTGTGACCGTTGACTTCAAGGCACCTAACCATAACCTAGCACCTTGCCTAACCCTAGGGGCTTAAAAGACAATCATGCCCGACACATCCACACACACACACCTTCCTCCAGATTAGCTGGCTTCCTCCTCTACTGGTGCAATACTGCTCTCCTTAACACCCCAACACATTCACACACACCATCATCCAGATTAACTAGCCTTGTCCTCTATTGACTCTGCGCTACTCCCCTTACACTCATAACTGTAGTACGCCACACACACACACACACACACACACACACACACACACACACACACACACACACACACACACACACACACACACACACACACACACACACACACACACACACACACACACACACACACACACACACACACACACACACACACACACACACACACACACACACACACACACACACACACACACACACACACACACACACACACACACACACACACACACACACACCTTCAGGCCCTCTTGCACCCCTAGACAAAGACACCAATTAGCAGCTCCTCTGTGGAGCTGTGGCCTAAGGAGTCGCTATTATAAACCGAGCCATGAAGAGGACATCAGGAGATGAGGAGGGGCTAGAGGTTGTGTGTGTGTGTTGTAGTGGTGTGTGTGTGTGTGTGTGTGTGTGTGTGGGGGGGGGGGGGTTGTAGTGTTTCTATGTGTAGTTTATTGTGGCGTGTGTGTGTGTGGTGTGGTGTGTGTGTTGTAGTGTTTCAATGTGTAGTTTATTGTGGGGTGTGTGTGTGTGTGTGTGTGTGTGCTGTTGCAAGGCCCACAGGAGGGTCTGAATTCAATTAGGTGGCCGGGCCGAGTCCACTGCCCTGGACCATTAGCTATGAGCCACGCTGCTCAAAGTGCTGTAAGCTCCCATTAGACACATGACCTATGGGCCACAGCTCATTCTAATGCTGCTCACTGCCACCCCACTCCTCCACTCCCTCAATTTCTCTCTCTCTTCTTCCTTTAATTCCCCCCTCCCTCTCTCCTTCGTCCCTTTCTTCTGTTCCCTCCAGAACTCAATAATAAATGTAACTCTTAAGCCGGTACGGGAGTGTTGTAAATTGAACGTTCTAAAGAATATCTGGGTTCATTGAATTCAACATGGAATTTTAGAACCATACATTTTTGTGGAACAGAATCTTCAGTTAGAATGTTCAAAACTCCCCTGCTGAAGGATTAAAGGTATACTATACAGGTTTAGGTATTTTTGGCGAGTGTAAAGCTCCCTCTAGTCACGATGTATTTATATGTTACTCTGCTATTGTATTTATATGTTACTCTGCTACTTCTTGCGACTTATCCCCCTGTAAACAATGCAAATGCTTTTGTTGTGGAGGTGAAGGATACACGGGTTTCCCGTTTACCAACAAAACTAAATGCGCGCACAGCTTTGAGGCAGAAGACGCTTGGTGGCCATCCACAACGTTATAAACTTAACCTAAATAGTCGGCTGCTGTAAGCTACAATCAGATTTTTTTGTATACCCCTGTTGTCTCAATGATAATAACATCTCATTTCAGACTATATTTCAAAGTTTGATGTTCATTTGGATTATTAATATAACATTGTATTTTGTCATTTTTGGCGAAGACATGCATTCCGTTAGGGATATTGAACATATTTAACATTTTCTAACCATCGTGATTTCGAATTGGTGCAGTTTTCAGCACAAAAACTCATTTAATTCTTTTGCTCTTTTGCATTACTCTATGCTGTTCTATGGTGCTTTCTGCCTCTTGGATGCGCACGCATGTTTTCGTTTTTCGTTCCATAGAAACAGGCAAAAACTCCAAAGAGCTATATCTACTGACAAGGTACTGTTTCACGATTCTCATGAAATTTGGCAGGGCGCCGCTCTTGGAAGTTGCATAGCTGGTTTTCTCGGTAGGGACTCGCTACGTCTATGCTGTATAGCTATGCTTTTAACAACTTTTCTCATCTGTTGTTCCTTGTTGGTGGAACACACTGCCAGTTCCTATAAGGGCAGGGACATCCCTCTCCATTTTCAAAAAACTGAAGACCCAGCTCTTTAGAGAACATCTCCTCTCATAGCACCACTTACAACAAGTCTTGCTGATCCTAGCACTTACCAGCCGTCTTGAACTGACACGTAACTGTTAAAAACAGCACTCACTGATGCACTTATTCTTACTGTACTCTACCGTTTTTTAAATTGTCCTAAAATTGTTGAGAATTGCTTTAAAACTTAAACTGTTTACCATGTTGTTAGTCGCTTTGGCTAAAAATGCGTCAGCCAAATGTAATGTAATGTAATGTAATGTTATGTAATGTAATGTAATGCTAGGTGAACGATTCGCCTATTACAAGTTCGTTTACCATCAAATTGGTTTTGTAAATGTGAAAATCTTGCATAGTGTGCCTTTAATGTAGAGATCTCATCGGACCACATCTGCTTTTCTTTTTTCCCTTTCTGCTGGTAACAAGTGGAGTTGGAGATAAAGTAGTTACTACTTTAAAGTTACTTACTAAAGTAGTTACTACATTAAAAGCCATAAAACTACAAGTGGTCAAAGTTTTAAAGCCGACATTTTGTAGAGCATTATGCTAAAGTCTGTTTAATTTTGATAAAGTATTTGCGTTGGTTTTGAACGTTTCAACCGATAACCCTCTAGGAACAGGTTGAAAGGGTCTATACTATATATTGAATATAATATAGATCTGTTGACCCATATGATGTACATACTATACTATGTAATAGATTTATTTATTTATTTTTATTATTTGAGATCGTGTGTCAGACTCACCTGTACCTGCACCTCGGTCTTGTCATCATGGCAGCTCTCGTCTGATTGGTCGGGCTCGCTGCTGGCTGCGCGCTGGGGTGGACTCAGATTCTGGTTCTGATTCTGTGTGGGGGGCTGAGTCTGGGCTGGAAGCGGGTCGGTTCCATTGCCGCTGACGCAAACGCTAACAGTGGCGCTGCTGCTGCTGCTGCTGGTGTCGGTGGCACTGGCGTCGCTCTCGGCAACCTCGGGAGCCTTCATCACCTCGGGAGTCTTCATCACCTCGGGAGTCTTCATCAGCTCAGGCCTCTCCATGGCAGCGACTGTCTCAGACATCCTCATCAGAGATCAGAGAGGGGACACGGCCCAGCTCCTACCACAGGCACGGGACCTGCACACACACACGCACACACAAGACAAGCAAACACACACACACACACACACATGACAAGCAAACACACACACACAAGACAAGCAAACACACACAAACACACACACACGACAAGCAAACACACACACACGCCCGAGTGAAAACACACACACACACACAGAGAGAGAGAGAGAGAGAGAAGGGAAACTATGTTGAAGGAGAGAGGAAGGCCTTTTGAAATAATAAATCAATGCAGACATAAAAGCTCTGCAGTCCTCCTTTAAACCGGCTATATGGGAAGCCAGCCTGCGCTCAGCACGCCCATGAAATAGGAAACCAAATTGAAAGGCCCAGTGGTGTGTGTGTGTGTATCAGTAAAACGACTATAAAGCTGCGGTTGAGTATGCTAACGAATCTATGGACCATTAGAAGGTCGTTAGAAGGTTTGAAAATGAGTCGGTTCCGTCTATTGCTTGGTGTGCGTGTGTGTGTGTGTGTGTGTGATGGAGGGAGAGCATCTTGGCCGAGGTTGGAACAGGAACATCTGGCCCATTATGGTGCCATCATGTACAGGACACGTTAATTAGGATTTGGCCCACCGTCAATTACCAACACAGAAGAGAGCGGACAGCGGTGTGTGTGTGTGTGTGTGTGTGTGTGTGTGTGTGTGTGTGTGTGTGTGTGTGTGTGTGTGTGTGTGTGTGTGTGTGTGTGTGTGTGTGTGTGTGTGTGTGTGTGAGATTGAGAGAAGAATACATGAAGTCATCCTGCTTCCATGTTCTCTAAAGGATACCATACCAGCACACACAGAAGCAACCCACTCAGGCAAAAACATGATGCAAAGCAAACAGGCTTGCCGGCCGTGTGGTCTCGGGACTCGTTCTCCAACCACCGGCTCACTGTGTGTCTAAATGCATCTGCTTATCACCTCATTTAAAAACGGCAAACAAATCTATTTATTCTTAATCTCCATTCGTTGCGCAGCAATTAAAATGCCAATGCACTGAATGTGCATAATCTACACTGATTCAATAACACACTCTGATTGCGGTTGTGGGAACAGAAGGATTCATCTTTGGAAAAAAATAAATACATTTTTCATCTGATTCTGTGCACCTCAGGGAGACAAGGTGCTAAATCCGTACACTCGCAGCTAACCTTGACAAATTGTCTTAATTATCAGAGCTGTCACTGTTTTCCTCCATTGGATTTCCAACAGATTTAATTGGCAGGTGTGTGTGTGTTTATCCAGTTCAATCTTTGCTGCTAAGCCGCTCTGAAGGGTGTGTGTGTGTGTGTGTGTGTGTGCGCGCGCGCATCTTATGTGACGATGCGGTCTCTGCCGCTGGTTCCAGAGTGTGTGTGTGTATGTATTAGTGTGTGAATGTATGAGCGAGCATGTCTTACCCTCTGCGGTCTCTGCTGCTGGTCATGGAGTGTGTGCATGTGTGTCTGCGCGCATGTATGTATGAGCTAGTGCGTGTGTGCAGTGTTTCCTCTACGTTAATTTCAGCATGGCGGCCCGCCACGGTTTAATTAATACCCCCACGGTATCAGAATCAGGGCAGACGCACAATGTAGCTGCAGTTGTTTTTAAAAAATCTTGCCGACATATCCTCCCCTGCTGGCTGCCGCTCACATTGCAATTTAACAATAAGTAGCCTAAAACTAGTGTGAGGTTATTATGGCCTGTCCAGTTTCACTTCACATATTAAATATTGTATTGATGTAGCCTATTTAAAACATTAACTTTCTTCTCAGTGTTTCCTCTTCAATTAGCGGCCACTGCTTCAGAATTAGGGGAGACGCAAAATATTGTCCGGAAGCATAGTAGCCTATAGGCTAAATGCCCTCCACTGGCTGCTGAAAATTGCAGTTTAAGAATAAACAGCAATGCTAATCCGAGGTACCGGTCTAGTTTTATTCCATAAATATATTGTTTTTATAGACGTTAGTGGCATGCGCTATCAAGAGCTTCCATGTGCTACGCATGTTTGTCAACATCGTAAAAACTACAATTTTCGCACAATTTGGTGGAAAGGTGTAGCACAGGCTAAGGAAAACCCATTCATTTCTGAAGCTGATCGTATTGAAAGTATTTCCCATATCGTAGCCTATTAGCTCGCTCGCAACAACAACAGCAAACATGAGCTGGAACTGGAGAGTGGATGTCTCTGCGAAGACACCGCTGTTTAGATGCGCAGCTGCTGCCGCCACTGTTAAAAAAAAAATCTAGCGGAAACACTGGTGTGTGCACTCGTCTTACCCTCTGCGGTCTCTGCTGCTGGTCGTGGGGTGGGGTCCTGCTGGGCGGCGGGGTGCTGGGGAGCGAGAGCGCGCGTGTGTGTGCGCGGGGCTCCGGGAGCGCGGCGTGGTGCGAGGACGTCTGCTGAGGGGAGTCTGTGCTGAGCAGG
This sequence comes from Alosa pseudoharengus, assembly GCF_046254945.1. Lineage (NCBI taxonomy): Eukaryota > Metazoa > Chordata > Actinopteri > Clupeiformes > Clupeidae > Alosa > Alosa pseudoharengus. Next base: position 24,182,960 of record NW_027468689.1, on the reverse strand, counting down.
AGGAGGAGGCTGAGGCTGAGGCTACCGCAAGCTGGGGGCGAGAGTCCCATGTCCCTGTCACCAGAGGCAGCTGCAGGGCCCGGTCACGCCAGCACTGCCCACAGACACGCCACTCATTCCCCTCGGACACCTAACACACACACACACAGAAAGAGACAGCAGGGGCAGAGGTCAGCTTGATGAAGCAGGACAAGGGCAGTGGGGTGTGGGTCTGATGCGAGGAACCTTGAAGTGTGTGTGTGTGTGTGTGTGTGTGTGTGTGTGTCTTCAGATGCAGAGTACTGGGGCATCAATCTTGCATGCGTCAAGAAATATATATATATACTGTTTACATAAGCCAGTTTGAGTGACATTGAGTTTCTTCGTCCTCCACACACACACACACAATCGAGAGGCACAGCATCTAACACAATACAAGCGAGACAAGATATACTTTCAAGATGCCCTCCAACTACAAGGCATGGACAAGAATCCTAGCCAGCCCCCCCCCCTCAACATCTAATATCAACACATTCTCCCTACACTCGCCCTCGATATATCAAAAAACAGCCTTCTATTTTACAAAACAGACAAACTGTACAAACACTCCCATCCCAGCAGGAGAGTTTGGATGGACCATCTTTTAACTGCCAGTAGTTATTGCGCTGCCTGACCGATTGATTCATCAATAATAATAATGCTTTGGAGAACCAGAGTGGTGAGACGAACATAGTCTCAACCCCCCCCCCCCCCCCCCTGAATATTTGGTCTATAGATATCGCAATCAGAATGCTTGCGGTATGCATCACAGCTAGAGATTATGGGATGCATTGACACATCGTGAGCAGAGATATCAGGAGGCATCACGGGCAGAGATATGAGGAATCACCATATTGATTGTTTTGTCCAGCCCTGCTAGAGAGGACAGAAGGGCTAAGAGAGGCCAGCCAGACGCCCAGCGCCCCGTGCCCAGATCGTCATCTCTACTAATCCCTCAACCACCTCCCTCTCTCTATATCTACATTCCTCTCCCTCTCTCTTTCCCCCTCCTCTCTCCTCTCCCTCTATCTCTCTTTCCCCTCCCTCTCCGTCCATCTCTCTCCCCTCCTCTTCTGTCGTCTCCCTCCATCTCTCTGTCCCCTCCTCTTCTGTCCTCTCCCTCTGTCTCTCCCCCCCCCCCCCCGTCCTCTTCAGCCCACTCCCTCCACACTCTTAAAACCAATGTGTTGAAAACACAACAACTTGTGTTGTTTTTAACACATCTCTGTGTCCAGGTAGGGACAACACATTGTGTTGTTTCCTTTTTTATTTGTCACACAATGTGTGTTGAAAATAACACAACTTGTGTTTAAAAAAACAAGTTGTGTTGTTTTTTTAACACATTGCTATCTTCAGATAGGGACAACACATTCATTTTAAGAGTGAATCTCTCGCTCTCTCTCCCCCCCCTTCCCTTTAGCCCACTCCCTCCATCTTTCACTCCTCTTCTCCTTCAGTCCTCTCCTTTCCACCTCTCTTTTCAACTCACTCCACCACTCTCCATTACCTCTCCTCCTCAACCCGCCCCTCGTTCGCCCCATCTCTCCTCTTCCCCCCCCCCCATCTCTCCCTCACCTGTCCTCCCTCCTTCTCTCTTTCGCCCTGGCCTCTCTCCAGGCACCGGCCCAGGATCTCACACTGATCTGGCACACTCACACACACACACACACACAGATTTGGCTCCTGTATGCCCAGCTGGACCCTGGCCTTACACACGTACACACGTACACACACACACACACACACACACACACACACACATACACACACACAAGGATGCCAACTTGGGATGACTGGGGAAGGAAGAAAAAAAAAGGTCAAGTGGATTGCACCCTTCAGTTCTAATCCGCTCTACAATCCCTTCCAAACTCTCTGGGCCCGCAGAGCCAGGCAGGAGTGTGAGAGAGAGTGTGTGTGTGTGTGTGTGTGTGTGTGTGTGTGTGTGTGTGTGGAGGGGGTTGGGTCTGGATGAGCCGAAAGCCAAAACCGGAGTCTGGGGAGCGGGAGAACGAGCCGCAGCCAACGCCTCAGAGCCCACTGGCATCGCCAGAGAGAATGCAAGAATGTCTACACACACACGCACACACGCACACACCTTGGTATTGATGGAAAACGCTATCTGGCAGAGAGAGCTGTACAGAAAGAAGATGTGTTTTTTCCCAACCGTCTTTCTAACAGAGACCAAGAACACAGAGAGGGAGAAGAGAGAGAGAAGAGGGGGAGGAAGGAAAAGAAGAACAGTCAGAGAGAGAGAGAGAGAGGGAGAGAGAGAGAGGGAGAGAGAGAGAGAGAGGGAGAGAGAGAGAGAGAGAGAGAGAGGGAGAGGGAGAGGGAGAGGGAGAGAGAGAGAGAGAGAGACAAAAGAGTGGTGGTGCTTTTCCACCCGAGGAGCCAACTCTAAGCTCAGGGGTTCATCACACTACAGGGGCCGGCAGAGACACCACATTAAGTACACTGGGCACACACACCATAGACACACACACCGTAGACACACACACCCACACACACAAACATGCGCATATACACATACTCTAAATAACTTAGATTTACAAACACAAAAATAGAGTTTTATTTGTGAATTTTAGAATATAATAGATGTAAAGATTTGCCATCAGTCTACACATAAAGACACAGCTGCTAGATGTCTGTTCAAAATTAGACATCAAGCATCTTACATGTACACACACTCATATGAATGAGAGAGAGAGAGAGAGAGAGAGAGAGAGAGAGAGAGAGAGAGAGAGAGACAGGCTGATCAGGATTCAGGAGATTAAAATCTCACATACTCTGTGTCACTAACACAGGTGGCGTCAGTGACAGGGACAGGTGTAAGAGACCAGATCAGTCTCCCACACACACACACACACACACACACACACACACACACACACACACACACACACACACACACACACACACACACACACACACACACACACACACAGTAAAGCGCCGTTCTTCAGCAGTAGCTGTCTGAGCTCAGCTGTGCAGTCTTTGTCTCTCTCTCTCTCTTTCTCCCTCTCCTTTCCAGTCCCTCCCTCCATCTTTCTTTCTTTCTCTCTCTCTCCCCACTTCACTCCCTCTGTGGCTGAGGACAGATTCAGCACTGGTGCACTGGAGGAGACTATAACAGTCAACAATCCAGACGCACACACACTAAACAGACCCACACATCCTACTCTTACCCCCCCCCCCCCCCCCTCTCCCCACACACACACACACCCTTGACCCTTCTCCAGTGGCATCAGTTGGCAAAAAAAGCCTCCGGTTCAAACATCCTATACTGCCCAACTGTCGAGGGCTGGCTGGCTGACAGGTACATACAGATACAGGAAAGGGGCAGAGGGAGGGAGAGGAGAGGAGAGGAGAGGAGAGGAGAGGAGAGAGGGAGAGGGAGAGAGAGAGAGAGAGAGAGAGAGAGAGAGAGAGAGAGAGAGAGAGAGAGAGAGAGAGGGCAAACACGAGTGTGTGTCAGTAAGAAAAGAACAGAGGACGGGGAAAAAAGCAAAAGGGGATGACAAAAAAGAGAAAGATAGATATGTATATATATATATATATATATATATATATATATATATATATATATAAATAAAGGTGGGACCTTTTTTTGGTGATAAAATTGTTGTCTTTCGGTTTTCAGGGCAGGACGAGAGAAAAAAAGAGAATGAATGGGAGCGCAAATTTAAGAGAGAGAAAGTGAGAGAGAACGGGAAAGAATGAAAGAGAGTGAGAGACAAAAAGAGAGAGAATTTGAGAGCGTTTGAGCGTGCGAGTGTTGTGTGGTGTTTAGTGCTCATCTGAGCACCCCCTCTTGTCGTCTGTATGTAAATGAGTTGGTGTAAAAGCCTCCGATGGGGTGAGAGGTCGTGCGTCCGGCGCTAGTGAGCTAATCGCAGATGCGCCACAAATGGACCAATCAAGGACAATTACAGCAGAAACGGCACAGGCCAGGGCTACCGCATCGCACACAGCAGCAATGCACAGACCACTACACACCATCTCTACAGGAGAGGAGGAGGAGAGAGGGAGAGGAGGAGAGAGGATGAGGAGAGAGAGAGAGAGAGAGAGAGAGAGAGAAGAAAAAAAAAAAAAGAAAAAAAAACGCCCACACCTGCTACCCCAAGCTGACCTTGCCCCCTCTCCGCCTGCCTCACACACACACACACACACACACACACACACACACACACACACACACACACACACACACACACACACACACACACACACACACACACACACACACACACACACACACACACACACACACACACACACACACACACACACACACACACACACACACACACACACACACACACGGTCTGGCTGGCTGCCTGGTTGGTCTTCTCAGACCTACAGTACAGTGGTCTGCAGCAGGCTGCCTCAGCAGGGAGTCTGCATCAGTCTCTGCTCACTCGCTCCTCTCCTCCAAACAGTCTCCGCTCACTCACTTCCTCCATCTCTTCCTCTCAGCCGCTTGCTCACTCGCTCCTTCGGTCTTTCCTCTCTCTCTCTCCTTCTACCTTTCCTCCTTTCCCTCACTCGCTCTTTGTCTAGTTCTCATACTTCTCGTTTCACTCTCTCTCTCTCTCTCTCTTTCTCTCCATAGCCTTATATTCTACTCTTAGTCTCCATCTATCTCTCGCTCCCCTCCACTCCAGCCCTCTCTTAATCCCTCCCTTCTCTGTGCCTCTCAACCCACCTACCACTTCTCTTCTGCTTCATCCCTCTCTTTTGTTCTTCTCTCTGCATATATTCATCTCTTATTCTTCTGTTTTTCTCTCTGTCTCTATCCATCTCTCCCCATACCTCTCCCTCTACTTCACTTTCCTCTGAAATTCAGCCTCATCTCTTGTTCTTCACCTCTTCTGAGGATCATGCTCTTTCCTTTTCTCTTTCACTCTCTATCATCCCTTTTTTCCCCTTTACACTTTTTCTCTCTCCCTCCGCCACCTTATTCTTATTCCATCATGGAGTTGACTCTGTTTCACTCCTCAGCGCTCTCCGACTCGCTCTTCTGTTTGCAACTTGTTCTACATCCTCTCGCTCGCTCGCTTCCTCTCTATCCCTTGTTCGCTGCCTCTCACCCTCTCTGTTCTCTCTCCCTCTGCCTCATCATCACCCACTGTGTGTGTGTGTGTGTGTGTGTGTGTGCGCGCGTGTGTGTGCTCAAACACGGTTCTATTCTCAACCTGCTCTTCATTCTCCTGCTCGCTATCCCTTGTTCACTGCCACACTCTCTCTCTCCCTCCCCCCCTCCTCTCTCTTTCTTTCTCTCCCCCCCCACCCCCTCTCTCTCTCTCTCCCTCTCCCCCCCCCCTCTCTCTCTCCTCCCCCCCCCTTCCCCCTCTCTCTCCTCCCCCCTGACAGCAAAGGCATGAGAGGCTGTGTGTGGGCTGATCGAGCCTGTCTCCTGTTAAAGCACTCATAACCACACACACACACAAGTGTACGGGACGCGTCTGGTGCCACCGTCGCAGTTGACACAACATACAAGCATCTATAACACACACACACACACACACACACACACACACACACACACACACACACACACACACACACACACACACACACACACACACACACACACACACACACACACACACACACACACACACACACACACACACACACACACACACACACACACACACACACACACACACACACCCTGCAGCTATCCTTCACGCTCTGTTCGACGCACAGTTACAATAGGAGAGCTGAGGAGGCATGCAGGGCTTGACATGGCATAGGAAACATCATCTGATTCACACACCCCCCACACAATCTACTCTCCCTCATCCTCACAGCCTATATTCACACCAAAGCCTGCTCTGAGGCTGGAAACAAGAGCGTGGGAGGTAGAATGTGGGAGAACGAGAGAGGAGAGAAAGAGAGAGAGAGAAAGCAAACGAGAAAGCGAGAGAAAGCGAGAGAGAGAGAGAGAGAGAGAGAGAGAGAGAGAGAGAAAAGAGAGAAAGAGAGAGAGATGGAGGGAAATGAACTATCAGGAATACAGTCACACACTGTGTGAAGCGTCAAGCAATCAGCATCGCTACACATACGTACACACACACACACACACACACTTCAGCAGGAGGAGGAGGAAGCCCATGCCTCTGAGGTGTCACCGGAGACACAGAGCCAGGGGAAGGGGGCAGAAAGTGCCTCTGTGGGGGGTGGGGGTATTAACTCGCACTGGGACTTTTAGTGCCACCACTAATGTATTCTACTCTCCGGCTCCAAATTACCTCCTGCAGCAACCTCACATATACAACGCAGTGTTTGCAGTGCAATTCAGTCAAGAGTCAATAAAATGAGCCCTTCAACGAAATTGACAAGCAGCTGTAAGTAGGCTAAGCATGCTAAATTCGACATCCAAACAGTATTACAGACTATTAGTTTAGTCTCTTCAATGTAGCCTACTATGTTGTGATAAGACCTTAGCAGAGTTCACTTCAATGCAGAAGTTTTGAACAAATTTGCGCAGCATGGTCAAGATGCTAAGCAGATTTAATAGCAATTTAGCCAGACGTCTTCTATGCAATGCTTCTATGTGGCAACAACAATCCTTCAACAATGGTGAATATTTTGTTAAATGCACATGCAGAGGAGGGGCAGCGGGCTACGAGAGAGCGAGTGGGGCGGGGCAAGGCTGCGTGCGTAAAAAGCGCAGCTCAATGGCAATGCAAGGATTTGATCTTATATCTAATTTAATTTAAATTAAATTAAATTAAACATAGAATATTAATCTGTGGCAGCCGATTTTTATTTCGTGGCGCCCAGTCACAGATTAGTCAATGTATGGGAAACACTGCAACGCTACCTCAGACAAACACTAAAGACTACTCCTGCAGCAACCTCAGATACACAACGCTACCTCAGACTAACACTAAAGACCACTCCTGCAGCAACCTCAGATACACAACGCTACCTCAGACTAACACTAAAGACCACTCCTGCAGCAACCTCAGATACACAACGCTACCTCAGACTCAGACCAAGACCAAGCCCAAGACAGTAAACACAATTTACAGCAAAGAAACAAATATATATATACAAATAAATAAAATGAGTGCAAGGGCGGCACAAATCTCTAGGCATCTAGACTGGTGTGCCAACAAAGCAGGAGGTATCAGACCGAAATTCCACTGAGAAGAAATTAATCAAACCGATGAAAGAAGTCGAAGCGACAGGGGTAAGAAAAAAAAAAACTGCAGACAGACAAAAGTGGTTTACAGTCATTAAAAGGGTGGCAGAAAATGGCCAAGAAGCCAGACGCAGTTTTCGCCTGGGTCATTCTGTTTTATTACCCCCATTAAAAGTGTGTTCTGCCGTCAGACAGACAGGCTCATCAAACCTGACCCCTGCTCCTCTTGCCCCAGACTGAACTGGACTGGGCTAATAAACAGTGTCTGCAAAAGGCAGCCATTTCAAGAGTGCAATTAGGACCAATTCTGCACCACCAGGTAATTAAAGATGTTCCCGTGCAAAGACACACACACACATATTTATGCGCTCAGATGCCTAAAACACATACACACCGATTTGCAAAAACATTTCTGCAACTAGCCCAATCATTTCAGAGTTTTGTCCTTTAAGTCACCCTCATGCATGTAAAAGTGATTAGTTCCAAAATTATGCAAACGCTGGCAAACGACAGGCGGGTGTTTTTCTAATGAAGAAGTTTGGAGTCCGCTGTTGCGGCAGCAGCAGCAGTGGCTGCCTGTGAAGTTTCCTGCCTCCCTCGTCGGCTGACTGAGGGGCTCATCAAGAAACATATTACCCCAATTACCCCGATTACCCCACGGCACTCACGGCTCTCTCACTCACACACACACACACACACTACACCGCAGAGCGTTGTGTAGCGCAGCGCAGCGCATTAAAAATTATATTTGCTAATGTTGCCCTGGGGTGGTTTACAGAGCGGAGAGGAGCGGGAGAGGTGTGTGAATGAGAGAGTGAGAGAGAGTGAGAGTAAGAGAGTGAGATAGAGAGAACATGAGAGAGAGTGAGAGAGAGAGAGAGAGAGAGAAGTTTGGGGAGCGGCAGTGATAACTGCACCTGCGTAGCCCCGGGAGGCAGACAAAATATCGATTGCCGCGACGATTATCTGTGCTCTCCTTAATTAGTCTTACTGTGGCTTAATGACTAAGACACACTAGATCGATCTATCAGAACAGGCGGACAGACAGACAGACACACACACACACACACACACACACAAAGAACCAGAAGCTCTACGAACACTGGCCATTTTCAAAAGCACCCGTTAAACATTCGCACACAAAAACAAAACAAGTTTTCCTCCCCTAGACCCGAGCGTGTTTTTTTGACTGTTTTGACGCATCACAATGTGTGCACCAGATTACAGGCTCTGTGCTTGCCCCGAGCTACTCTTCTCCTGAGACACTCCAGAAGGAGCCCACTGCTGCGGAACTAGCAGAGAGGAGACAGAGCCAGAGAGAGGAGAAATGTGCAAAGAAATGCAAATCTGAAATTTCAAAAATGCACCCCCACTCCCTCCCGACTAACACGACTCGGCACACCACCCGTAGTGACGGCAACAATAAAATTAAAACTTCGATCAAACCCCCCGCAGCAGAGCAGCTTTCTAACAACGTGGCAACAAAAATAGACAACAACGGCACTGCATGACTGCTTCGAATTTCTTCACCTGAAAACACGTCAAATAAAAATACACATTAATGAAAACCAACAAAAAAACAAAAACAACCAAATGGGTCATCCATGCCTTCCTCTTTAAAGAAATACATTTTAAAAACCAACACCCCCCACATTGGACGCACCTTAGAGAAGGTGAGACGCACCTGGCTCACGGTGGGATTCATCCTGTCCATTGGCTAGAGGTTTAGTTTCCATAGTACCCGAGGCAGCATTGGCTGAGGGGTGGGTGAGGCAGAGGTAGAGATGGAGGAGTTGGGGGGAGGGGGGGGGGGTGGGTGGAGGGGAGGGGAAGAGCAGGTGGTGACAGTCAGAGAAAGGAGAGAAGAGGGGAGAGAGAGGAGGTGGGGGATGAGGAGGAGAGCAAGCGTGTTCTCTCGTTCAGAGAGAAAGAGGAGTGATCGGGCCGCGGCAGAGTTGCTATCACAGCACGGCACAGAACGGCAGATGGCTGATAGCAGGCAGGCAGAAAGCAGAGAGAGTCAGTCAGTCAGGCAGCCTCCCCTCCGAGTGGCTCCGCTCTGGCTGGGCTGGGCTAGGTTGGGCTGGGTTAGGTTGGGCTAGACCGGACTGCGCTGACTGGAGCTCCAGTCCGAGCCTCTCCGTCTCCTTACCTGCCTGAACCCATCGTCAGTCAGGCAGCCTCTCAGGCGCTGCCTGCACGGCTACCGCCAAATCAACAGCTGGACCTGAGTGATGTCAGCGGCTTGGCCAGCCACTCACATCGCGGGAGGGGAGGGGCATCGACACAGCAGGGAGAGGAGGGGGAGGCAGAGGGAGGGAGGAAGAGAGAAAAGGGGGAGAGGAGAGAGAGATGAGGGAAGAGAAGAGAGAGAGAGGGAGAGAGATGAGGGGTGTCATTAGCCAGTCAAGCTGGCTGTCCGTTTCAGAGCAGAGGAGTGCAGGGGAAGAGAGAAAGATGGAGACAGGGACTGAAGGAGG
>NW_027468689.1:24135241-24173106 GCF_046254945.1 Alosa pseudoharengus | reverse complement strand
AGAGAGATTCTACATCCTCTCGCTCGCTCGCTTCCTCTCTATCCCTTGTTCGCTGCCTCTCACCCTCTCTGTTCTCTCTCCCTCTGCCTCATCATCACCCACTGTGTGTGTGTGTGTGTGTGTGTGTGTGTGCGTGTGTGTGTGCTCAAACACGGTTCTATTCTCAACCTGCTCTTCATTCTCCTGCTCGCTATCCCTTGTTCACTGCCACACTCTCTATCTCTCTCTCTCCCTCCCCCCCTCCTCTCTCTTTCTTTCTCTCTCCCCCCCCACCCACCTCTCTCTCTCTCTCTCTCTCCCTCTCCCCCCCCCCTCTCTCTCTCCTCCCCCCCCCCTTCCCCCTCTCTCTCCTCCCCCCTGACAGCAAAGGCATGAGAGGCTGTGTGTGGGCTGATCGAGCCTGTCTCCTGTTAAAGCACTCATAACCACACACACACACAAGTGTACGGGACGCGTCTGGTGCCACCGTCGCAGTTGACACAACATACAAGCATCTATAACACACACACACACACACACACACACACACACACACACACACACACACACACACACACACACACACACACACACACACACACACACACACACACACACACACCCTGCAGCTATCCTTCACGCTCTGTTCGACGCACAGTTACAATAGGAGAGCTGAGGAGGCATGCAGGGCTTGACATGGCATAGGAAACATCATCTGATTCACACACCCCCCACACAATCTACTCTCCCTCATCCTCACAGCCTATATTCACACCAAAGCCTGCTCTGAGGCTGGAAACAAGAGCGTGGAGGTAGAATGTGGGAGAACGAGAGAGGAGAGAAAGAGAGAGAGAGAAAGCAAACGAGAAAGCGAGAGAAAGCGAGAGAGAGAGAGAGAGAGAGAGAGAGAGAGAGAGAGAGAGAGAGAGAGAGAGAGAGAGAGAGAGAGAGAGAGAGAGAGAGAGAGAGAGAGAAAGAGAGAAAGAGAGAGAGATGGAGGGAAATGAACTATCAGGAATACAGTCACACACTGTGTGAAGCGTCAAGCAATCAGCATCGCTACACATACGTACACACACACACACACACACACTTCAGCAGGAGGAGGAGGAAGCCCATGCCTCTGAGGTGTCACCGGAGACACAGAGCCAGGGGAAGGGGGCAGAAAGTGCCTCTGTGGGGGGTGGGGGTATTAACTCGCACTGGGACTTTTAGTGCCACCACTAATGTATTCTACTCTCCGGCTCCAAATTACCTCCTGCAGCAACCTCACATATACAACGCAGTGTTTGCAGTGCAATTCAGTCAAGAGTCAATAAAATGAGCCCTTCAACGAAATTGACAAGCAGCTGTAAGTAGGCTAAGCATGCTAAATTCGACATCCAAACAGTATTACAGACTATTAGTTTAGTCTCTTCAATGTAGCCTACTATGTTGTGATAAGACCTTAGCAGAGTTCACTTCAATGCAGAAGTTTTGAACAAATTTGCGCAGCATGGTCAAGATGCTAAGCGGATTTAATAGCAATTTAGCCAGACGTCTTCTATGCAATGCTTCTATGTGGCAACAACAATCCTTCAACAATTGTGAATATTTTGTTAAATGCACATGCAGAGGAGGGGCAGCGGGCTACGAGAGAGAGAGTGGGGCGGGGCAAGGCTGCGTGCGTAAAAAGCGCAGCTCAATGGCAATGCAAGGATTTGATCTTATATCTAATTTAATTTAAATTAAATTAAATTAAACATAGAATATTAATCTGTGGCAGCCGATTTTTATTTCGTGGCGCCCAGTCACAGATTAGTCAATGTATGGGAAACACTGCAACGCTACCTCAGACAAACACTAAAGACTACTCCTGCAGCAACCTCAGATACACAACGCTACCTCAGACTAACACTAAAGACCACTCCTGCAGCAACCTCAGATACACAACGCTACCTCAGACTAACACTAAAGACCACTCCTGCAGCAACCTCAGATACACAACGCTACCTCAGACTCAGACCAAGACCAAGCCCAAGACAGTAAACACAATTTACAGCAAAGAAACAAATATATATATACAAATAAATAAAATGAGTGCAAGGGCGGCACAAATCTCTAGGCATCTAGACTGGTGTGCCAACAAAGCAGGAGGTATCAGACCGAAATTCCACTGAGAAGAAATTAATCAAACCGATGAAAGAAGTCGAAGCGACAGGGGTAAGAAAAAAAAAAACTGCAGACAGACAAAAGTGGTTTACAGTCATTAAAAGGGTGGCAGAAAATGGCCAAGAAGCCAGACGCAGTTTTCGCCTGGGTCATTCTGTTTTATTACCCCCATTAAAAGTGTGTTCTGCCGTCAGACAGACAGGCTCATCAAACCTGACCCCTGCTCCTCTTGCCCCAGACTGAACTGGACTGGGCTAATAAACAGTGTCTGCAAAAGGCAGCCATTTCAAGAGTGCAATTAGGACCAATTCTGCACCACCAGGTAATTAAAGATGTTCCCGTGCAAAGACACACACACACATATTTATGCGCTCAGATGCCTAAAACACATACACACCGATTTGCAAAAACATTTCTGCAACTAGCCCAATCATTTCAGAGTTTTGTCCTTTAAGTCACCCTCATGCATGTAAAAGTGATTAGTTCCAAAATTATGCAAACGCTGGCAAACGACAGGCGGGTGTTTTTCTAATGAAGAAGTTTGGAGTCCGCTGTTGCGGCAGCAGCAGCAGTGGCTGCCTGTGAAGTTTCCTGCCTCCCTCGTCGGCTGACTGAGGGGCTCATCAAGAAACATATTACCCCAATTACCCCGATTACCCCACGGCACTCACGGCTCTCTCACTCACACACACACACACACACTACACCGCAGAGCGTTGTGTAGCGCAGCGCAGCGCATTAAAAATTATATTTGCTAATGTTGCCCTGGGGTGGTTTACAGAGCGGAGAGGAGCGGGAGAGGTGTGTGAATGAGAGAGTGAGAGAGAGTGAGAGTAAGAGAGTGAGATAGAGAGAACATGAGAGAGAGTGAGAGAGAGAGAGAGAGAGAGAAGTTTGGGGAGCGGCAGTGATAACTGCACCTGGGTAGCCCCGGGAGGCAGACAAAATATCGATTGCCGCGACGATTATCTGTGCTCTCCTTAATTAGTCTTACTGTGGCTTAATGACTAAGACACACTAGATCTATCAGAACAGGCGGACAGACAGACAGACACACACACACACACACACACAAAGAACCAGAAGCTCTACGAACACTGGCCATTTTCAAAAGCACCCGTTAAACATTCGCACACAAAAACAAAACAAGTTTTCCTCCCCTAGACCCGAGCGTGTTTTTTTGACTGTTTTGACGCATCACAATGTGTGCACCAGATTACAGGCTCTGTGCTTGCCCCGAGCTACTCTTCTCCTGAGACACTCCAGAAGGAGCCCACTGCTGCGGAACTAGCAGAGAGGAGACAGAGCCAGAGAGAGGAGAAATGTGCAAAGAAATGCAAATCTGAAATTTCAAAAATGCACCCCCACTCCCTCCCGACTAACACGACTCGGCACACCACCCGTAGTGACGGCAACAATAAAATTAAACTTCGATCAAACCCCCCGCAGCAGAGCAGCTTTCTAACAACGTGGCAACAAAAATAGACAACAACGGCACTGCATGACTGCTTCGAATTTCTTCACCTGAAAACACGTCAAATAAAAATACACATTAATGAAAACCAACAAAAAACCAAAAACAACCAAATGGGTCATCCATGCCTTCCTCTTTAAAGAAATACATTTTAAAAACCAACACCCCCCACATTGGACGCACCTTAGAGAAGGTGAGACGCACCTGGCTCACGGTGGGATTCATCCTGTCCATTGGCTAGAGGTTTAGTTTCCATAGTACCCGAGGCAGCATTGGCTGAGGGGTGGGTGAGGCAGAGGTAGAGATGGAGGAGGTGGGGGGAGGGGGGGGTGGGTGGAGGGGAGGGGAAGAGCAGGTGGTGACAGTCAGAGAAAGGAGAGAAGAGGGGAGAGAGAGGAGGTGGGGGAGGAGGAGGAGAGCAAGCGTGTTCTCTCGTTCAGAGTGAAAGAGGAGTGATCGGGCCGCGGCAGAGTTGCTATCACAGCACGGCACAGAACGGCAGATGGCTGATAGCAGGCAGGCAGAAAGCAGAGAGAGTCAGTCAGTTAGGCAGCCTCCCCTCCGAGTGGCTCCGCTGGGCTGGGCTGGGCTGGGCTAGGTTGGGCTGGGTTAGGTTGGGCTAGACCGGACTGCGCTGACTGGAGCTCCAGTCCGAGCCTCTCCGTCTCCTTACCTGCCTGAACCCATCGTCAGTCAGGCAGCCTCTCAGGCGCTGCCTGCACGGCTACCGCCAAATCAACAGCTGGACCTGAGTGATGTCAGCGGCTTGGCCAGCCACTCACATCGCGGGAGGGGAGGGGCATCGACACAGCAGGGAGAGGAGGGGGAGGCAGAGGGAGGGAAGGAGGGAGGGAGGAAGAGAGAAAAGGGGGAGAGGAGAGAGAGATGAGGGAAGAGAGGAGAGAGAGAGGGAGAGAGATGAGGGGTGTCATTAGCTAGTCAAGTTGGCTGTCCGTTTCAGAGCAGAGGAGTGCAGGGGAAGAGAGAAAGATGGAGACAGGGACTGAAGGAGGGAGGGAGGGAGGGAGGGAGGGAGGGAGAGAGAGAGAGAGAGAAAGATGGAGACAGGGACTGAAGGAGGGAGGGAGGGAGAGAGAGAATGAGAGAGAGAGAGAGAGAGAGAGAGAGAGAGAGAGATGGAGACAGGGACTGAAGGAGGGAGGGAGAGAGAGAATGAGAGAGAGAGAAAGATGAGACAGGAACTGAAGGAGGGAGGGAGAGAGAGAATGAGAGAGAGAGAGAGAGAGAGAAAGATGGAGACAGGGACTGAAGGAGGGAGGGAGGGAGGGAGGGAGAGAGAGAGAGAGAGAGAAAGATGGAGACAGGGACTGAAGGAGGGAGGGAGAGAGAGAATGAGAGAGAGAGAGAGAGAGAGAGAGAGAGATGGAGACAGGGACTGAAGGAGGGAGGGAGAGAGAGAATGAGAGAGAGAGAGAAAGATGAGACAGGAACTGAAGGAGGGAGGGAGAGAGAGAATGAGAGAGAGAGAGAGAGAGAGAAAGATGGAGACAGGGACTGAAGGAGGGAGGGAGAGAGAATGAGAGAGAGAGATAGAGCAAGGGAGGGGAAAAAAAAAGACCTGCAGCAGCAACCCACCACCACCACCGCACAAGCACGATGCTGACCAATGACCAATGAGGGTGAGCGGTCAGTAGCGGAGCAGGTTGTCGGTGTCGGACGTCACGCTTCGCCTGCAGAGCGAGAGAGCAGGGCAGCGAGGTGCGCCGGCTGCTTTGATAGGGTCCCGCAGCGTCTCCCCAGCTAAAAGCCCCCTTTGAAAAGAGATGCTTCAGCCGGCTAAATCACAATTAGCTCGCCTTTCAAGGCTTCCAGGGGGCCAATTTAAGACCACCGCCTGCAGAAAAAAAAACATACCCCGACAAATGCCTCAGCAGCCTAGACCTTACAAGACTCGCAGTGAGACACCCGCAAGCCCACAGAATGGAGGGAGCGGGGGGGAGAGAGAGGGAGAAAAGGTGGGAGAGAGATAGAGAGATTGAACCAGCTGGCATGATCACCCAAGGGACTGGTGCCCTATTCGAAATAAGAAACATGCTCCCAGAGCGTCTTGCCCATTTAAACTGCACCAGGTCCCTGCTCCAAGGCAATCAGGCTGCAGCCAGCACAAATACTCACCTTGCAAACCCAAGACAGGACACATTACCTCTACAACAAACTGCCACACACACACACACCTTCCAGGCTTGACACATTACAACCACAACAAACTGCTGTACATACACATACACACACCCTTCAGGCAGGACACATTACCAATAGAACAAACTGCCAGATATACACAAACACACACACACTGACAGGTAGTGAGACATATGGACCAACATGTCTGAAGCACTAAAAACGTGAAACATGCAGTACTCTGTAGCCCTGAGCTGTCAGTATGTTCTCCTGCTTAATGCAAACTGCCACTGAACGGCGGGTATAGCAGCAGTGAATCATCTGCATAAGAAAGGCTACGGCAGCAGCAGCGATGGCGGCTGTCGCGGCAACGGGGGTCTGTAATTAACGTGTCCGCAAGACGCATGTGTGCGGTACGCCCCAGCAAAGAGGACTGCTTACACACGCTTACACACACACACACACACACACACACACTATGTTCACAACTCTATTTCTCGATGGGCGCGTTAAAAACTTCTCTCCCCCAAAAAGTGAATGAACCCACAGTGTAATGAAGCAGGGAGGGCAGGAAGGGAAGAGAATACTGTGCGTTTACAAAAAGCCATGGCAAATAACAACCAGCCCTAATGAGGTCCCTGAGGGCAAAGATGTGATGATGCACAGGGAGGAGAGGAGAGGGGGAGGAGAGGAAAGAAAAGGAGGAGAGGAGAGAGAAGGAGGAGAGGAGAAGAAGAAGAGAGGAGAAGAGAGAAAAGGAGGCGAGAAGGGAACAGGACGAGGAGAGGAGAGGAGAGAAGGGTAGTGGACGAGAGGAGAGTAGCGGGGGAGGAGGTGACACGGTACTGGGGCAAGAGGAGAGGAGTGATGAAAGGAGGAGAGTGGGGAAAGGAGGAGAGAGGGGGAAGGGGATGGGGATGAGAGGAGAGGAGCGGGGGAGGAGGTGACAGGGTCACCATGCCTGCAGGCTCTATCCTCATTACAGCATTACTTAGATTCTGATCCCTCGCCCGTGACCGAGGAGAGACCCGTGCCAGTGCCAACGGGTCTGTGTCCAGCCTCGTCACGTCTCCCTCTGTCCACTCATGTCTGCAGACCTCTGTCCAGACTCCCACCTCCCTGTGTCCAGTAAAGAAGGTCTGTGTCCAGACTAATGTTTGTTTGTCTGCATGTCTGTCTGTCTGTCTGTCTGTCAGTGTCTATTTATCTATCCGTCGGTCTGTCTGTCTGTTGGTCAGACAATGTCCTACCCTCACCTGGCTATTTGTCTTAGTCCACCACACCTTTATTTAATTCGGCTCGTGTTCATTTTTTCTTGTAGTGCACAAGTGTGCACACACACACACACACACACACTACAGAGCAGCACACACACACATGCACTACAGACCAGCGCTCACACACACACACACACACACACACACATACACATACACATACACACACACACTACAGAGCAGCAGGGACTAAACCAATGCTGTGTGTAGGCTGACTCCGGGTGCTAGAGTGGACGAATGTCAGTACTGGGGCAAATCCCAGTATTCTGTGCGCTCTGAGAAACTTCACCCTGGAAGAGCTAACTAGGAGGCAAGCGCACTCAACTCCAATTAAACTGGGTCTCCGGGTGCAAGTTCAGCACGACAGCAATAACGACTCAAAGTCACAATTTGTCCAGAAAACAGCCCACCCTGAAGCAACTCGGGCACTGGTCTGGCATGGAGGACTTCCAGAGTCTGGTTATTTATATCTGGTTTGTGTTGGGAATTCCTGGGGAGCTCTTACGGTGCACCTAAACATCCACTTTCTGAGACAGCCAAATGGGAAAGGGGGGGGGGGGGGATTGGGAGGGCAGATGAATGACAGAGCCAAACGTTTCACACTCATAGGTTGTAAAGATGAACGAGCCTTTAGAGACATTGTGAAAGAGGACAGCTCCTAACTCATGTGAAGAAAATAAATACCTTGGTGGCACACAATTTAGAGAGACTATACTACAGTCTCTAAAAAAAGCAGAAAAGCTGGGGGAACATCTTTTGAAAGCTCAGAATGCATTGGCTTTGGAACACAAGTAATTAAGGCACCAGCTACTATCTACTAAGGGGAAAAAACATGTCCACTCTCTTGTGATGCTCCATATGGGGAAAGGTGTTTCTTAGCAACAGACTTCTTCCAGGAATTGCAGTAATGAACATAAACCATATAACTTTCTACACTTGATGGTAGTCACTAAAGGGAGCTTCTATACAAATCAACTACAGCATCTTTGATACACAAAGTAAAAAAATATATCAAACTCTGCTACTTTAGATATAATTTGAGTAATCAAAACACTTTACAGAAAGTAATGTGTTAAGACATAAGGAATGGCACTGAAAGAAATACAGTAAGAACATGCATGTGTCTGTCCATATTGCCACCTGCTGAGGGGGGATTATGTAGCCTACTATGCATAGCTAGTTAAGCAGGTAACATGAGTCCTAGCCAACCCTACCCAGGTGAGACCGTGGGAGCTTGCGCGCTGAGGTGAGAACCCTCTTGAGTGATGCACCAAGTTCCGCGTGGTCAAAATCCATAGGAACTCATGCATTTTTTCTGCACCATTTTGTGGGCTATTAATATTCCCTGTGACAGATGCAGGCCAAGAGCCCTTAAAATATGGCATGTTTAAACGACCATCTAGTTAAGCACAAGGCCCGCGGATCGTTGCGAAGACTGAACGTTAACCCATTAATTAGTTAGCATATATAGTCCCTTAACATTTTGAGATAGGCTTAGCAAGATAGACAAGTTAATTGTGCAGTCACTTGTGCTCAGTTGTCTCCACATTGGACAAGATGGATTAGCCAAAACTAGGTTGCTAAAGCCTCGATTAACTTCAATACCTCATACAGCCAAGGATCCAATGTCAACGTCGTACCAGTAGCGTTAGCTGGTTATAACTTAGCCTAAGTAAGTGTAAAGTAACCTAATGTTAGCTACCACATAGCGCGAAGCAAGCTGCCGGCAGACGCGTGGCTAGCTGGCTGAAGCTAAGGTTACATGTATTTCGCAGATACAACGTTTCCATTTTAAAAGGCACTCGTTCACAACTTCGGTCATTGCGCTATTAGGCTATTTAATGATACTGTAACGTTACATGATTCAAATGTTAAGTTAGTTTACACTTAAATGCTACATACAATATCTTAACCTAGTGGCTTACCAACTTGTTAGCAGAAGTTAGCAAGCTAAAGTTAGCCAGCTAACTACCTTGCCAAACCGCTCCGCAACAGTTTAGTGGTTCTTGCCAAACATTAAGGTAGGTACTAGGTAGCAATAGGTAGCGAGCTTCCAGTTGAGGTTAGCTTTCAACAACCTTGTGTATATATCCCGTGATTCACAAGTCTTACAGAAAATACCAACAACAACTACTATATATCAACTACTGCGTTTATAATGTAGCTAATAGCAATTCAAACAAGTTTCCAAAGTTGCAGGAGCTATTAGTTAGCTATACCTCTTTATACCACATGAGAACATGGCAGGCCCAAACCCTGGCAAAAGCCTTTCTCCCATATCATAACAGTAACGTGAGATTATTTTGATTTGACCAGAGATGAGTTCGCTTATTTAATACTACGATTATAGCAAACTGACCGTCCTTGTCATGTTGTATTAACTTATTTAAACAACAGTTGCAACAAGGAAGCCATAACGTTACGATTCAACCAGGCAGTTATGCTAGCAAGCACGTTAAAATGGACAGGCCTTCTGTATGCTGCTAGCCGGCTACCTCCGCAAATGTTATTTTTAGCAAACGTACTGGGAAATCATTGATCGGTTGGCGAGGTTATGTGTCATCTTGCCACTCTTACGACATTTGTCACACATTATTTGTAATATGATGCACAGTTCTATATTCACGCCGTATTCAATACATTTAGGTTGAATACCTTGTTATCTTATTAGCTAGCTAGCTATTGCAAGATTTCAAGCAGACCAATCAGCTTGCATTGTCCAAGCTAGCTGGCTAACATTAGCTAACGAACCCAATGGCGCTAGCTAGCTAGCTAGCTCCGAATCAGGTAAACGATACAGCAATGAGTATTTTTTTCGGTAATGTATCTTGACAATCGTACATCACAGAGAACAGTAATTACACCAAAATCGCCTTACCAGGTAGGGTGTTGTGTTTTAGATTAATGAATTATGCCGCAGAAACATGTATTGCTGGTTGGTTGCAGTCAATCTGTAGCTAAGTCAGCAACACTAGACGCTTGACTAGGCAAAGGATACGGGACTCACACAGAAAGAACAGAGTCAATAGGAAACACTGCGACTGGCAGGTCGTATGGCCAATCAAAGCGCGTAAGCTTGCACAGAACCCCCCTCCTACTCAAGCTACTCAACGAATATGTCTAAAAGAGTAAAGTGTACATTTCAATATTTATTTAAATGTGGCTCACCCTGAGAGCTGACTTGTTTGGACACATTATGTGCTATATTATGTACCTGACTCAGATTTGTCAGTTCAGTTTCATTAATCCTCATACTGGGCAACTGACTACTGTCACAAATATGGCCAAATACTTAGAAATGGCAAGGGTAGGGGAAACTAACGCTAACAGGAGAATGGTAACTTCCTTTACCACACAATTATCTGTTCTGTAGGAACACATCACATGTGACATTTTCAACGTTGAAGGCTATTTCAGTTAATATCATAAAAATACAATTATTCAAACCAACCTGCTATGAGATATGAATGATTAATATAGCTGTAATTGACCACAAGAGATTTGGCAGCAGAGGTCCTCACGGGAATAAATGATATGATAACAGCTTTACGTCGCGCCATAATGACGTACAGCAACGCAATCAACATTTTCGACGGAACCGCGCGAAACGTCTGTAGAGCGTGAAAACATTAAATGGTGTACCTCTTTATTTCAGACGTTAAAGTAGTTAACAAACTACTCAGTCAGGTTTTCTGGTTTTGGGAAGTAAGACTACCTCCTAGCTGAACGCTGTCAGATGAGCTGTACAACACTTCTAGTCAGTGCAGCCTCTTTTTACTGCCCTAGGCTGTTGTTGCTTGCCCCTGCTAACTAACGTTACTGCTACACGCTGTGTATGCATTGTCCTCTTTGAGGCTTATTTGTAGAGATGGCAAAGATCAGCCCAACAAGCTGCAGTCAGAGTGGTGCTACTGACAATGGAGTGGACCACGAGTTTGCGTCTCTGCCGGAGAAGTTACAGAAGAAGTTGATGCCTTTTCAGCGAGAGGGAATCAAGTTTGCACTGTCAAGGAAAGGAAGGTAAGCTAAATGCTCAACTTCCAGTTAGGAGTTTTGTATGTAGGCTATTTAACCACACCTCAATGCCGCTGACTTTCACCCTGTCACATGCTTCTGGTTGAAAATGAGGCATGTTTCCTCTCGTGTTGTTAAAAAATCTTCCCAACATTGCTGCACAGAGACTCGCTAATTTACTTCCCCAAGAAGCCAGTTCTTGTCGATGAAGGCCTAGGGGAGAGTGGGTCACGGGAGTTGCCTGAAGATGTTGTGATGAGGTAGTAATCAATACGGTGACATCGGAGGAGCTGTTCTCGGCTGCTGGGGTCAGTCAGTCAATTAGGCGAGAGACATCAGTGTGACAGCCCGCACAAGTGCGAGAGCCCTCCGGTGCCTCTCTCCCGGGACTTGCAATCCAAGCGGTTAGTAATGAACGGGAGAGGCGAGACTGTAGGCCAGGTATCGATTGTGAGCCTCCAACCGTCAGTAAAGGCTACAAGAAGTCTCGGTCGGTCAGTCAGCTCAGGTGCTTTAAGTGGCTTTTGTGGGTGGCTGTGTGTTGTGTCTACAACTACAGTTAAGACAGGTGAGTATCAGTACATTTTAAATTAATGTGAACTTATGACATGGGGGTGGGAGTGTGTGTGTGGGTGGGGGGGGGGGGGGGGGGGGTCTTTAAAATTCACAGCTTATTTGATCTGGATTATTTGATACAATCGAGGCCCATTCTCCCTCACACTCTTTCTCTCTCTCTCCAGTGTCCCATAGCTATACAAATGATTGCACTGATTTGTATTCTTAAACTGTGAAAAAAATGCAATCAGAGGCTATTTGTATTACAAATGATGTGTGAGTGTGCTTAAAAAATGGAAATCAATTCCCTCATTCGTTCTCGGCTCGGATAGTCCAGACAATTAAATTGTGTAAATATAGCCATGACACAGCCAGGGAGAATGGGACGCCAATGGGAAGGCCCCCCTCCCTCGGCAGTGGCGTCGATGTAAAATTTCAGTCGCCGAAATGTTTTGATTGCAATTACGCACCCCAGCCACCCGACAGTCTTGCATCATAAATTTGATGGACGCCAATGATGGAGTCACTTGTAATTGCGGCACCGTCAACAACCAATTAGCCTCGGTGCCCATCTTGCTTCTCGCATTCCCCTTCCGCAGGTCCTGCTGCGTCCTCATCCCCTCTCAGTGTGTGTGTGTGACTGCCCCGAGACATGACAGAGGAGCAGTGCAGTGACTCACTGTCTGTAATGATGGAATTGGCATTGGAGCCTCGGCAACGTGAAAATGAATTTAGGGGTAAACAGAGAAGTGCTGCAGCTGTGCCGTGCTGTGTTGCGAGGCCCCCCTGCACTGGAGGGGATGTTTGTCAGGGGGCGGGTGGTAGTGTTGTTGTCAGGGCCTGTTTGTGCCGTTCCTCTGTGTCGCTGCTTGTCTGATAGGCTGTCACTGACTGACGGTGTGGCGAAGCTTGGAGGACGTTGAGCTGTGATAGATTTGGCAGCTTTGCTTCTTGTGGAGTAGGACTTCAATTGCAGGACTCTTTATTTTGAAGGAGGAATAGTAGAACAGTCTCTCCCTCTCTTGCGCTCCCTATGCAACTTTCTATCTCTCTGTTTTTCTCTCTATCCCTCACTCTCATGCCTCATTTCTCTCTCTCTTTCTCTCTCTCTCTCACTTATTCCGTATCCTTTGCTTTCACTTGTTCCTTTTTTTCTCCCCAACTTTTTCTCTTGTTCTTACACCCATTCACAGAGACAAAAACATGCACACACACACAGACACACACACATACACACAATCAGTTGTTTTGTGCAATCCTGTAATTTCAGAAGAGGGTTGAATTGTTACTTTCCTTACCGAGCGAGCAATCTGCTTTTCTCATTGCTACAGCAGACACACAAACACACACAATTCACGTTTCACTGAGAGCCGCCTCTAGAGGTGGTCCTTCCAACAGGAGCCCCGTTGCTGCCTCTCCTAATTAAGCTGTGTAAAGTGTGTGAATGAAACGGAGAGAGGGGAGGGGAAGAAAGGGCTTTGTGTGAACGCCGCACCGTAAACGCAGCCGGGCATGGCGTGCAGGGGAGGCCGAACCAACCAACCAACCAACGAACCAAACGACTCACACAAAAAAACAGTTCCGCATCCGTTGGGCGGAGGACGATCCCAAACGCTAATTCATCATCGGGCTGAGAAAATGATGAAACCTGCTTGAGAATGTTAATTAGCCGGCGGCCTGCTGACACAGTTACCTTGCTTAATGATCCCCGGCACAAGCAGCATCTGATAGAAGTGCTAAGGTTTGCACATTATACCGCAGGTCACTGGCATTGATACGGGAGATGATTTACTAGGCTTTTAAGCAGTGTGGGCTCCTGTGGTCAAGAGACATTGATTTTTTTTTTATTATTCACTTGTTTGTGTGTGTGCGCGCATTATGTTGTGTGTCTGTGTTGTGTTTGTGTGTGTCTGTGTTATGTGTGTTTGTGTTCTCTGCGGTAGTTTAGTACTCTCTTGTTTATGACGACACACTGCTGTAATTAGTTGTGATTCAAATGAACTTTACGTGATGGTGGTGCTGTGCCCTGCTCCATTGTGAGCTGTTGTGTTGCTGGACAGAGCACGACAGGGAGAATAATACAGTCTCATCACTGCAGACAGACACTGACCAATAAGCCTGTTGTGACATTGAACCCTGGGAAATGTAGGCTATTAGATGAACCCTTTTCTTCTTTTTTTGTCCACACTCTAAACATTATCCTTGCAAACACCAAGCAATCAGCCTCTCTCTGGGCGACATGCCGTATCAGGTGACACTTGAACCATTTGGCTCGAGAGATAACATTTAAAGCCGAGGAGGGTTGGTTGGGAGGGGGGAGGGGGGGCTGGTGTCGAGAGAGAAAAAGTTTTCTGTGCTGTTGTCAGGCAACGGGGGCAGAGCATCCTCCTGGAAGCGAGGCGGCTGGCACACGTCAGGTTATTTAAGGAAGAATGATTAATGTGTGGAGAAATGGCAAGCACCTGACTAGAGCCTCCCATTGTGTGTGTGTGTGTGTGCGTGTGTGTATGTGTTTGTATGTGTGTGTGTGTATGTGTGTGTTATGGCAGACAAGAAGAGAGTGCTCAAGCAATTAGACAAAACCACCGGCAGCGACCGGCACATTAATCACGCTTTTCAACTGAAGGGGACAAATGTAAATGAAGAAGGAATTAGGACTGCTTCCCACCCCACCTCTCTCCATCCCTCTCATCTCTCTATCCCTCTCTCATCCCTCTCCATCCCTCTCTATCCCTCTCTCTGTCAGACATGTGGTGTGTTCATTATCACAGAATCACACAACAGCCACTCCTGCCTCTGAAATATTAGCATACTAATAAGTTGCCATCCTTCGCTGAGAAGAGGGTGAAACGCAGACCCCTATCTAAGTCATTTTGTAGAACGTAAGTTAACAACTAGCTCAACGCTTTTAAACAGGTCATTTTTGGGGGTAGACTATTTTGGTGTCTGTATTTGCTTCTGGAACGGTTCTAAGAGCTGCGCTGGGCATTTTCCTTTGTTAATTCAAAGCTCTGCTCTTTGTGCTAATACATTTCTCTGACTGTGCATCGGGGCGCTCGCACAAATTGAGAGAGAAAACCATGAAAGTGTATTTTTCTTCTAACGTCTCCCACGAGAGTCCTGCACTGTCATTAGTTCCGTTCACCTGCAGAGAGGACATTTCAGCATCCTGAATTTTTGACAAGCACAACCACCCCCCCCCCCCCACTCTCTTTCTCTCCCCTCTCTCTCTCTCTCTCGCCAAGATCTCCCCTGCAGAGCAGAAATGAAATTCCCCTGTTTCTCTGATTTTATTGATTTTTTCACCCCAACGCAGGAAAGTGTGAAACTCAATAAAGAGCTAATTTATTTTGATGAGGGGTCCATGCGCTCCCCTGTGCTTGGCCTAATGCCTTCTGATTTATTGAAGACCGCCTTAATTGTCACGGCGGGTCACGGGAGGCCGGCGAAGACGCGGGTGCTGAGGAGAGCAGGAAGTAGAGGAAGTGGTCCTCTGTGCCGTCGCAAATTACACACCCACCGCCAAGATTGACCTGCGTTTTTCTCACTCTCTCGCGCTCGTGCGCTTTCTTTCTCTCTCTCTCTCTGCAAACGCTCCTCAAATTGAAGGTTGTGTGCATCCAGGTGTCTGTAAAATGATCCATCCTGAGCAATGTTCAGCAGACAGGAAGCTCAGATACTGCAATAATGTTGGGATCAATATGTGCTCCTCTCCTCTTCTCTCTACTCTGCCTGGCCCTCGTGTCACTGATTTGAGAGACCCAGAAAAAAAGCCTTGTTTCAAGTTAATTATCTGTGCTTGTGCTAAAATTCCTGGCCAATTGTAATGGATGTGGTGGGTCTCCAATGGTTTAGCAGTTTTAGAACATTCTAGGTTCTTATTTAGGAGGAAATACTGTGTGTTTTTGTTTTGGTTCTTTTTGTACCTGCTGTGACAATTCCTTGTTGTTTATCTCATGTTTTGTTTTCCCTCCTCTGGTTTTCAGATGCATGATTGCAGATGAGGTAAGGCAACATGAAAATATGCTTTTCTCTTTTTTTTTTCTCTTTTTTTCCCCATCCTCTCTCCTCTTCTTTTCTTGGCGTGCATAATTCTGTTTAGCCTGCTGTGCCGTCTTTCATCTCTCCTGTGCATTTGTCAGACCTCCTGTTATCAGCCACGACACAAATTTATTCCACAGTCAGACTCCCAATCTCTCAATGAGTCCCACTCATCATGCACAGATTTCTTTACCCACTTAACACACAAACACACACACACACACACACACACACACACACACCTGGCTAACACATCCCGGAGCTTTTGTTCATCACATAATCCTAAAGATGGACTACAGACTATAGCAAACTGCTTTGCCCATCTTTATTAGCTAAGATCAGATGGGAGATGATTATATGTTTAAAACGAAATAGGAATAAAGCATTTGATTGCAGATCTACAGAGCTGGGGTAGATGGGTTTGTTGTGGTTTTGTGGTCCCGTGTTACAGTTATTATGTGCAGGTTAGGGTAATGGTCAATGACTGTAAAAACTTTGGACAGCATGGTGTCATTCTGAAGAAAAGGCAGAAGTTTTTCACAGAATGAACCATATTTGGTTAAATTTGCGTCTTTTTGTGTTTTCTTTTGACTTAGCTTTGCTTTGTTTTTTTGTAGTCGCACATGAGTAGTAGTGATGAGGTTTCTGCTTCTCACAGATGGGCCTGGGAAAGACCATCCAGGCCATCTCCGTGGCCTACATCTACCGGCAGCAGTGGCCTCTGCTGGTGGTGGTGCCGTCGTCGCTGCGGTACCCGTGGATCGAGGAGCTGGAGCGCTGGGTGCCAGAGCTGCTGCCTGGAGACATCAACCTGGTGGAGAGCAAGTCCGACACCACGTACGTCTCGTCTCACCTCACCTCAGGGGCAATGTGTTGGATTTTAAAACATTTTAAAAACTTCAAAACTGACTTAGAAATAGCCGCAGAATATGAATAGATAACCATTTAGATGTAGAGTAATATCAAAAATATGCTAATAGATAGCGATTTTGATGTAGAGTAATATCAAAAACATGCTAATAGATATGAATAGATAACCATTTTGATGTAGAGTAATATCAAAAACATGCTAATAGATATGAATAGATAAACAGTTCGATGTAGAGTAATATCAAAAACATGCTAACCAGCTAGCTTTGCACAGTTCTCTCTTGTAATACCACGGACACAGATGAAATGGCACGTAAAACAAAGATACTGTCTGATCCTTTCATATTGGTGTGCTATAAAATAAAATAAAAAATGTATTAAAAAATTGGTCCATAAATTAGGTAATGTAATTAGTTAAATATCCAGGCTTACATGAGGACCACTCAATCAGTCATGTAGTAAGTAGTGGTGCTTGAGGAGGGAATATTGTGCTTTGTTCTAGTTTTCACATATCTAAACCTCTCATGTGTCGGTTGGTTATAGTGGACCATAAATAAAGTAAGTGTGGTAGAATTTTTACTTTCTAACCACCCACTGTTCTCTTTCTCAGACCCTTTTGTTCAAACTAATATTCATAAAAGATGACTGCAATTTGTCATAGACAGTATCTTTGTTTAAGACTCAACTCGAGTTTTATACTTGGCCACTTTAACACATCATTCCCCTTTGATTGTCTAGGTTATGGGCCTGTGAATGGTAATGCTTTGTGGGCATTTGCTTTTGTCTTTGACTATAGTGAAAATTGAGTCTTGCGTTGTAACATATCTCTTCTTGTGTGTTCAGGTGGTGGATACGGGTGTCTGTTTTTGTCTGTTTTGAGTGTTTGGCTCAAAAGAACAGTGAAGCTGGAAAAAACAGCTAGCTAGCTTTCTTTCCAATATTATAGGGCAGAGATGGATGTGATCCGTATTTGGTTGTATATGTTGGCTGCTGGATTTGTCAGCTGTTGGTCTATCATTTAGTTGCATTTGTGTGCTCTTGGTTCGTTGGTTTTATTTGTCTGCTAAGAAACATTTAGGTGGTGTCAGAGATGATAAGATTGGGTCTAGTAGCGAGTAGACAATCCCCAACAGGCCTAATGCTGGAATTGGCCGGGAAATTATGTGTGAGCAGTGGGGCTGGATGGAGAAGTTGTCGGGATGTTTGTGTGCTGTGTGTCGGGGGTGAAATGAGCTCGCCCCTTCTGTGATTATGTTGTCTTGTCTCGTTAGGAAGTTATTTTAGTGTAGCCTGCTTGCTCATTTACTT
This sequence comes from Alosa pseudoharengus, assembly GCF_046254945.1. Taxonomy (NCBI): domain Eukaryota; kingdom Metazoa; phylum Chordata; class Actinopteri; order Clupeiformes; family Clupeidae; genus Alosa; species Alosa pseudoharengus. Next base: position 24,155,298 of record NW_027468689.1, on the reverse strand, counting down.
GTGGCCATTGCAGATACGGAGGGTCATGGTGGACCTCGTTACAGTTTTCCTTAAAAGGAAATGGTCAGAGAGAGGGGGAGAAAGAGAACGAGGGAGAGGGGAAGAAAGAAAGAAAGAGAGAGAGAGAGACCCATGGTTTCGTTCGTTGTGTTCTGCTGAAGTGTGAGTTTGCCGGCCCTGCTGTGCTGACACATTTGGCTTTGGTGAGGCGCTCTGTCCTCCGTCCCCCAGGAGAAGAACATGTCCACAAAAACGATCCCCCCTAAAATCAAACTGACCAGCAGAAATGTCCAAGCACTACACAGACCTCCAGGACAGACAGACAGACAGACACTCTTATCCAGCAATCAGACATACACACACACACACACACACACACACACACACACACACACGCACGCGCACGCAGACTGATATAACCGCTATATCCTCAAGCCTAGTGTGCTAGCCATAGATCTTCCGTGGGGTATTCTGTCCACTCCACGCTGTGCGGTCATTAAGCCCTTCTGCATGTGTACCATGTGAGAAATAATGTTTGTTATGGATGAAGACAATTAGTGGTAGCAGACCTACTGTGGCGCAGGGAGGAGAGGTTGTTAGTGAGAGCCTTTGTTAGAACAGCTCCGACTTTTATTTTTCTTTGCCTTTTCCTTATTCTTCATCTCCTTTTCTTCCCTTTTTTATGTGTTATTGATGCTTCTAAAAAGAGACTCGGCACAAATTGGTTTGTTCATTCTGTGAATTTCAGTGCTGGGGTTAAGTTGACCTGCATGTCGCTACCATGGTAACATTTACTGCAGAGCCCCTGGTGAGGACTCTGCTGTGGCGTGCATGATATTTAAGTGCTTAACCCTTTCACGGCTTCTACAACTCACAGATTTCATATTGGTGTGCTGCAAATCGGTTGGTTATAGTGGTCCATAAACTAGGTAATTAGTTAAATATCCAGGCTTAAATGAGGACCACTCAATCAGTCATGTAGTAATATTATTGTGCTTTGTTCTAGTTTTCACATATCTAAACATCTCATGTGTCGGTGACTGCAATCTGTCATAGACAGTATCTTTGTTTTACAGTAACACCGACTTAAGTCTGTCTGTGTGAGTAATTTTTTGCGATTGTAATAAAAGGTAGAACCTCTCAATAAACTTCCAGTAAAAACCAGTAAACGTTCATGGTTGAGGTTCATAGGAGTTTAGAAGATTGCGTTATGAAGCTGAATGTCACACTGAAATAATCTCAAAGGTGCTCTAATCTCACTGGCGTCCAGTCTTATGCGAAGAGTTACCACACTCAAAGCTCAACGCTTACGGTGCTCACAGACGCTTGCATTGAATGCAGTGCTGGAGACGCATCTAATTAACTTTACATGGGCTTACGTCATCCGTTACCGGTGTACCGGTGCCAGTAGCTAACACAGCCAGGCAGCTACAGCACAATTGTTTTCGGTTTTTTTGTACCGACAGTACTCAGTGACACGGAGAAACGGAGATCTATGTGAAAACTCGTCGGATTTCTCAGTGAATACCTGGTCTGGGTTAAACTGTGTGTATGCAGCCCTTTTGGTGTCTAGCCCAAGGCTGAGCCACATGCAGTCCAGTGTAATGCAATGCTCTTGTATTAATCAGGAGTTAAACGCTGCGGACATCGGAGCGGAGTGGGCCGCACTCATGTCAGCACCGGTGCCCACAGCCCTTTAGTCACTAAAGACCTCCGCATATAGTCGACGTTTGATTACATTAGATTCCATTGTTTTCAATACAACCCCGCGCACCAGCGTCGAACTCTGCCACCGCCACCGTGTTGATAACAATTCAGTTTATCTTTGTCGGCGGCACTCAATAAAATCCATTATTACTTACCATACTTATCAGTTAAAAATGTCAGCACCTCTATGTCGTGTGCTTCAGTCAGTAGGATGCTATGCTATCAGTCAGTAGGTGGTCAGTACTGATTCTGTGGTATGAGTCTGTACTGTATGTAGGGATGTAACGATTACCGGTATAATGGTAAACCGCGATAAAAATGTTGACGATAACAATTACCGTTTTCATTTCAAATATCATGATTATCACGGTTGATTTTAAAAGGCGGACTCTGCATCTTTTTATGTTCGCGTCCACATTAAATCTATTCCACTTACGTTATCAGGAGAATACAGTAGCCTAAAGTTTTATTTTGAACGCTCACTTTGGTCTCATTCATTGCATCCAAATAACAGATATAGCAAACTCCAAGTTATGGTAGGGTAAGTTAAGCTATAAGCACATAGCCAATTAAACATGAAGAAAAAAGTGTATGGGACACTTTTTGAAACTATTTCAGCTTGTGTAGGCCTATCAGTGTTTTCTGAACATATTGAACACACTTTTGTCAATACCGTGATACTACCGAAAACCGTGATAATTTTGGTCACTATAACCGTGAGGTTAAATTTTCATACCGTTACATCCCTAACTGTATGTAGCAGGCAGTAGTTAGTAAAGATGCACTGTTGTCAGTCTGTATTCCGTCTATTATGATGATGTTTTAAAAAAGAAAGTGAAACGCTTCACTGATTGAAAAATGTTTGTTGCAGTGAAACTACAGGGTGCTCATCAAAATGGGCCTCTAAGTCATCAATGAAGAAACAAAAGAATTGAGGCTGATGAAGACTAAAAGTCAAAAGCCAGTATTTAATAAAGGCTTTTTATTAAATACAGGAGTGCCTCAGTTATTTTGTTTCTTAAATGATGTAATGTTGTCAGTCAATATTACATCTATAAGGACGATGTTATGTTGTCAGTCAATATTACATCTATAAGAACGATGTTATGTTGTCAGTCAATATTACATCTATAATAACGATGTTATGTTGTCAGTCAATATTACATCTATAATAACGATGTTATGTTGTCAGTCAATATTACATCTATAATGATGATGTTATGTTGTCAGTCGATATTACATCTATAATGACGATGTTATGCTGTTATTCGCTATAATGACGATGTTATGCTGTGATTCAGTAGTCTCTTAATAATGATTGTCTGTGTTGAATGGGAAGGGGCATAGGCCGCAGTAAGGTGACTGTTCTGGGCTACGGGCTGCTGACCACGGACGCACGCCACCTAGTGGAGGCTCTGACCAAGCAGAAGTTCCAGGTGGTGGTGGTAGACGAGTCACACTACCTCAAGTCTCGTAACGCAGCGCGGAGTAAACTGCTGGTACCCATCATCCAGAGCGCCAGCCGAGCCATACTGCTGACCGGCACACCAGCACTGGGCAGACCCGAAGAGGTACACACACACACACACACACACACACACAGAAACCGCCCTGGGCAGACCAGAGTAGGTATTTATACACACACACACACACACACACACACACACACACACACACACATGCTGGGGAGACCAGAGGTGCCAGCACCCACACAAACACACTACGGCAATACAATTAGATACAGCAGACATCTAACAGTCTGTCAGAGACAGACAGAAAGACACACATACATACACACACACACAGATACACACATAGACATACACACTCATCCAACTGTGCTGTAACAAAAAGAGCAGATACTTGCATACCCCATGACCATTTCAAATTTGCAGAATCATACCATGTTCCCTAGTATGCTTACACACACATGAGAACATCCTCTCCAGCTGAGCATACACATAGACAAACATACACACATACAAATGTATTATAAAACTTGTCCAGTTGTACATCTGTATATAAATATCAACAGGCTTAAAGGGTGTTTGTATTTGGTGCAATGCGGGTATTTAGATGGTGACTTTAAGGTTCTTATCTCATCTCAAAACATATGAATTTGTAATAACAAAGTTAAGGTGTTGACCTCAGCTTTGTCTTAAAGGTACTTACAATTATACAAATGAGAACCACTTTAAATATACAAGAAATGCCCTCGCATCTGATGCAGTTTCCATATGAAGTGATATAGCCTAACTAGCCTATTAGAAAAGGAATGGAAAAGGTTGTTTAATTTGTGTGTGTGTGTGTGTGACTGACCTTTTGTAACCTACACACAAAAAGAAATGTCATTAACGGTTTATGAAGAAATCATGGATAAGTTATGAGATAACGAAACAGGAAACAGGAAGTTATTAGTTTTGAACACATGATCAGAATGGCTTTAGAGGAACCGTATGCATATATACACAATAACACTTAATATGCATGTGTATATTGATATGCATACCGTATATATACAAAAATATGCATATATTTATGTATTCAATGCTTCCTTTCTCAGTTCCAGGCTATTTATCACAGTTGTTTGCGTTTCGGCATTCTGGCTCCATAATTCATAACTTCTTGCATATATACTTGAAATTAATCCACAGCGTGCATAACATGTACAAAATGCCCTGAAATGTTGTGAAACAAAACTGTCTCCTTATTCTATGAGAACTTCATAATTCTTACAGGACCAGCAACATTTTATCCATATTAAAACTGCCTACTGACTGCAACCTGAAAATACTCGATATGTTAATGCATTCACCTGCTTTCCCCTCTCTGCAACTATCAAAACCACACACACACACACACACACACACACACACACACACACACACACACACACACACACACACTTCCTGTAGCGAAGTCCTCAGAGACAGCAGTGTGATGCTCTTCTCGTGTGTGTGTGTTGACGCCAGCAGATCGATGAAGACTCCGGCAGCGCCTGGCGCTGAGAGATGCCGCGCTCATTTAAACCAGATCAGATTCTCAAGCCTTCACATTCTTCTAAACGCATTTGTTAGAGCATAAACACCTCGTGTATAGATCGCCCTCTGCTATTACACGGGACTCGAGCCAGGAGCCAGGAGGTCCACTTGCCAAAGCAGCTCCTGAGGTATCTGATCTGGACATTTAAGAGCTATCATTTCCCAGGCCTCACCCAACAGAGTTGTGTGTTTGTGTGTGTATGTCCCTGGATGCTTTAATCAAACTGTCTGGTTTTAATGAAACACCTTGCAGCTTTATAAAGTAATGGGAGCCTGCCATTAAACTTCTGATGCCTTGTCTGTCTGCTCTGTCTGCTGAGATTGAAGAGCTGTGACACACACACACACACACACACACACACACATTCACACACACACACACACACACACAAACACACACAAACACACACACAGGCCTCATTCCATTTTCAGGAGCTTTGCTTTCACCTTCGGCTCTGGCCTTAAATATTTCACAGGCACAGATATTTACTTAACCCTGTTGGCCTGCTGGAAGCCGCCGTGAATTGGAGATGCTCAGCCTCGGCTCCGTGGTCTGAAAGGAGATGATGTTTTTTTTTTCCTTCCTTCCTTCCTTTTTCTGTACATCTTTTTCCTCCTCCTCTTCTCTCTCTCTCCCTCGCCTGCTCTCTCGTTCCCACTCGGTAAGCCCTCGCGTTTGAGCGCCTTAACAATGTCTGCCGTGGGACTTGCTGGTCTCAAAGCGGTCGCCTCCACGGCTACCTGCACTTTTATTGCTATCTGTAAGAGCCACACATTACTGCCATCGTCTACACCTCTCTCTCTCTCTCTCTTTCTCTCTCTCTCTTTCTCTCTCTCTCTTTTCTATCCTTTTTCAGTTGGTTTGTATCCTCATCTGTCACTCCTGCTTTTACTGTTGTTATAGCCCTGTTTCTCTCTCTCTCTCTCTCTCTCTCTCTCTATCCTATTTTCACTCTTTCATCCTCTCTCTCTCTTTTTACCTCTGTCTCTCTTTCAATATGTCTCACTCAGTTTCTCTCAGACTGCTCTCACTCATGTTTATCCCTCTCCTTCCTTCTCTCCCTCCCTCTCTCTCTCTCCTTCCTTCTCTCCCTCCCTCTCTCTCTCCTTCCTTCTCTCCCTCCCTCTCCTTCTCCTTCTCTCCCTATCTTTTCTAACAGCCTGAGCATTAGTGTTTCATCTGTGTCTCTCCCCCTCAGTGTGTGTGTGTGTGAGTGAAACAAAGTGATGTATGAGTAAAACAAAGCTTGTGTGAGAAAGTGTGTGTGTGTGCGCTCTAAAGTGAGTGTGTGTACATGCACTCGAAAGAGAGTTTGTGTGTGTGTGTTTTCCAGGTATTATAGGTATATGTGGGTGATGCTAGGCTTGCTCAACACAAATGCAGTTATGCATGCATATGCAGAAAAAAGCTGATGTGAAACTGAGTTTAAGTAATTAGCTGTTATTATCCCACGAACACGCAGAACAAATTCCCTCGCCGCTTGTTCAGACACAATGGGCCTCATTGCACGTCTGTTATCACACGCGGGGAACGCGGCGTTGGGCGACGCGGCGGCAGAGGAATGCTGGACGGTGGAGATGTGAGGCTTTTTTTTTTGTGCCGTCGCGTTGCGTGGTGTGTGACAACTCCAGCTGTTGTGTGTTTCCGAGCTCGGGTCTGTCTCTGGCTTAGGGGAGGAAGGGAATATGCTGGGAATGTTAACACAAACCATAAAAATAAAAATGTCATTGTTAATGCCACACTCGCTCAGAATGAGAGGTGTGTGTGTGTGTGTGTGTGTGTGTGTGTGTGTGTGTGTGTGAAAACGCACATGGTGGGGGCATTTTTTTCTGCATTTTAGGTTTTGAGTTTTAATGAATTCTTGCAGCTTCACTTGTGCACGTCCAAATTAAACTTCAACTTTGCACATCCCCACACACACAAATGAAAAGGAGTCACTTCCCACTGCATATATACATGCAGACACATGTTGTGTTGACATACTGCTTCTTATTTGAAACAACTGCAACTGTGGAGGCTATTCAAAGACAGTTCAGTGGTGAAATGTTACATTGGAACTCTAGTGTTCTATTGTCCCCATTTCCTTGAAGCCTGTTTGTATTAGTACTCGTCTCTCTGTGCCATTTTCGATGAAACACACATGCGCACACACACACACACAGTCGTACACACACAGCGACTCTGCCTTCATCCGATGCAGCACATGAAAGCCTGAGGGGGGCTAGGTGCGAAACGCTGTTCTTGAGCGACCCCTCCCTTTGTCCACGCCAACTGAAGGTATCAAAACAATGACACAAGCCATGTTGCCTTCCTGCCTACCTGTCTGACAGACAGAATCATTTATTTGCCATTGTAAAACATTGTCACAACGAAACTTAACGTGCTCTCTGTCTGTCTGTCTCTGTCTGTCTCTGTCTGTCTGTCTGTCTGTATCTTAGCACCAGCTTGTTCTCATCTCATCTCATCTTTTTTTATCAGCTCTTCATGCAGATTGATGCCCTATACCCCCGGAGGTTTGGAACCTGGTCTGATTATGCCAAACAGTACTGCAATGCACACTACAGGCAAGCTACACTGTACACACAAACAAACACCCAAAAGTCGATTAATTCATTGTCATACACAATTTATTAATAAGCATTTTACACCCTGCCTGTTGTCTTTTTGACAGTTCTGACCATTTTAATTAATTTGAGTAAGATGTGAATGAGTTCATGGCAGGTAGATGGATTAGTAATGTTTTGTGTTGCTTGAGGAAGCTTCCTGTCCCATTGAGAGAGATGGCAGCTATTTCCCTCTCTAAAGGCAGCCTTGATCCTAGAGAGAAATCGACTAATGGCTTTTCATTACCACACCGCTGTCTTGAGTGTCTGGTGTGAGTCATGCTAAACAAAGCAGAGAATGGCACCGCACAAGAAGTCACTGCAGAGACACACACACATGTGCGCACACACACACACGCGCGCGCGCGCACACACACACACACACTAGAGTGGGCTTCGGGCCGCAAATTTCTGTACAAACCCGGCCCGTGTCCGACAGAGTTGCGTCCGAACCCGACAGGCATTTTCATTTTTATGTCCGAACCCGTCCCGAGCCCGACACAGATGATGTGCTATGTCATCACCAAAGGCATTATGTCAATGGCAGCCTTTGATTAAAAACCTTTAGAAAATGTCTTTAATCTAGATGCAAATCATTTCGCGACCCCTCCAATATTTTTGACGACCCCCCTGCGGGTCCTGACCCCCAGTTTAAGAACCACTGCCGTAACCTATGTCTTTACCACAGTATGCAACGCAAATAGGCCTACCTTCACATTGTTGGCCTATACTTAATTTGCTTTGTTTTTTTGGTGAAATGCACATGCGTTGTCACGGTTACATAAATCCCAATCCGACCCGTTGGGCTTGGGTCGGGTAGCCGCACGCATGCACGCACGCACGCACGCACGCACTTACATACATACATACATACATACATACACTCATAATTTCATTTTAATTAATTTAATTTAATTTAATCAGGTTTCTCAGCCAAGTATTACTTAGTGCATACAATGAATTTGGTCTCTGCATTTATCCCATCTGTGAAGTAGTGAACACACAGAGCACACAGTGAACACACAGTGAGGTGAAGCACACACTAACCTGGAGCAGTGAGCTGCCTTGCTACAGCGGCGCTCGGGGAGCAGTGAGGGGTTTCTGTAGGTGCCTTGCTCAAGGGCACTTCAGCAGTTCCTACTGGTCGGGGGATCGAACCGGCAACCCTCCGGTTACAAGCCCGAAGCCCTAACCAGTAGGCCACGACTGGCCCCTCATAGTCTTTCCCTTACAATGTGTGCACATACATGTGTTCGTTCATACACACACACGCTCAAACACACATTCATCCAGAGACTCTCTCTCTCATCCACACACACACACACACACACATACCTCACACAGAGTCATCAGGTGGAGTCAGTACATGGGCGAGAAAGCGAGAGGAAGAGGTGTTGGTCGGCATGACGATGGTGGCGACATTCTCTCAGTTACGTCAGTGAAGGTGACTGGTTCGGCACGTGCAACCTGAGCAGTGAATGTGTGTGAGTGTGAGTGAGAGAGCACAAATTACAGGCTGGCCTCAGGGACACATTGAACCACTCTGCTTCCCTGAGTATCGTGTTTGTTTGTTTGTTTGTTTACTGTTTCTCTTTTCGGCTTATCCACCTGCCTGTCAGTCAGGAAATGTATGAGTATAGAGAGGGGTGGGCAGGTCTAGGGGGGGGATTTGTCTGTTTGTCTGGTAAATACCATGCACCACAGATTTTCAATCATACATATATACACACACACACACACACACACACACACTTAATTTACTTCTGTCCCCGCATACCCACACACACACGCATAAATAAACACAACAAAGGCTTCGCTGTCTGTGCACTTTTAAAAGGGGCTTTGCTGTGTGTGTGTGTGTGTGTGTGTGTGTGTGTGTGGCGGACACCTCCCTTATCTCCGCTCTGCAGATACTTCGGGGCGCGTCGTCAGTGGGACTGCCGTGGCGCCTCCCACCTGGACGAGCTACACCGCCGCCTGGGTGAGGTCATGATCCGCAGGCAGAAGGCCCAGGTGCTCACGCAGCTGCCCCCCAAAATACGCCAGCGCATCCCCTTCGACCTGCCCAAAGACGCCGCCAAGGTAACACATACTGTATACAAATAATAATAATAATAATACATTTTATTTGTAACACACTTTACATTCTCAGCAAATCTCAAGTGCTACAGTACAGGGTAAAAGTAACACCAAAAATGGTTAAAGCACACACACACACACACACACACACACACACACACACACACACGCACGTATAGACACAAATGTGTGCATGTACACAGACATACACTCCTGTGCACACACATTCTAGAGAATCCCCTTTGACCGGCACAAAGATGCCACCAAGGCTCATCACACACACACACACACACACCGACTGAGCTACTACTCACAGCCTCATATTCCTGCTGCTGATCTTCCATAGGTTGTGTGTGTGTGTGTGTGTGTGTGTGTGTGTGTGTGTGTGTGTGTGAAAGATGAGGAATAGATTTAAAAAAGTGACAGAGATGGACATAGTGAAAATGACAGATGGAGGAAGAAAAAAGGAGTCAGAGAGAAAGAGAGGGATAGAGATATGAAAGAGAAGGAGAGAGGAAGAAAGAGCTGTCCACATAGGAGAGGCAGAATAAATGAGAGAGAGAGAGATGGATCGAGAAAGAGAGATGGAAGAAGAAAAAGCAGGAGAGGAAATGCAGAGGAAGAAAGAGGGAGAGAGAGGGGGAAAATGGAGTGAGAGAAATGGAGAGAGAGGGTGTCTAAATATAGGTTTCATTACCGCATTATTGCAGCCCCCCACCCTCTTTCTGTTGCTAGGCAATAGGATCCGATTAACACTAATTATCATTTTGTCTCACTTGTCCCCAGTCTTTTTTCTCATCCCCTTCTTTCGCTCTCTCTCTCTTGCTCTCTCACTCTCTCATTCATCTCTCTCTCTCATGTGTTCGAAGTGACACAGGAGCAGTGTGTGTGTGTGTGTGTGTGTGTGTGTGTGTGTGTGTGAAATATTCATGTGGTTGAAGTGCTTCATCCTCCTGATCTAAATTATGTGCAGACCGGTGGCCAGCCAGCATCGCACCCCGTACATCTCGGATACATCTCGCTCATTTTTAACACCCCTCCTCTTCCTCATCCTCTTCCTCTTCCACTTCTTGTCAGGAGAGCAGATTGGAAGGAGGTTGTGTATGTATGTGATGTTTGTAGAAATATGCATGACCTGGCTGTTTGTGGTCAGATCTTGCGGTGTGTGTGTGTGTTAATATTTCTGTTTTGTTGCCTAGAGCACAGCTGTCCCACACCGACACACACAGACACACTCACATACACACTCCAGCTCCCACTGTTAGAACTTCCTTTCCCTTGTTCTGTCCCCTGACACCAAACTTTCACACCAGCACACCTTTTCCTCTTTTACCTGTGTGTGTGTGTGTGTGTGTGTGTGTGTGTGTGTGTGTGTGTGTGTGTGTGTGTGTGTGTGTGTGTGTGTGTGTGTGTGTGTGTGTGTGTGTGTTTGTGTGTTGTATTGTATATACTGTATGTTCATGTGACTGTGTTTGCGTTCAAATCTTTGTATGTGTATAAGTGATTGTGTGTGAGAGAGAGAGGTACGGAAAGAGGTGTGTGTGTGTGTAGAGGTGTGTGTGTGTAGATGTGTGTGTAGAGGTGTGTGTGTGTGTAGATGTGTGTGTAGAGGTGTGTGTGTGTGTAGAGGTGTGTGTGTGTGTAGATGTGTGTGTAGAGGTGTGTGTGTGTGTAGAGGTGTGTGTGTGTAGATGTGTGTGTAGAGGTGTGTGTGTGTGTAGAGGTATGTGTGTGTAGATGTGTGTGTAGAGGTGTGTGTGTGTGTAGAGGTGTGTGTGTGTAGATGTGTATGTAGAGGTGTGTGTGTGTGTAGAGGTGTGTGTGTGTGTGTGTGTGTAGATGTGTGTGTAGAGGTGTGTGTGTGTGTAGGGGTGTGTGTGTGTAGAGGTGTGTGTGTGTGTAGAGGTGTGTGTGTGTAGATGTGTGTGTGTAGAGGTGTGTGTGTGTGTAGGTGTGTGTGTAGGGGTGTGTGTGGTGGCCAGAAGAGTGCGTGCACAGCACATTCTACTGCTACCTCCAGCTGCTTACCTGCTCAACAAGCCCATAAATCACTGCCTGACAGGTGTGTGTGTGTGTGTGTGTGTGTGTGTGTGTTTGTGTGTGTGTGTGCACTCTATGAGTGTGTGTATATACTGTACTGTACACACACACACACACACACACACACACACACACACACACACACTTTCTCATTCCAGCGTTCTATTTCAAACACACATTGACATGTTAAGTCTTCATATATGAATGTCTGGGAACATGTCACACACATAAATGCACATCACGCAATAATGTACAAGTACATATATACATTATGTACCTGTATATCATTTCAAGTACATTAATGGAAAACACATAGTGTAAATCTATCACTTAAATACATACTCAAATACACACTTACGTCTGAGTTAAACATCTAACTATGCAGGTACAGAGTGATGCATCATGTCAATGGCTTTTACTGCACCAGTACAATTACACACACACACACACACACACACACACTGCACCAGTGCAATTACAAGTATGTCATAGACACACATACACACATATTTTGAGGCCTATTGCATGCTTTGAGACAGGACGGTGTATGAGTGGTAGATGGGGGGTGGGGTCAGATGATCATGGGTTGGAGTCGGAGCCCAGGGCCATGTGGGCGCATGGATCCATATACGGTTGGGATGCTACTGTTTGCACCACAGCGCCCCATAATTCTCATAGGGGTCAACGTGGATAAGTAACTTAGTTCCCTTATTTCATGATTTTCAACACAGACACACACACACACACACACACTCCAGACGAACTCACAACAGCCACAGATGTATGCAGTATGTTGCTTTTACTCACCCTTTGCATGCATTTAAAAAACAATCTAGCCAGCACTAACACACACACACACACACACACACCCCTTTGTTTTGATTACATCCACTCTACATTATTTTAGTCCACTCTACATTATTGTTTGTCCATTAGTGTTTGTGTTTAGTTTGTTTGTGTTTAGTTTATTAATTTTGTGTTTGTTGAGCTGGGGGGTGTTTAGTTTGGTTTGTAGGCGTTCACATGGCTGTGTTCATGCAGATCTACGTGTGTGTGTGTGTGTGTGTGTGCGTATTTGTTAATGTAAGCTGTGTGTAAAGTGTGTTTGATTGTGTGGGTGTGTAAGCTGTGTGTGTGTGTGTGTGTGTGTGTGTGGGTGGGTGGGTGTGTAATCTGTGTAAAGTGTGTGTGTGTCCCTGCCTCAGTGCCTCTTCTCACTAATTAATTTCCCCATGCCGCCACTCGTCCACTGCCGTCCTTCAACAGCCTCTTTCTTCTATGCTCTAATTCCTTTTCTGGAATTCATGACTTACCCAAATCTCTCTCTTTCACACGCACACACCCCCACGTACACTTATGCACAAACACACGTACGCTTACATCCCTTACACACAGACACAGACACACACAAACACACACACGCTGTACACACATTTTTATGCACAAACACACCCACACACTTACTCACATGCTTTACACACACACACACACACACACACACACACACAGACGCTTTCTCTCTCTCTCCTAAGCACTCGTTGCGCTTCACCTTGAGAGTAAAATCTGAGCGGCTGGCGGTGATTTATTGTGTTGCGGCGGTGTGCGTCCATCTTGGCCCGCAGGGTTGTCAGGAGCGCGCTATAATTGGGCTGCCCATGTGACCTAGCCTCGCAACTCCGACAGGAGCGCCCCGCATCTTGGGGAATTGTCTTCTGCCTTTTTTCTTCTCTCCTTTCTTTCTCTCTTTCTTCTGTCCTCCCTTCCACTCTCTCTCTCCCTTGCTCTCTCCTTCCTTCCTGATTCTTGTCTCTTGGTTAGCAGAGAGGAGGGAAAGTAGGACACAATTGGCGCTACCATTAATTGTTCTGCCCTTTATAGCTCATACGAAGATGACAGGGAGGGGAGAGGGATGGAGGGAAGGAGGGAGAGAGCAAGAGAAAGAAGAAGGGAGGGAGAGAGAGAGAGAGAGACAGAGCGAGTTAGAGCAAAAAATGTGTGTGTGTGTGTTTGTGTGAGGGGATAAAGAAGGGTTTTGGGAGAAGATCTTTCACTAACCGGTCTTCCTCTCTCTCTTTCTCTTCCTGTCCTCCTCCCTCCCACTCTCCTTCCCTCCCTCTCCCCTTTCTCTCCTCATCTCTCTCCCCCTCTCTTGTTATCCCTCGCTCTCCTCTCCCACCCCCTCTCCTCTCCCCCTCCTCTCTCCTCCTCTCCTCTTCCCCTCTCCTCTCCCTCCCTACTCTCCCCCCTCTCTCCTCCCCCAGGAAGCGAGCACTGGTCTGGAGGAGTGGGAGAGACTGATGAGAAGTGTGGACTCTGGGGCAGCGGCGTCTGATAACTCCTTCGTGGAAGTAATGGGTCTTATTACGCGCATGTACAAGCACACAGCTGTGGCCAAGGTAACCGGGGGGAGGGGGGGGGGGTCGGGGAGTGATCCCCGTGTGTCACCTCAAATGCTCCCTCTCTTACACACACACACACACACACACACACACACACACACACACACACACACACACACACACATTACACACGGTCAGAAACACCAATACCAGCACACACATACACACACTCATACTGGCAAGTACACGGATACCAGCGCACACACAAACTCACATATCTATACTACATAGTGAGTCCTGCTAACGCTCCAGGGAACCTTCTAGAAAAAGTTGAGAGAAAGGGAGCTGTGCAGACAGAGAGAGAGGTAAAGAGAGAGAGAGCACAAGGAAGAGAGGACGAGCAGTCTCTTTTCGCTCCCGTCCCATAGGGCCCTCTGAGCAGGTGTGTGTGTGTGTGGGTGCGTGAGTGTGTGGGTGGGGGGGGGGGGGGTGTCTGCAGGGAGAATGTGTTATTCTCCTGGAGAATGCGAACATTGTGGTCGTCTAATGTAAAACAATATTAGTGTGTGAGGCGTGGTAGGAGTGGCCTTGTTAGATAGATAGATAGATAGATAGATAGATAGATAGATAGATACTTTATTGATCCCCACGGGAAATTCAAGGTCTCAGTAGCATACAGACATCATTCACACACATTCACTAACAGCAGAAAAAAGTAATTAAAAGTATATAATATAAAAAACACAATTAAGCAACTAGATGTACCGCAGAGCGGTACAAAATATGACCGCCGCCCAGTCCAGCACATTTTTTCCACAAAAATAAATCACGCTGAAAGGCCTATATGATTCTAACTGTCTCACTAAATTGCATTCTCACTGGTATCTGCTAGACAACAAGTACCAGAACATGATTAGTTCATAGATTTCACATGTAAAATTCATTTTATACAACGCGTGCGTGCGTGCGTGCGTGCGTGCGTGCGTGCGTGCGTGCGTGCGTGCGTGTGTGTGTGCCTGCGTATGTGCCTGTGTTTGTGCATGTACATGCCTGCGTACATATGTCTACTGTGTGAGTATGTGTCATACGTATGATTACTGTGAATGTATGTGTGTGCGTGTGTATCTGTTTATATGTGTCCACATGGAATGGGTTAAGATGACCCCTGGAGGCAAACATACGGAAAAAATTGGTCATCAAGATATTCACAGAAAACTGCGTCTGCCCTACCCTCCTTTCGGGGGGTCAAGTCCAGCGGGGGGGCTACAGATCAAAACGAAAAATGATGGTTCCATGCTATCCATGTGGGGTTACATGCCCACCAAGTTTCATGTACCCCGGTTTTACAGTGTCCC
The DNA here is from genome assembly GCF_046254945.1 of Alosa pseudoharengus. Taxonomy (NCBI): domain Eukaryota; kingdom Metazoa; phylum Chordata; class Actinopteri; order Clupeiformes; family Clupeidae; genus Alosa; species Alosa pseudoharengus. Next base: position 24,140,133 of record NW_027468689.1, on the reverse strand, counting down.
GGGAATCCTTGTTGGTGTACGTCACTAAATGTACACATAAATTATTTTATTGTAAGGCCCCCCATGAACGAAAGTTCACAAAACTTGGCATGCATTCGGAGGGTGTCATAATGATCCTACACTTTAAATTTCGTGCAGTTATGTCAGCCAGAGATATTGTGATGAAAACACCTCATTTTTACTTTTTTGTGTTTAACTAGGTGGCGCTATACATGAAATGAGTGGTTATGGAATGGGTTGACATAGCCCCTTGAGATTAACATACAAAAAAAAAATGGTCCTCCTAAACCCTAAGGTTTACAGAAAACTGTGTCTGCCCTACCCTCCTTTCGGGGGGTCCAGTCCAGCGGGGGGGCTACAGATCAAAATGAAAAACGATGGTTCCATGCTATCCATGTGGGGTTACATGCCCACCAAGTTTCGTGTACCCCGGTCTTACAGTGTCCCGGGAATCCTTGACGGAAATTTGGACATGCGCGGCGGTCATAATAAGGACAGTAGAAGATAAAGAATATACTAAAATACAAATTATACTAAATAACACTTAATCTAAATCAATTCTAAAAACAGTATCCACATAGTGGGTGATTAATCAAGAGACGCTTGCAATGACTGAGGCAGGGACTGAGCCTGTGATTGTCTGTGCATAGTAAGGGTAAGGTGCTCTGTGTGATCACCTGTGTCATGGTGATGGTGCAAATAAGTAAGTCCAACAGTGCAACAGTGCAAGAATAAAGTCTAGAGACCAGCATAAAATAAATATGGACATTATTATAATTAGTGTGCGAAAAGGAGAACAGGGGAAGAGAGGAGAACAGAGAAGGAGAGAAGAACAGGGGAGAACAGGGAGGAGAGGGGAGAAAAGAGGAGAACAGTGGAGGAGAGGGAAAGATAGGATAACAGGAGAGAACATGGGAGGAGAGGGGAGGAGAGGAGAGGGGAGAAAGGGGGAGAACAGCAGAGGAGAGGGGAGGAGAGGGGAGGGGAGAAAGGGGGAGGAGAGGGGAGGAGAGGGGAGAAAGGGGGAGAACAGCAGAGGAGAGGGGAGGAGAGGAGAGAAAGGGGGAGAACAGCAGAGGAGAGGGGAGGGGAGGAGAGGAGAGGTAGGTAGTGGCGGCGGTGTTTATCTTGTACGTTTGCTGCTCCAGGTCATCGCTCACATGGCCCTCTTTCCGGGGAGCCCCTAAAAACACATTACCATAACACACACACACACACACTTCGGCAGGGATGCAGCCCAGAACACACATTACCATAACTAACAAACACACACACACACACACACACACACACACACACACACACACACACACACACACACACACACACACACACACTCTCTCTCTAGCAGGGATACAATTCCGAAACATACATTACCATCACACACACACACACACACACACACACACACACGCACACACACACACGCACACACACGCACACTCCAGCAGGGATGCATAATCCCCCTGTGCAGAATCATTGCGTCCGACACCTGCCCTAAATCAGCCTCCCGCAGCAGGAGAGAGAGGGTGAGAGAGAAAAAAGAGAGCGAGGGAGAGGGAGAGAGAGAAAAAGAAAAAAGAGAGGAACAACTCTTTTCCTCTTTTCTTTTCCCCCCTGTGTCTTTTTTTTTTTTAGTCATTCTTGTATCATGCTCACAGAAATGTCTGCATAACGTTGCGCTGGCTATGACCATGGCAACAGGGCTCAGCGTGCCGTCACCCTGACATTGCCATGGGAACGGGTCCCCGGGGGGTGCCTGCGTGCGAGCGAGCGAGCGAGCGGACGGGAGCAGGTGCCGCTGTGACCTTTTCTGTTGTGTCTCTCCGTCTTTTTAAAGATTTTCATAGCTAACTTTTCCACACCCGGCCTTTGTGCAACTTTTACACTTCTCTCTTCCTCCTCTACTTTGGAGCGTGCGTGTGTGTGTGTGTCTGTGTGTGTGTGTGTGTGTGTGTGTGTGTGTGTGTGTGTGTGCGTGTGCGCCTGTGTGTGTGTGTGTGTGTGTATGTGTGTCTCTGAGGAGGTTTCCATGGTAACTTCAGGCACCTGTGCAGACTTTCATGTCCGTTTCAGAGAGGCAGCGTTGGATGAAGGAAGGCTGCTGGATGCGACTGAGAGAGGGGGCAACAAAGCTTCCCATCACTCCGTCTCTCTCTCTCTCTCTCTCTCTCTCTCTCTCTCTTTCTCTCCATCTCCATCTCTCTCTCCATCTCCACGTTCCATCCGCCACAGCCACGGCAACACGCTTGGGCTTCTAACGAGCCCACATCACTCACTGGCTGCACACTCACACCACACACACACACACACACACACACACACACACATGCTGCCTCTCACAGCAATTCCTGGCTAATTACTCCTGAAACTTAAAAAACAAAACAATGAAGTAAGCAGACAAACAAAGTTTAAAGAAATAATCTTCCCTGCCTCTGCGCAAGGGGTCTCCATCGTCAGGTGTCAGTTAGCCACCAGTACCAGGCTGAGGTGGATAAAGAGGCTGTCACTTAGAGAGCCACTTAAAGTCTCAGGACTCTGTTTCAATTATTTATTCTTATGTTATTTTTGTTTCTTTTCTGATTTCTTTTAGGGGGTTAGAGGGGACGGCTGAGTAGTTGTCTGCTCGCGCTCTGACTGGGGGGTGAGGGTGCCCTCATTTCTGTGAGATTTATTAAAGTCATAAATCTGGTAATTAAATATTTCGATTGTTCTTATCCTCCACTGTGAGAGCCGTGTGTGTGTGTGTGTGTGTGTGTGTGTGTGAGAGAGAGAGAGAAAGCGAGAGAGAGGGAACAGATCTGTGGCCATGTCAGAATTGGTGTCACTTTTGAAGTGTGTGATCAGGGTCTGGCGAGCCGCCGCAAGCACCGAGTGTGTGTGTGAGCGCCGGGAGGGGGGTGTATATTTTTACCCCCTCCAGCATCTGCTCCCAATTACCCCGGAGAGCAAAGCACACACACACACACACACACCCCGCAACTTCAGAGGAGACGGTTTTGGTCACCAATTAAATAAAAATCTGCAGAAGGCCAAAAAAGAGGAAACAGTAATGAGAAGTCACAGTGCCATTGAAAAGAGAGAAGGGTGTGTGTGCATGTGTGTGTCCGTACATACGTATGTATGTTTGTGCACGTGTGTGTGTGTGTGTGTGTGTGTGTGTGTGTGTGTGTGTGTGTGTGTGTGTGTGTGTGTGTGTGTGTGTGTGTGTGTGTGTGTGTGTGTGTGTGTGTGTGTGTGTGTGTGTGTGTGTGTGGTATGTGTGTTTGAGTTTGTGTATGAGGTGTGTGTGTGTGTATGGGGATATATTAGTTTGTGTGCATGTGGTGTGTGTGTGTATGTGTGAGAAAATGTGTGTGTGTGTGACTATCTTTGGAGGGTAATTATGGCAGCCTGCGTGCGGCTGCATCTGCTGCCAGTGGTGGTGATGGCAGGGGCCTGCTCCAAGCCTCAGGTGTGTGTGTGTGTGTGTGTGTGTGAGTGTGTGTGTGAGTGTGTGTGTGTGTGTGTGTGCGCACGCATGCATGCGTGCACGGTGTGTGTGCATGTGGTATCAGGCTCTGTGCTGGGTCGAACAGGTGTGTGACATGAGGCCGACAGCAAAAAGAGGACACGTGGGATTGGTTGAGCACTCTCCTCTGTCAACCAAACCCACGCACAAGCACAAGTGCTAAACACACATGCACACACACACACACACACACACACACACACACACACACGAGCACAAGTGTTAAACGCATGCACGCACACACACAAGCATAAGTGTTAAACGCACACACACACACACACACACACACACACACACGCACCCTCATATACACCCACACAGTAACCTTCATGGGTTTTAGGTCAGTGGACAGCTTGTTGTCGTGTGTGTGTGTGTGGGTGTGTGTATGTGTGGGTGTGTCTGATGGGAATGTGATGCACAGGGCTGCCGTGTGTGGTTTGACCTTGGTCTGCTGAGGCTAGCCATGTGGGTCAGTGTGTGTGTGTGTGTGTGGAGACTTTATCCTGTAGCCATGCTGCTAAATAGGAGATGCTCCAGTTTAAGAGTGGAGAGTCTTAAACGAGCGGTGTATTCACATTCAAGCTGCTTTTTGTGTCTTTCTTTCTTTTGTTATTTCTTTCTTTTTACTTATCTATCTATCTATCTCTATCTATCTATCTATCTATATTGATCTATCAATATATTTATCAATCTATCTATCTATCTATCTATCTATCTATATTGATCTATCAATATATTTATCAATCTATCTATCTATCTATCTATCTATCAATCTATCTATCAATCTATCTATCTATCTAACGACCAAGCTTTATTGCTTAACCAAACATGTCGAACACCCACTTGAGCTAGATTACATTGATTGAAGGAGTACTGAGGACAGGGAGCCAAACGTATCCAAACCGCCATTTTTTTTAACCACTAATAATGCTCAAAATAGCCCCACACCTCTGCAGTAGGCCTAGTATGAATAGGGCCCCTACACATAAAACGAAGAGTCACGAACTTAGTAAGTGTACCGGTAGTTTATTAAAAAGACTGTTTTACAAGTCTGTACCTTATGGTCGCCTCCATTTTGTGGGGAAAGTCCGTACAAGTCGATTACCGATGGAAGCGCTAAAGCCGGTCTAACTCGGTACTCCTTCGCTCAACATAATCTAGCTCCCGATGAGGTGTTCGACTCGTTGTCATGGTAAAAAAGACCCTGGGTTCAAATTACTCCAGAATTACACTTCAGTTTGATTACCAACTACAAATATATACCTGTCTTTCTCTCATGTCTCTGTCTTTCTCTGTGTGTGTGTGTGTGTGTGTGCTGCAGGCTGGTGCTGTGAAGGACTACATCAAGATGATGTTGGAGAATGAGAAACTCAAGTTCCTG
>NW_027468689.1:24127741-24130241 GCF_046254945.1 Alosa pseudoharengus | reverse complement strand
TTATGAAAACCAAGTCTTAAAGGTCTTAAAATACGTTGTTTTGTATTAATAAATGAACGTGTGTGTGTGTGTGTGTGCTGTAGGAGACGGTGACGGCGAGTACCTTAAATGGGAGGAAAGAAGTTCTGCAGGCCGAGCTTGGCGACAAGGAGCAGTGGGACTTCCTGAACTTCGCTCAGGCATGGAGCCCAAACGAGGCGCTGACCACGGGCCCAGCCGACGACAAAAATGACGTCTTCTTCTCTCACGTGAGTGGGCCTCAGAGGTAGACTAGGAAACAAACACACACACACACACACACACACACTGTTGCTGTCTTGTTGTATGTCTGCACAGCTGTGTTTGTGTACTGTTTCTCTATCCTTTCTCACTGCCCCTTTCCCCTTCTTCTCCAAGAAGCCTGTGCTTCTTGTCAGGCCATCACTGTAAATAAGAACTTGTTCTTAAAGGAGAATTCCGGTGTGATATTGACCTAAAGTGTGTTGAAACATGATACCGAGTGTGAACGTATGTCTCATAGCCCATCTCGGCTTGTCCCCTGCACTCCAAAATCTGGCGCTAGTTAGCCGATGCTACCAACAGCTTTTTCAATGGTGGTGCTTCGGCATCGGGCTAGCCATGCAAATAAATCACTGTTTTACACCATTTACGAGGCTCAATGTATCTCCACACTTCATTGGTAGACTACCATAGGCCCTGACATTTAAAATGAGACATTGAGAACTTTGAAAAAGCACTGGTAGTTTACTTACAAGACGATTTATACAGACAGTATCTTCACGAAGTTTAGCGTTTGCAGGCATCTTGAATTTAGTCACGATAAGTCAAGCGACGAGTAAGAATGAACAGGTATGATAAGGGATCAGATTCCAAAAATAATTCAGTGGAAATGCATGGATTCCAGTTTCTTCCAGTAGCAGCAACTGGAATCCATGCATTTCCACGGAATTATTTCTGGAATCTGATCCCTTATCATACCTGTTAATTCTTACTCGTCGCTCGACTTATCGTGACTAATGTCAAGATGGCTGCAAACGCTAAACTTCGTGAAGATACTGTCTGTATAAATCGTCTTGTAAGTAAACTACCAGTGCTTTTTCAAAGTTCTCAATGTCTCGTTTTAAATGTCAGGGCCTTCGGTAGTCTACCAATGATGTGTGGAGATACATTGAGCCTCGTAAACGGTGTAAAACAGTGATTTATTTGCATGGCTAGCCCGATGCCAAAGCACCACCATTGAAAAAGCTGTTGGTAGCATCAGCTAACTAGCGCCAGATTTTGGAGTGCAGGGGAAAAGCCGAGATGGGCTATGAGACAAACGTTCACACTCGATATCATGTTTCAACACACTTTAGGTCAATATCACACCGGAATTCTCCTTTAATGATCTGCCTGGTTAAATAAAGGTAAAATATAAAACATAAAAAACATAAAGTAAAGTTTCACATGAGTGGGCCTTAGAGGTAGACTAGTAAATGCAACAATCATGGGGAGGATGACCACAGGTATTCAGAGCAAAATGTGACTTTCTTTTTTATTATACATTTCAAAAAGGCAAAAAAGCTCAAATAAAATAGACCTCTTTAGATAAACAGAGACATGCCACAGTCGGGGTGACTCGTTGAAGAGAGTTACTTTTATTCAGTATGTATCTGACATTTGTGTATTTGATTCCTTTATAGTCCGTACCATGTAGTATGATTGTGAGTCATTTGTGCAGCGCTAAAGCCCACGTTCTTCTGTTCCGCAGTTTGAGAAGGACAAGCAGCACGACATTCGCTCCTTCTTTTCTCCTCGGGCGGAGAGAGAGAAGAAGAGAAAGAGAGCAGGAGAGGAGGAGGAGGAGGAGAAGGAGTCGTCCACCTCCTCCCCCACCCCCGGCTCCCCCTCACCCCTTGGGCCCCCCCCAGATGACCCCCCCTCTACCACTACCCCCAAAGCAGACCGCGACTTTGCCCCCCAGGTGAAGAGGCTGCGTCAGGCCAGTCCAGTGGTGCGGGGCAGAGGTAAGAGAATGTCCTGGGCGGGGGCAGGTAAGAGCAGTCCCCTGGCTGCCCTAATGCCCCCCCGCAGGCTCTCAGAGGGAGGCTCAGGGCAGAAGCCAGGGCAGAAGTGGAGCTGCGGGGCATGTACCTATGCCAACAGCATTCTGCTGCCCTACTGCGAGATGTGTGAGTCCCCACGGCCTGGACACATCAGTGAGTATTACCATACACACACACACACACACACATACATACCACACACACAAACACCTCTCTCTCTCTCTTTCTCTCTCTCTCTCTCTCTCTCTCTCTCTCTTTATTTCTATATTTCACCCACACACACACACAATGTATACATTCCTACACACATCCACACAAATACACAGAAAGATGTATAGTATGTATATGACCCAAAGATGCATGCAGTGCATGTGTGCTAAAGCTGTATAACAATATAAAAAACACAAAATAAAGATAATTTCATACTATAGATACATCCTGATTGAAAACTAATG
>NW_027468689.1:24045241-24117741 GCF_046254945.1 Alosa pseudoharengus | reverse complement strand
TATTGGCTTTTGTTAAAGACATATTTGCATATTTGATTTTATTATGTTTGGTATCATTTTAAAGAGGACAATCTGAGCTTTCATTCAAGTCCTTTTGTGAACACTTTGGACAAATACAGCCGACCCTGGAGCTCTTCAAACTTTTAATCACACAAATTTTCCTGCCATTTCCGCCAAATCATCTTTTTTCTTTTAATCCTGTGGCATCGGGGAGCATCAGAGATACAAAATACAAACACTGCAATACTGGCATGACTCCAAGGATTCAGAAAATGTATAATTTACCCATATTATCTCATTCTGAGGTGGTGATATTCAACTTTTATATCAGGCATGGCGTTTTTTCGAAGAAAGGTAGTTTTGCCAACCTCTGAGGTTTCCTTTGCTATTGGACTCTGACTTTAATTTATACTCAACCATCTTTTGGGCTTTGTGATTTTGTAGTTTATTTTGCTATTGCTGGTCCTGTCAGCACTGTCTGACCACTTTTATTTGATCTAAGATTCAGACAGTGACAAATGTATGCTTGTTTGTGTGAGGCCAAAACAAGTGCTTGAACATAATTTCTTGTCCATGAAGGAGTTGAGACCAGACCAGGGTCAAACCGGAAACCAAATCTGATCGCGCCAATGAGGGGCTATCAGAATCACTTTATGCCTGCCTCTCCTCACTCTCTCCAACATCGCTGGGATCAATGCCTTCGGGGGGAAAGCATACAGCAAGGCCTTCAGCTATTCGTGTGCCAGAGCATCCACTCCCAGCAGAGCTTCGCTCTCGGTCAGGAAGAACCACTTTTACACAGTGTAGCGCGAGGCAAAGAGATCGACAAAAGCTTTCCCGAATCGCTGCCACACCCCCTCCACCACCTGTGGGTGAAGATGCCACTCCCAATGTGATAGTAGCCTGGTGCTACCAAACTCTCGTACATATTTCATAATGTACAGAGAGTCTGGCCACTAGTTAAAAACTATTGGATCTGCCCAGAGCCACTCTGGATCTGCCATAACCAATCGCTAACATTTGGTCGTAACGTATGTCATGCTCAAACTAGCGCACAACTTCAACGTCATCGTTCTCAGCTACTCCTTCTGTTTGCTGATTGGACCTGCACATTTTTGGCCCTGAGAAAACCTGTGAATATACCGCAGACCCAGACGAATTGAGCGGAAGTACGTAGGAGGGTGGAGCCAGGCTAGTGATTGGTAGCCCCTCGTGAGCATATCTGCCGCCCTGTTCTGTTCTCCCGGAACATGAACTGCGCAGACTGAGAGGAGGTGACACCTCGCCCATAACAGCAACCTTTTTGCCAGACCGCATAGCTGCGGGAAGCAAATGCCGCCTTGCCGATTGATATAGGCTATCGTCGCTGTATTGTCTGACCTCACCAATACATCACGCCCTGCGATTAGCCGGCGAAAATGCTTGAGTGCTAGATGCACCGTTAAAAGTTCCAGTGCATTAATGTGAGGCCACTGCAGCTGCTCGCTCCATGTCCCTCGGACCGCTCGCCCCTCGCACACTGCTCCCCAACCTAGGAGGGAGCCAGCTGCGGGAAACTATTCCTCTGGGGCTGACTGGCCGATCTTGGCTGCTGCTGCTGCTGCTGTGGGTGCTGCCTGCGCCTCTGTCTCTGCTGATGTACTGCCATCGGAGCTAGTGGGGGGGGGCGGGATGGGAGATCGCCTCCTGCCGGGGCAGGAATGTCTTGTGCGCCACGGCGCTATTCTGCGGCACCTAAAAAAAAAATGCTCCCTCATACTCTCGGCTCAAACAATCCGGAGGGGGAGATAGGCGCATCCAGCAATGGAGTCTTCTCCCTGTCGGGTAGCTGGGACAGCGTGAGCCACAGATGGCGTACCAGCCCCACCAAATGGCCCATTGCTCTGCCCTGTGCCAGGGCTGCACACTTCGAGGCCAGCAAGGCCAGGTCCAGTGCTCTCCTCCATTCAGGGAATGGAGTCGTGGGCTTTGTTTTCCTCTGCAGCCAACCTCATGCTCTTCCCGGCGTAGACATGGAGGAATGCTGTGGTGTTGAGGGCACGGCATGCCTGCCCCACACAGGCGTCAGCCTTAGACACCTGACCGGCAGTGGCCCTGCGCAGAGTGACAGAGTGGCCGGGCTACGGGCTGATGCTCTCTGGGGGGCGAGGTAGGCAGCCAGCGCCTCCTCCACCTTGGGCAAGTGGATCAGCCCCTGCTCCTCTGCCCCGTGTAGGGCAGAGAAAGGCCCGAAGCCCTGGACGGTTGATCACGCTGAATAGGGTTTCCACCAAGAGCGCATCGTCCGAGCTACTACGCGAGCTACTCTCGGAGGCCACGGACACCTGGTCATCATCATGAGACCCCAGAGAGCTTCCTGGAGAGTGGGGGACTCTGCAGCCAGCCTGACCGGCAAATTCGCCTCCCCCTGCTCAACCAGCAGCCACTCGCGCGAGTGGCTCCCCTTGAGTGGCGGACTGGGAGGGGGGGGCGTTGGCTTCCATCTCCTCAAGCAAGCGAGCCTGGAAGAGGACAGCCTTCGGCCCCAGTGCGAGCAGAATTGTGGGACCGCCAACTCTGTCCAGGCATGAGATATACCCAGACAGTTTATGCAAATGGAATGAACTGCCCACACCCCTGGACACACCGCTTCATTTGGGCGGCCTCGGACATTGCTTTTTTATTATTTGATTTGACAGAAAATGTTTATTCTGTCTTCCGTCAGCTGTTTCAGATCCTATTCTTCCGTTCTCAGACCAGTGGCAATAGACGTTGCTGAAGAATGAAAAAGGGCTTTCAGACATAACCTCCAGAGTATATGCGGAGGTTTGTCAAACGGAGGTCTGACCCTTCGGGTGATTCAGATATGATGCTAACCTGCGGACCTTATACTGACTTATGTGTGAACGACATACACGCACATTACAGAATCTCCGTGTGGTTGTCGAGTGGGGAGTGGGGGCTTGCAGAGTTCGCAAGAAGCGTGTTATGACGCAGAATATATGCAGCCGCTGTCACAGCTGTTGTTTTTGTTTACAAAATCTATGCATTATGTAGGCTAAAGAAGAAAAATCTATTGTGCGTAGGCTAATACTTGAAGTAGTCACGTAAGTGTGCATAGGCCTACTTGAAGCTGACCTACAGTGTGCTTCAAATAAACACATTTATCTGTTTTCAACGTTATGTAGCAGAATTACTTGGCTATGGAACCCAAATCTGGTTTGCGTTGGAGAGAGCATGCATGAACTTGTAGGCTTTATGTTACCAGCCAATTCAGTAACTCAAGACTTCAAGGCCATCGGTTTAAAACAGCAAACAAAATACTAACATAACGGTGAAGTGGTTTGTTTTTTCCTGGTTTATTTTTCCAAAAGCATCTCCCCTGTCCCAATGGCAGGTGCACCTGCTAACTACAGTCCATCAAACGTGTGCCTGCATTTCGTTGAGTGTCAGCCTAAATGATAATCTGCCATTCACATGCCTTTTGTGTGCTCCTGCAAACTAGTCAAATACTGTATGTGTCTATTGCATTTACGTAAGGAGCTTGGGATAAAGTTGGGTTTTCTTCTTTTCTAACAATTTATTAAATACTCTTATATTATACTGTAATACTGTTATTGTCATCAATGACGTCGTCGTACTGCCTTTTCAGTGCCTTCTGCTTATGATGATTTGGTCTTTGTAATTTGTTTGGCCTTGCAATACGGTTGTAGGCCTACATCAAAGTGTCTCTTGACGTTCCCTTCATGTGTTCTATCACAACGCTGTCTGCCCTCCGCGATGTCTTCGTCTTTCCAGGTCGGAGATTTTCTGGACAGCATTATGCCACTCCATCATGGTCATGACCCTGGCATTTAAGTGCTCCCACCACATGGACGCACGAAAGAAACGTCATTGACACGTCCTCACGTGGTGTGAATCTTAACCGCATGTTCTTCGCTTCGTTCAGACATAGCTCATTTACATAATCTGCGGAGGAAATACTAGGAGGGGAGCAGTAGAACAGCCGGCTAAGTTCGGACTTCCATATGGTCGTTTATGTTGTTCAGATATACGGCCCAACCGTTTAACATCCACAGAACCTCCGGTCTTACGCGTATGTCTGAAGGCCCTTAAAGACTGTTTGCCATTGGCCGTGCCGGCTAATATATAGCCGAGCCGTTTCGCGCCAATAGAACCTATTAGAGGACTTCAGTGGTCATCACGTGATCGAGGAGTGTATTCCCATTGATTAACGCTGAGTAGTTCGACTGATAGAGAACCATTAATTTTCATGTGAAGCACCAGGGTCAGAGTTTGTGGCCCTGCCCTGAGGCTTTTTAAGTTTCAGGTTTGACCCTGGTCTGGTCTCAACCCTTCATGGACAAGAAGTTATGTTAATGCACCAGTTTTGGCCTCACACAAACAAGCATACATTTGTCACTGTCTGAAGCTCAGATCAAATAGAAGTGGTCAGACAGTGCTGACAGGACCAGCAATAGCAAAATAAACTACAAAATCACAAAGCCCAGAAGATGGTTGAGTATAAATTAAAGTCAGAGTCCAATAGCAAAGGAAACCTCAGAGGTTGGCAAAACTACCTTTCTTCGAAAAAACGCCATGCCTGATATAAAGCTGAATATCACCACCTCAGAATGAGATAATATGGGTAAATTATACATTTTCTGAATCCTTAGAGGCATGCCAGTATTGCAGTGTTTGTATTTTGTATCTCTGATGCTCCCCGATGCCACAGGATTAAAAGAAAAAAGATGATTTGGCGGAAATGGCAGGAAAATTTGAGTGATTAAAAGTTTGAAGAGCTCCAGGGTCGGCTGTATTTGTCCAAAGTGTTCACAAAGTGTCTTTAACAAAGGCCAATAGCAAGATAGGCACCTGCGTCAAAAATGTGTTTTTTCAATGGGGGAGGGTATCTTTAACAGCTGATAACACTAATTTAGCTGTGACTCCAGAAGGGTTATCATACAAAAATGCAAACTACAGACATGTATCTTTTCAAAAAGTATAAGCAACCTTTGCCACCTTGAGTGGTACCGACATCTCATCTGGCCCATGGACTAATTTAAGTCTCCTAAGTCATCATCCTCATCCAAGTGGTAGCCAAAAGCCTGTCTAATAACACATAGGCAGAACAGTAGCCTACATCGTAACTTCCCGTCTTTGCAAATTAGTGCCAGTCTGTCATAAACAGGAATTAATGGGTGAATTTGATTATGACAAAGCTTACTACAGTTAAACCAAGTGGACACCATCAGCTTCACATGACAAAGATGTGAATTTACCCGCGTCTTACCCTTTTGAGTTCAGACATACATTCATCCCGTGACATCCTGACTTAGTACTAGGGAGCAGGTAGGGTAAGGCCCGGGTGATGTCCAGGTAAAATAACGCGGACAATTGTGTTTATACATACAGCCCACCCGGTGACCTCTAGATTATGTCCAGATTCCAGTTTATGTCTGAATGGGACTCCAGATGGATGAAGTGTATAAAAACTGTGGCAGCTTCTTCAGTGTTGTGGTGTCACAGCAGCATAAAATAGCAGCCTCTCTCTCTCTCTCTCTCTCACTCACTCTCGCTCACTCTTTAAGAGGTTTTCTTTGTGTGTCTCTGGCTGCCGCCTTTGAGAGCCTCCTCTGTGGAGGTCTTTTATAGACGAGGTGAGATCTCCGGCGCTCACGGGGGCCGCGCGGTGCGACTGTCTGAGATCTCCGCCGCTGACGGGGGCTGGGCTACGCGGTGCGACTGTCTGAGCTGACAGCTCCTCTCCACTCTGAGTTTTTTTTCTCATTTTCAACGCCTGACCTTTTCCTGTTGCCGTCGCAGTGATTACGACGCTTCATTACTGCCCGTAATGATCTTCTACCCCCTCTCCTCCTCTCCTCCTCTCCTCCCCTCCTATCCATTCTCTCCATCCTCCCCTCTTCATCGTCCTGTCACCCTTTCCCTTTCTTACTTTCTTACTTTCCCTCCCACTCTTTTTCTCCCCCCCATTTCTCTCTTCCTCCCTCTCAACCCCCCCTCATTCTATCTATCTCTCCCTCTCTCTCGCTCTCCCCCTCCCTCCATTTCTCTTCCTCTTACTGCTCTCCACCCCTCTCTCACTCCCTCTCTCTTTCTTCCTCCTACCCCTATCCTCATCTGTCTCCCTCTCTCCATTCTTCTCTCTGTCCCTCTCTCCCCCCCCTCTCTCCTCTCCCCAGAGCATCAGGAGAGTGTGTTGGAGGAGTGTGTGGGCGATTGTGCTGACAGAACTCTGCCCCTGTACGAGAGCCTGATGTTCAGCGCCAGCAGAAACACAGACAGAATCTACCTCTACGACAAGGTACACACACACACACACACACACACAGATATATGCGTATGCACAACCAAAAAATAGCACATACTAGGGCTGTCAATCGATTAAAAAAATGAATCTAATTAATTACATACTCTGTGATTAATTAATCTAAATTAATCGTATATATAATTTTTGCTGAGAAAGTATTTTAAATATTTAAATTCAAATGAATCATTGAATAATTAGCATTAGTGACATTAAAGTTCAAAAACTCTTTTATTATTATTTTCACTGTTCAAATAATGGCCATAATAATCTATGATATGACCTAATATGCTGAGGAAATAAATTCAAAAGTGCTTCGGGAAGAAGTTTTTTTCACATACAAGGCATTTCATTCCACAGATATAACCTAGGGGACACAATGAAAATAAATTAACACTCCCCTTAATGTCAACACTATTTCTTTCCATTGATGTCCGACTTTAGAGTTGACAAACTCCGGTGATATGCAAATTCCTTGCTGCAGACATTGCAGAGGACTTTATTTTAATCAACACTTATTTTTATTATTTTTGTCAACACAATCAGGCCGTTTTTTAAAAGTAAATGTTCCAATCAATGATCTAGGCAGCACATTTTCTTCTCTCCTTCATTTTACAGTAATGGTTATTAACTAGAACGGCTCGGGGTCAAAGGTCATACGGAATCGATTAATCTGCGTTATTTTTTTTTAATCAGTTATTTTTTCTCAAATTAATTAATCGAAATTAATCAGTTATTTTGACAGCCCTAGCACATACGTATGGACACATATATATATATATATATATATATATATATATATATATATATATATATATATATAATGCACATCGATACAAATAAACACAGGCATACACACACATTCAGACTCCTAAAGCTGCTTCCACCAGTTCTGTCTCTCCACTGCCTACATGTCTGCTGTTCACTGGTCAATCCAGCCGTCAGTCCACCTATAAAGGATTCACTTATTGTTAATGTTGTTTATGTGTACCAGTGAAGATGATGAGAACCCAGAAATACCTGTCTGTTCGTATTACAGAGGGGAATCTCTAGTTTTTTATCTTAGTTAAGTTTAAAAGAAAGTCATCTAAAAAGGCTGGTGTGATTGCAGCCCTGAAGTAGTCTGATGCCTGAGGAAGATGATCACCCAGCTTACTGACTCTCTCCAGCATGGCTGACTCTCTCTTCGGTGTGACTGACTTTCTCTTCAGTGTGACTGACTCTCTCTCCAGCATGACTGACTCTCTCTTTTCAGTGTGACTGACTCTCTTTTCAGTGTGACTGACTCTCTCTCCAGCATGACTGACTCTCTCCAGCATGACTGACTCTCTCTTTTCAGTGTGACTGACTCTCTCTTCAGTGTGACTGACTCTCTTTTCAGTGTGACTGAATCTCTCTTCAGTGTTGCTGACAGTCTGTGCTACTGACTCTCTTCAAAATGTTACTGATTCTCTCTTCAGTGTTACTAACTCTCTCTTCAGTGTTACTAACTCTCTTCAGTGTTACTAACTCTCTCTTCAGTGTTACTAACTCTCTTCAGGGTTACTAACTCTCTCTTCAGTGTTACTAACTCTCTTCAGTGTTACTAACTCTCTCTTCAGTGTTACTGACTCTCTTCAGTGTTACTGAATCCCTCTCTCTCCAGTGTTACTGACAGTCTGTGTTACTGACTCTCTTCAGTGTTACTAACTCTCTCTTCAGTGTTACTGACTCTCCTCAGTGTTCCTGGAACTCTCTCTCTCCAGTGTTACTGACAGTCTGTGTTACTGACTCTCTTCAGTGTTATTTGATCTCTTCAGTGTTACTGGAACTCTCTCTCCTCTTCATTTCCATGTATTTTCCATTCTTACTGCCCTTTTTTCTTTAATCCTCTTTTTTCATACTTTCACTCTTTTTTTAAATTCTTTAACTTGATTTCATTCATTGTCTCCTTCCGTCTTTACTTATTTCCCTCTTTGATTCTTTCATTTTGATTCTCTCTCTCCCTCTTTTCTCCCTCTATCTCTCTCTCTCTCTCTCTCTCTCTCTCTCTCTCTCTCTCTCTCTCTCTCTCTCTCTCTCTCTCTCTCTCTCTCTCTTCGTCTCCCGCAGATCAGGCCCTCTCAGATCATGTTAGCCGCTATGCTGCGTGAGCGTAAGACGCTGCTAATTGACTGTGATTGAGAAATATTATCAGCGTACAGTTTTTAATAAGCCCTTTTCTCCGGGCGATTGAAGCCGCAGATGAGGAATGACAGAGCTAGTGCGAGCAAGAGACGGAAGGCAGAGACAGAGGAAGAGGAAGATGGATAGGCAGGCGATACAAGGCTTAAACCAGCCCGGGGGCTCAGGGGGCAGAGTGCACCATGGGAAATGATTAGGGCGCACATTTTTAGGGCAATGTAATAGAGCTGGTGAGAATCTACTTCAGTCTTACAGGTGACTCATATTAGCAGTGCTAAGATAGGCTGTGTGTGTGTGTGTGTGTGTGTGTGTGTGTGTGTGTGTGTGTCGGCTTATGTTAATCTGGGAGCACTGCTGAATCTTCAGAGGGGATTTGCAAAGTGATTTGTGTTTTTGTCTTTTTACTGAATGTCACTGAAGAATTACACGAGAGAATTACGAGAATTACACGTGTTAAGCCGGGCTTGTGTCTGAACGTATGCCACGCAGTCAGACATACATGTACACGCGCACTACACCGCACACACACACACACACACACACACACACACACACACACACACACACACATACACACATGTGTGTGTGTGTGTGTGTGGTGAGCAAGTGGTACAGGAGGATGTGGTAAACTGTGAATCAATAATAGGATGGTTTGCGGCCAATTCGTTGTGCTCACACTGAAGGGTGTGTGTGTGGGAGCAAAACGCCCACACAGAGACTTCATGTGATCTCTCTCTCTCTCTCTCTCTCTCTCTCTCTCTCTCTCTCTCTCCCTCTCCCTCTCTCGCTTTCTCTCTCTCTCTTTATCACTCTCCCTCTCCACCCCAGGATGGTGTTGCTCTTCACTGTAACTTTATCCCTCTGGACATCAAACTTGACAACTGGGAGGATCTACCCCCAGAGTTCAGCCGAAGAGAGAACAGGAGACTGGTGAGTGGATCACAGACACACACTTACTCATCACACACACACATATATATATATATATATATAGACACACACCCTCATATATATATACAACCCCAAAAAAAAAAAGTTGGGACGTGTAAAATGCAGATAAAAACAGAATGACAGAATGTGATAATTTACAAGTCTCGTAAAACCTTTATTTAGAAGAAGATTTAGAAGAACATAGACAGCAAATTTGGACTATTTCATGGAAAATATTAGCCTGGCTAATGTCAGTCCTCATCTCATTGAGATGGGGTCTGGGAACTACACGTTCATTTTCTCATATTTGAAACGTGGTTTACGAATGCCCAGAGCCGTTTACTGGGCGCTACGCATGTCTATCAAATATGCCTGTACGTAGCTCATAACCGCTTCGGTGTGTCGTCATTGTCTTGCTGCCCCCCCTCCGTTCTTAGATTGGTTCCTTCGTTGAGGTGAAAACGAAGTCCATGGAATCCAGGCTGCCTAGCTGCGTGAATAAAATCGTGCGCAAGGCAGCATGGGAAAACCCAGGCTAGGAAAATATATGTTAATTTTGAATTTGATGCCAGCAACATGTTTCAAAACAAGCTGGGGCAGGAGCATATTTACCAATGTGCTGCTTCACCTCTTCATTTAACAACATTCTGTAAATGTAAATGGAACTGAGGAGACCAGTTGCTAGAGTTTTGAGAATTAAATGTTGTCCCATTACTCCCCGATGTAGAATTTCAGTTGCTCAACAGTATGGGGTATTCTTAGTCATGTTTTTCATTCCATGACAGGCTTGGAATTTCACCATTCTGGGGGCAAGGCCACTTGGCCTTCAGTTGGGCATATTTGGTGGGGGGCACAAAGGCCACATGTCAGGGCACCAAGGCCAAAACTAACTATACAGTAGTAGGCTATAAAAATGATCAAAGTTGTATTTAGCCTATTCACTGCAGTAGACCTGTATGAAACATTACAAAAACATGAAACATGACATATTACATAGAACTGTAAATCATCTGATCATCTAATATTTACAGATATCTAGGCTATATATAACATTTATTTTATATTTGGCCTGTTATGAAATCATGTATTGAACAATTTAAGCACAGCTCAGCTTTAAGAAACTCAAATAGCCTAGATGCATGCTTAGCATTTTGTGATCATTAAGGCTACTTTCACAAACTCTTAGTCAGCTGTGCTCTGATTTACCAATATCTAAGCGATATTTGTAACATTTATTTTGCATTTGGCCCGGTATGAAATCATGTGGAACAATTTAAACAAAAACGTAAAGCCCAAATTTGGAGACATCCATGTATGTCGAACTTTACTGCCAATTCAAAACTGGATTACTCTGGAACGGCTAACTGTACATGGGACTGATTTACACCTTTGTGTTCGGTAAGGTCTCCTGTTTATTCTGATATATGGTTTGCCATGTGTTAAAATCAGGGTTCGTAAAGTATTCCACCGAGATAAATGGGTAGGGAGATCATGGGACGCAAAACCTTCAGCAGTAGAATGTATGATTAAATTGAATTATATTATTTACTTTTCTCGCGAACCGTTCAACACAGCAATTATCGGCTAACATCGTTTAAAAGCTGAGAAAAAGCTCTTTCATGTGATACTTGTGATGTCTGTGTGATGAATAGGCTACTTCGCGAGTAGTTTAATTGAGAATGGGTGAATTTGGACGCACTTTCTTTCTTGCGCCGACACTTTCTCCACTGCGTAAAAGACTAAATTAATTTGCGCTGTGAATGCCAAGATAATTTTGACAGGCCACAGGCTAAATAAAAATCGCTATTAGTAGGACGCAAAGCAGAATATTGAAAGAAGGGGGCACCAAGGCCACCGTGGCCTGTAAACCTCTGATTTTCAAAGGGGCCTCACGGCCAACCCAAGGGGCTACGACGGCCATGGCCGTCGTGGCCGCCGTGAAATTCCTACCCTGTTCCATGATGCACCTAATTTGATAAATCTAGACTGCAGACAGGCCATTTTAGCACCTGAACTCTTCATCTATGGATACTGTATGAATACTGTTTAAATATGTGCAGAATTTACTTTGCCATTGTTTTCCTGAAATAGTCAAGGTCTTCCCTTGAAATGACATTGCCTGATTGTTGCTCAAAATCTGTATACATCATTCAGAATTGATTGTGCTTTGCCAATTGTGCAAGATGCCCATGCTGTAGGCACTAATGCTCCTCCACACCGTCATAGATGTTGGGTTTTAAACTGAGCATTAAAAAAAGTTGGATAGTTTGGATACTTAGATAGGCCCTCTCTTTAGCCCAGATAAGTCCATGATTTCCAAAAAGAATGGCAAATTTTGATTGGTCTAACCACAGGTCCTTTTTCCATGTTACCTCAGTCCATTTTAAACAAGCTTAGGCCCAGATAAGACGGTGGTACTTTCTGTATCATGTCCCAATTCAAAAACTGCAGCCAAAATTGAATTGAGTATCAAACTTTGCACAATAGTTATCAGAGGTTATCCGGAGCCCTTACAATGTCTGGTGTTGATGCAGTGCCATCTGAGGTCCAAAAGACTACGGCCATCCAATTTATTTTTCAGCTCTCTCCCTTGTTTGCAAAGATCTCTCTGGATTCTCTGAATGTTTTAATAATTTTATGTCATGTATAGCCTGGGTTTTCCCATGCTGCCTTTCGCGCGCAATTTTATTCACGCTGCTAGGCAGCCTGGATACCATGGAGCAAATTTTCGCCTCAGAACGGAGGGAGGGCAGCAAGACGATGACGACACACCGAAGCCGCTATGAGCTACGTACAGACGCATTTGATAGACATTCGTAGCGCCCAATAAACGGCTCTGGGCATTCGTAAACCACGTTTCAAATACGAGAAAATGAATGCCTAGTTCCCAGACTCCATCTCAATGAGATGAGGTGTGACGTTAGCCAGGTTATGTCATGTAGATGATGAACTCCCCAAATACTTTAAAATTGAAGTAATTAAAATTACAATACATACAAAAAATACAATACTGTACATTAAAATTACATTGTTTCATCATTTGTGCACACAGGTTTACAGTGATGAAGTGATGAATACCCCTGCCTCTCTGGGATGCTCTTTTTCATACCCAATCGTGTTGCCAGTTACCCTAATTAGTTGTGAAATATTCCTCCTTTAGTTTTCTTTATCATTACACAACTTTTCCAGCATTTTGTTAACCCCGTGCAAACTTTTTTTGAAACATGTTGCTGGTATCAAATTCAAAATTAACATAGAATTTCCATGAAATAGTCAAATTTGTCATTTTCAACATTTGATATGTTGTCTGTGTCCTTTTTGCAACTAAATATGAGTTTAAGAGATTTGCAGATTATTACATTCTGTTTTTATTCACATTCTACACAACGTCCCAACTTTTTTTGTTTTGGGGTTGTATATAGAGACACACACACACATTTCCACCCACTAACACACACTCCCACACACTCTCAGTTAGAGAGACACACACACACACACACACACACATTTCCACCCACACTCACACTCCCACACACTCTCAGTTAGAAAGACTGAATAGCTGAGGCTTCCCATGTCCTTTCCTCTTTAATGTCTCTCTCACACACACATACTCTCTCCCTCCCGCTCTCTCTCTCTATCTCTCTCTCTCTCTCTCTCTCTCTCTCTCTCCCTCTTTACTACTCAGTGGAGTTATTGAAACAGGTATCACCTCAAGGGAAAATGTTGAACAGGAGAAAATGGAGTGTGTCTGTGTGTGTGTGTGTACGTGTGTGTGTGTGTGTGTGTGTGTGTGTTCACTCCTCACTCCTCTCTCCCTCTACACTTACAGGTGCAATGTGTGCGTGTGTGCATGCATGCGTGTTAACACTCTCTCAAACAAATTAACCACAAACAAAGCACTCTCTGTCCAGGACTATTTGGCTATTTGACTGTGTAGCATACAGGTAGGTACATGGTGAAATATGTTCACAACAATGCAGTTCATTGTCAGCATTGTTTTACTGGGTTGATTATTGTTAGGTCCCCTGTAGACTTAGGTCTGGCTAAGATTCAGTTGTAACCTACTCGCTCCCTTGAATTTGGTCTGCCCTTTTTACTTTTGACTGACATTTGAATACTTTTAAAGAGTTGACAGCCATATTCAAAATTAAGAGAGCACTGCAAATTTGAATATGACCGTCAACATATTGGAATGTCATTCAGCAACCGTAAGATGACATCAGAAAAATGTACATTGGTACATATATATATATATATATTGTGTGTGTGTGTGGGGGGGGGGGGGGTTAAACCTTTAATCCACTAGGACAGTGTTTCTCAAACTTTTTCAGACCAAAGACCACTTAACCAATAAAAAAAAAACTCACGGATCACCTAGCTAAAAAAGAAAAGTAGACCTACTTCCACAGTATATTACACAATAGGCCTACTCAATGAACCACCTTGCTTATTGTCTTTGCAACTTGCTTACAACTCATCTTATTTTATATTTTACCACGTCTGCTCGCTGACCACTTGGGATAGCTTGCGGACCAGTGGTCCCCAGACCACACTTTGAGAAACACTGCACTAGGACCGTGAATAGAGAGACCGGAAGCGAGTGGGAGAGAGGAAAATGTGGTCGGGAAATGACCTGGGTCGGACTCGAAGCTGAATATGGTATCGGCGCTGTGGCCAGTTTCAGTCCCCCCCCAGATCTTTGCCTACTGTTTGTACTGAGCCCCAAGCTACCATAGAAAGCCAAGGCACTGTTGAACAGCAACCTCTACAACCTCCTCCATGCACTGACAAGAAAAGGCCTGAGGGAGGCACTGAGTATTGTGACACCTCCCTCCCTAAAAAGAGCCTCAGGAAAGCCTGAGCCATACAGACAAAACAAAAGTCTCCAAAGACTGAGACTCTACAGAAAGGAAGAGGCCTGAGGGGTTGTAAAAAGTGTGTGTGTGTGTGTGTGTGTGTGTGTGTGTGTGTGTGTGTGTGTGTGTGTTTGTCTCACTCCCTTCTGCCGCTTTCCCCCAGGTGCAGCGGTTTGTGCGTGAGTGGAGTTCTCTGACGGCCATGAAGCAGAGGCTGGTGAGGAAGAGCGGAGAAGTCTTCCTCAGTCCCATACTCCTGCTTGACCAACTTACCAGCAACCAGCGCAAGCTCAGCAGCACAAAGAGGTGTGTGTGTGTGTGTGTGTGTGTGTGTGTGTGTGTGTGTGTGTGTGTGTGTGTGTGTGTGTGTGCGCGTGTGTGAAGGAGAAAGAAAAGAGAAGTCTTCCTCAGCCCCAGTCTCCTACATAACCAGCAGGCTCAGCAGCGAGAGGAGGAAGAGTGGAACTTCCTCAGTTCCGTACTCCCACTTCAATCTCTCATTAGCAACCATCGCTTGTGTGCATGTGATGTATTTCAGAGTGGTCATGGTGTGTATGTTGGGTATCTATGCAGATGTACATGCATTGCATAATTATCTGTGTGTGTGTGTGTGAGAGCAGGAAAGAGCTCCAGTGGGTGTGTGTGTGGGTGGACTTGGGCTCTGGAGCTGGCTCTGCCATCTGAGGCTCTATGTGAGCGCAGGCAGCCAATCAGCATGTAATCCCCACTGGCATGGGGGAGTGGGCAGCCAATCAGGATTTAATCTCCTGAGAAATGAGCAAGTGGGCAGCCAATCACGTTGGCAGCATGCTCTGCTCTGTTGGTGGGTGGGTGGGGATCTCACGCTCCTCAAAAGGTG
Organism: Alosa pseudoharengus; assembly: GCF_046254945.1. Taxonomy (NCBI): domain Eukaryota; kingdom Metazoa; phylum Chordata; class Actinopteri; order Clupeiformes; family Clupeidae; genus Alosa; species Alosa pseudoharengus. The sequence continues at coordinate 24,102,626 of NW_027468689.1, read as the reverse complement.
ATCTGGACAAACGTGGGACTCGTACCTTCATCAGAGCCAAGCAAGACCACCCTACACACACGCACGCACACAGACACACACGCACACACACATACTGCTTGTGTTTGTGTGTGTTTGTGTGTGCACTGTGGTTGTGTGTGAGCTGTATCTGTGTGTGTTTCTGCTACGTGTGTGTATGTGTGTGTGTCTCTGTGGTGCTGGGTCATCTCAGGAGAGTTCCAAGCCTTGCGTTGTGAAGGCATGAATCATTGTTGCTGTTTGTTCCTTTTCCTGCTTGGCTCATTTCAGGGTTATTTTGGTCTTCACAGAAAATGAGTGAAATGGATACGCGCTCCCTGCCCACAGGTTTAGCACAGCTACTGTAGCATTAGCGCCTCAGTGCGCACAAGTGTAGTTACAAAAGCAACACGAACTTCCCACAAGGACGCCTCAACACTGCCAAGCGTGTGTGTGTGTGTGTGTGTGTGTGTGTGTGTGTGTGTGTGTGTGTGTGTGTGTGTGTGTGTGTGTGTGTGTGTGTGTGTGTGTGTGTGTGTGTGTGTGTGTGTGTGTGTGTGTGTGTGTGTGTGTGTGTGTGTGTGTGTGTGTGTGTGTGTGTGTGTGTGTGTGTGAGTGTACAGAGCGTTTCTGTACTCTGTGGTTGTGTGTGAGCTTTCTCTGTGTATTTATGCTGTGTGTGTACACACACACACTCACCCTCACCCTCAGTGCCGGGGTTGACTCTGGCTTTCATGTGTTCCTTTTCATCAGGTGTGTGTTCCCATGTGTCTTTGAAGGCGAGCTGGCCTCTCTCTTTCATGCTGCGCTCCCCAGCCTTTAAGGTGTCCCCTCTTTGATGCGTGTTTGTATATGTCTCTCTCTCTCTCTCTCTCTCTCTCTCTCTCTCTCTCTCTCTCTCTCTCTCGCCACACACACCCTCTCCACACACACCCTCTCACCCCACGCTGCTTTCCTTCTGCAGGTACCTCACCAAACAGGACGTGGCGCAGGCCTCCCTGACCAAGGCCCAGAAGGACGGAGGCACGGTCCGCGTCGTCAGCCCCGACAACTTCTTCGCCAAGCGGAGGTCCTCCAGCGCTGCTCTGCCCCGGCCCAGCGACACCAACGACAAGTAGGTCACCACAGCAACCGCCGCCACCCGCAACACCGTCAGCTGTCAATCAGGGTGTCCCTCAGCAGGGTTCCCGATCAGATGAGTTTTCCCTCGGAGTGGCTGTCGAGTGCCCTGATCACTCCTGACAGCTGAGCTCCATCTCTCTCTCTCCGTGTGCCTCTCAGGCACACAGCCACCAGTCTAGAGGAGAGACGTAAAAAACTACACAAACACAAACATCACATAATGAAAAGAAAACCAGATGATACTCATTGTGATGACTCTTCACAGCTCAAATGAAATGTTGCTTTGGATTTTACTTACATTTTTTCCCTGTGTGTGTGCGTGTGTGTCGTCATGGCCTCCGCTGGTCTGTCCACAGTGGCAGGTGTGTGCTATCAGAGGCTGGAAATGAAATATGGTGTGTATTCAAGATGGCTTTTCGGGATTATCAAATTACACCACTCTCAGCCGCACGAGTGGGGAAATGGAAGCGACGGATACATATTTATGAGTCTCCACGGTCGCCCCACAAAATTGCATTGCAGTCACAATTTACTTTTGAAATTTGGTCCCCTCGTCATCTCTTGGCCCCTTCTCTCCCCACTCACACACACACACACACACACACTGCCAGGTGTAATTATGTGTGTTTTGTCAGTCAGCCCTGCGCTCCAAAACAGCGACTTTTTCGCCTGGTGAGTGTCTGGAAGGGCCCCTGGACCTGTGAATATTTAGTGCCTTGATAAAGGCATAATCCACTGTCTGAGAGGCTGCTGCACTCCCATTGGCTCGTGCCGTGTTGCTATGGAAACCGGCATAGAATTTTCCAGCCCTGGAAAGTTGAGGACCATCTGTGTTTTTTCTTTTTTTTAAATATCACAATTTTTTTATATATATATATTTATATATATAATGAAGAGACAGATCCATCTGTTCAGAAGCACGCCATCAGCACTTTGTTGATAAAGCAGAGAGTGCTTCTCTTAATCAACCTGCCAAGCCACCGAGAGAAGGAAAGAAATGAAGGAAAAAAAGAAATAGATTTAAAAAAAACCTTCAGCGCTGGCTCGGCTGTGTGTGTGTGTGTGCGTGTGCGTGTGCGTGTGTGTGTGCGCGTGCGCGTGTGTGTGCGTGTGCGTGTCAGTGTTTAGTCAGGGAGATGAGTGTGCTAAGAGGCTGGCGTGTGTCCAGGAGGAGAGACCAAAAGGTCTGCGCCCTGCTGCCCTCTCCGCACACATGTTGCAAGAACTGGAGGAGCAGAAACAACTGTGAAGAACAGAATTAAACATGAGCTGAAAACAAGACACATGCAGGATCCACATTTCCGCATGCGCACACACACACACACACACACACACACACACACACAAATGCAGGATCCACATCCGCACACACACACACATGCAGGATCCACATTTACTGCACTTTGACAAGTGTAATATTAATATTTACATTCATATATACACTTTTACAAACGATTGAAGTGTATATATAAATGTAAATATTAATATATTAATGTATATTAAAGTATTGGGGCAGCTGTGGCCTACTGGTTAGCATTTCGGACTTGTAACCGGAGGGTTGCCGGTTCGAACCCCGACCGGTAGGCACGGCTGAAGTGCCCTTGAGCAAGGTACCTAACCCCTCACTGCTCCCCGAGCGCCGCTGTTGTTGCAGGCAGCTCACTGCGCCGGGATTAGTGTGTGCTTCACCTCACTGTGTGTTTACTGTGTGCTGAGTGTGTTTCACTAATTCATGGATTGGGATAAATGCAGAGACCACATTTCCCTCACGGGATCAAAAGAGTATATATACTTATACTTATACTTAAAGTTACATTTCCTGTAGTCTCAGACAGCTGTTCTATGGTACCAGACCTGCTGATTTACAGTAGCATGGGATGACTGATGTGTATTGCAGTAGAGTGTGTGTGTTTATGTCCTGTAATCAAAGACACCTGTCCTGTGTCTATATGGAGTATGATGCCATATGTCCTGTAATCAAAGACACCTGTCCTGTGTCTATATGGAGTATGATGCCATATGTCCTGTAATCAGAGACACCTGTCCTGTGTCTATATGGAGTATGATGCCATATGTCCTGTAATCAGAGACACCTGTCCTGTGTCCAAATTCCCAACCTGGCTAATTCAGTGTGGCCCCCTAATCATCCCCCAGTGTAACTGGCTCATTCATTCATCCATTCCCTCACTTTCCACCTCAAGCTGGTGTGTGATGAGCGTTCTGGCACATGATCGCTGCCGTGCATCACCCAGGTGCGTGTTACTCATTGGTGGTGGTTAGTGAGGTTTCCCCTTAACTGTAACTTGCTTTGGTTTTGCTTTGCTTTTAATTTGCTGTATGTAATTCACTTTGCCTTGAAAAGCACTATATAAATGCAATGTGGTGGTGTTGTTGTTGTTGTTGTCGTCGTTGTTAACATGTTGACAAAGACCCATGTCCTGTGTCCACAGGGAGGCCGATGCCACTGCTGATGCCAGTGTCAGCCCTGGCGTGGGCACGGCTGGCGAGGCCGGGTACGTGCAGGCAGTGGACAGCTCGGGCACCCCTCTGTGCCTGTCGTGCCAGCAGCCGTGTGGCGGCGGGGAAGGTGCCGGGCGGTTTTGCGGTCAGGCGTGTGAGGAGGATTTCCGCGTGCGGTCCAGCCAGGCCTACATGCGGGCGCGCGTGCTGGAGACGGAACAGGGCATCTGCCAGATGTGCGGCCTGGACGGCCACCAGCTGTTCCAGAGGGTGCGGGATGCGCCCGCCGCACAGAGGAAGCAGATGCTGGAGAACACCTGGCTGGCACAGCTGTCGCTTAAAGAGGTGAGGTTCTAGATTATAACACCTGGATCAGCTGGCACTGAAAGAGGTGATGTTCTAGATTAAAAACCTGCATCAGCTGCCACTGAAAGAGGTGAGGTTCTAGATTATAGCACCTGGATCAGCTGGCACTGAAAGAGGTGAGGTTCTAGATCAGTGTTTCCCAAAGGAGATTTTATTTGGGTCGCCAGCACAATTTATGTTGTGTTATAGGCCTAACTGATACCATTTGTCATTTGATACCAGGAAAGCTAACAGTTTTCTATTAGGATGTAGATTGTTAACTACCACAGTCACGGTTTTGTCATAAAAGCTCATGAAACTGGCGCATGAAATGGGGGACGAACGCATCGCAGAGGGGGAGCCAGAGCATGGATATCTACCTCTCAAAATGAAACCGTTCTGTGGGGCGCCTGCCATGTACCTCGCAGTTGCAAACTGCAAGGGACATGAATCCGCCTATTTGCACGAACATTAATAGATACCAGCTCCTCAACTTTACCGATTAAAATCTAGTGACCGTGCTGTCAACTAAAGCAGACATCCATAGACCGGACCATTAAGGCCATTAAATTTGCATACAGTTTCGATTGCAGATGCCATCTTTTAAAGTTAATAGCAACCTCCTCACATTCTTATTTCTGATTTAAAATGCACAACAGTGCATTATATTAGTCTACAATTTAAATGGGCATTTTAAACACTATTCCTCTCGTTTTCTACCTCGCTAACTCCAAAGTAAAGGCGCATTCTTCCGGCTGCCACTTAAAGAAATAAGGTTCTAGAGAACACCAGACTAACCCAGCTCATACTCAAAAAGGACCCCACTTTTGGTCCAAATTCCACTTAAAGAGGTGATGTTCTGCAGAACACCTAGTCCATCTCCCACTTCAAGAGCTTGTAAGCACCTGTCTGGTTCAGCTAGGTCACAGTTCTAGAGATGTGAGGCGCTAGAGATGTGTCCGCCTGACAGAGACCACTCTCCCAGGACCATAAGCTCTATCTCTCTCTCTCGCTAAACATGACAGAGGGAAGTCAAAGACTGTTCCAGGCTGGAGGCTTTGTGTACTGTACATCAGTAGCTGAGACCGTCTTTAGATGGAGCATGGAGTGTGTGTGTGTATGTGTTTGTGGGGCGGCGGGGGGGGGGGGGGGGATTCTGATCTCATTTCTGTTGTTTAGGCGCTGGAAGCCATGTTGTGCCAGAACTGTTTCCCATTGTCCACCTGCGTAGGGGATTAGAACTGAGGGTTGTGTGCTCTGTTCTGAAGAACAGGATTCCGCTCTCTGCCTTCTCAATAGGGTGAGGGGGAGGACAGGAATACAGGCAGAGGGAGAGAGAGAGATAAAGAGACAGAGAGAGGGGAGAAGGGAAGAGATATAGAGGAAGAGGGAAGGAAGGATGGAGAGAGAGAGGGAGACAGGAATGGATAGCAAAAAATCTGAAAGGAAATAATTGCAGGAGAGAGTGAGAAGTGTGTGTGTGTGTGTGTGTGTGTGTGTGTGTGTGTGTGTGGAAAGGGGGGATGATGGAAGGGAAGCGTGGGAGAGAGGAAGATGAAGAGGCAGGAGGCAGAGGAAGAGCAAACAATATAGACAGGAGGAAGAGCAAGGGATAGAGAGAAAGAATCATGACAGTACTGCTGGAATGCCCATATAGATGAGCTTCAGTACAGGCCTCTTTTTCTCTCTCTCCCTCTCTCTCTCTCTATCTATCTCTCTATCCCTCTTTCTCTCTCCCTCTCTGGGCGGTAATTCACAGCTTTTGTGCACTGGTTAGATAAACGATCGGCCGGGTGTGTGGGAGGCTGGCAACAACAGCAGCACCATTCCACTTTAAATCCTCCCCGAACACCACCGCGCCCCCTACCACCCAAACACACACACACACATACACACACACACACACACCATGAAACCCTTCTGAGCCTCGGCAGTCACCGTGAGCAAATGGAGCACCAAAGCCTGTCAGATTGGCATTGATTTTCTCAGCTGCTAACCCCCTCTTCCCCCCCTCCTCTTCTCCTCCCCCCTCCCCCCCCACCACCTCCTCTCCTCACCCCTCACCCCTCATCGGGCCTCACCGTGCCGAGCTGCTCTGCGCTGGGTTGCTCGGTGCCGGGCTGCTGGCTAGAGGCCCACGGTGATTTGGGTTGCCATTTTCTTTCCAGTGAAAAGCTCCGACAAACACCTCCGCAAGAAAATCGATCAGACTGGATGTAGGCCGCAGACCCCACCACAACCCCCCCCCCACCCCCCACCCCCCAACCAACACACACACACACACACACTCACCCTCCCCTCTCCCCCACACCACCAACACACACACACAAATACACATACACTCTCACCATCCACACCAACACTTCCGCATGCAAACACACACACAGCACAGAGAGGGGAGCTGTGTGTGTGTGTGAGAGTGTGTGTGTGTGAGTGTATGTTGAGTGTGTATGCTGTGTGTCAAATGTGTGTGTGTGTGTTGTGTGTTCTGGTTTATTGGTGCTTCACTGGTGCATGGCTCCATGGGGAGAAAAAGGGGGCTGGTTGGAATAGGATGGTGGAATCTGCCAAAGGGGAGTAAGGGGATTGCAGGGGCTGGATTGACTGTTGATGAAAGAGTGTGTGTGTGTGTGTGTGTATGTGTATGTGTGTGTGTGTATGTGTATGTGTGTATGTGTTTGCATGTGTATGTGTGTGTGCATGTGCATCCGTGTGTGTTCGTAAGAGAGTGTGTATGAGAGTGTGTGTGTGTGTATGAGAGAGAGAGAGAGAGAGACTGCGTTCTTGAGTAGCGTTGTTGTTGTCCTCCACGGGGTTTCCTGGTTCCGCTGAGGCCTGGGGCTAATTCGGGGCGCGGCGGCCCACATCGGGAGGGGGGGATTCGGGGGAGGATTGATTTCTGTCCCAGGGTCCTTCTCCTGGGCCTCCTGACCTAAAAAGCCTGCAGCTTAGCTCGCCTCTGCGCCGCACAGCACCGAACCCCACCGCACTCAAATGCCAATGTTTTAAAGTTTGTTTCCATCTCGCTAGGCAAACACACAAACACAAACCACACACACACACACACACACACACACACACATACACTCGTTCTCCCACACGCACACACTCACACACTCATGCTCATAAGCGCACACACACTCTCATAGTCTCACGCACATGACCACACGCGCGCACACACACACAAACACACACAAACACAGTCATTCATTGTCACACACACACACACATACCTTTATTTCCTATTTCTAACACACACACACCAGCGGCAGTAAAATCGGCCATTTTAAACCACCTAAAGCACACACACACACACACACACACACACACACACACACACACACACACACACCTCAGCTGGAGTAAAGAGAAAGGCCCTCTCCCCACTGCCAGGGTGGAGAGGCCACAGCTGCATTAAGGGCAAACACTCTTTCTAACACACACGCACACACATACATACCCCCATGCACGCACACACGCACACATACATTACATACACACATACACACACACACACACACACACACACACACACCCCTGAGCTGAAATAAAGGGAAAGGCCCTCTCCCCACTGCTGAAGGCTGCAATAAGAACAAGCTCCCATGGGTGGAGCATGAGCGGCTGTGTTAAGACTACCCCATATTGAGTTCACACACATACACACACACACACACACACACACACACACACACACACACACACACACACACACACCAGTGGCAGGAAAATCGACCATTTTAGACCACCTAAAGCACACACACACACACACACACACACACACACCAGTGGCAGGAAAATCGACCATTTTAGACACACAGACCACCTAAAGCAAACACACACACACACACAAATGCTCTCACTAACACACTAACTCACAAACTCTCTCTCTCACTCGCATCCAAACACACACACACCCCACCTCCCATCCCATCCCATCCCAGGCCACTAGCCAACACCTGCACTGTGGCAACAGAAGCCAACATGCAGGTAATGAGTTCTGTGAGGGTCACATTCCACAGGATGAGGTCAGAGGAGACCTGAGGAGTATAAGAGCTCCTGATGGAGAGGAGAGAGGGAGGGGTGGAGGGAGAGCAAGAAAGAGAGAGTTATGGTGGGAGTGCAGTAAGACGTGATGGTGATAGAGAGCAAAAAGAAATGAGAGAAAGAGAGAGAAAGGATGAAGGAGAGTTAGGCTACCTGTAGGATGAAGGAGAGTTAGGCTACCTGTAGGATGAAGGAGAGTTAGGCTACCTGTAGGATGAAGGACAGAAAGGCTACTTGTAGGATGAAGGAGAGATAGGCTACTTGTAGGGAGAGATAGGCTACTTGTAGGATGAAGGAGAGATGGGCTACTTGTAGGATGAAGGACAGAAAGGCTACTTGTAGGGAGAGATAGGCTACTTGTAGGATGAATGAGAGATGGGCTACTTGTAGGATGAAGGGGAGATAGGCTACTTGTAGGATGAAGGAGAGATGGGCTACTTGTAGGATGAAGGGAAGATAGGCTACTTGTAGGATGAAGGGAAGATAGGCTACTTGTAGGTAACATAAGGAAAGGAGCTGGGGTGTGGAGAGATAGATGTGGACATGGACCAGACAGGACCCCTACGCCTGAGCCTGTGTACAGATAGTTCATTACAGAACAGCTAGTTTGGTGAAGAACAGCTAGTTTAGTACAGAACAGATAGTTTAGTACAGAACAGATAGTTTAGTAAAGAACAGATAGTTTAGTACAGAACAGATAGTTTAGTAAAGAACCACTAGTTTAGTAAAGAACCACTAGTTTAGTAAGGTTCAGTGTGGTGTCATGAAAGCCATGTGTGTGTCTGTGTGTGTGTGTGTGTGTGTGTGTGTGTGTGTGTTTTCATCTCCAGCTGAATGACATGTTCTCTGTGTGTGTGTGTGTGTGTGTGTGTGTGTGTGTGTGTGTGTGTGTGTGTGTGTGTGTGTGTGTGTGTGTATTGTCTCCAGCTGAATGAGATGATCCGTAACCCTTCAGAAGGCCAGTTCTGGCAGGTGGACCACATCAAGCCCGTCTATGGAGGTGGCGGACAGTGCTCACTCGACAACTTGCAGACACTATGCACCGTCTGCCACAGAGGGGTGAGTACACACACACACACAGAGTGCTCACTCCACAACCTGCAAACACTGTGCTTGCAGTACACACACACACACTTATGAGGGGTGAGTATATGCACACACCTGTGTTCAGAATGTGTGCGTGTTTTAGTTGGCATAGGCTGATGGACACACACCCACACACAAACCCCTTGAATGCCACCCCACGGGTGCAGTGTTTTTGTTTAATGGCTAACGTCTGAATTTGAGCGTTTCCTCCTCTCCTGTCCTACCACCTGGCAGAGTCCATACACATCTCTTCCATTCCGCTATAAATACACCACACACCCACACACTTCAGCTTATGCAAGACACCGATAACTGTGTGTGCGTGCATATGTGTGCGTGCGTGTGTGTACATACTTGAATGAGTGAGTGTCTCTATATGTATGTAAGTGTGTATGTGCGATTGTATTGTGAGGTTGAGTCATCTCTCTTTCAGTGTGATACAATGTTATGTAAAGACATAAAGCAGCACCATTAAGAGCTTTGTGTGTGTGTGTGTGTGTGTGTGTGTGTGTGTGTGTGTGTGTGTGTGTGTGTGTGTGTGTGTGTGTGTGTGTGTGTGTGTGTGTGTGTGTGTGTGTGTGTGTGTGTGTGTGTGTGTGTGTGTGTGTGTGTGTGTGTGTGTGTGTGTGTGTGTGTGTGTGTGTGTGTGTGTGTTTGCTCGACAGCGCACCACTCAGCAGGCCAGAGAGCGAAGCCACATGAAGAGAGGCCAGGCAGCGCTGAAGGTGTCTTCAGACATCAGCCGTTTCCTCGTCAAGAAATAAACTTCAAAAACTCTTCCTCTCTCGGACACTGCTGCCACCAAGATGAAGAGCGAGGAAACATTGGTTGTGTGTGTGTGTGTGTGAAGATGAAGAAGAAACCACACTGCACAACAGGAGTCACCCTGAGATCCACCTGATGTCCACTTGAGATCCACCTGAGAGCCACCCGATGTCCACCTGTGACGCTCACTGGCGATGCTCCCCTTTCGGCCCTCTCCTCCTCCTCCTCTGCTGTAGATCAGAGCTTCTGTCTCCATCACAGTCACAAACACAAACACACACACACACACACACACACACACACACACACACACACACACACACACACACACTCACACACACACCTTTTATGAACTCTGAGTCTTTGCATGCATCATACATCCATGCATGCACGCACACACACGCACACACACACGGACGCACACACGCACGTATCCGTTCACCAAGTGTGCAGTTTTATGTCGCTGAGATCTACTTTTATCTATTTAGTATCTACTATATAAGACAGTACTAGCTGCTGTCTAGCTTTTAATATGAATACAGTATTAACTCTAGAACAACCATTAAGTGGAGACGAGTGTGTGATCCTCTAGCAGGAGTCGCTCAGAGGCAGTGGAGGATTCTGGGAGGACGAGGGGAGCACGGGAGCGGAGCTGTGTAATGCGTTTCCGCGGTTACTGAGACTGTTGGCGCTGCTGCTATTTTAACTTGGGCAAACTTTGTGTGTGTCTGTGTGGGGGGTGGGGGGGGGGGGATTTTAGAAAGTGATAAAGCCTCACATCTCTACGGAAATCACAAACTCAAACGCGCTCTCCTCTCCACCACTGCAGCTAGTGTGTGTGTGTGTTGAGGGGTGTGTGTGTGTGTCTCCTCTCCACCGCCGCTGCAGCCAACGCAGCCAAGAGGCATCTTCAGATCTGCGGCGGCGGCAGAGAAGCGAAGCGAAGTGCGGAGAGGAGAGATGCGGCTTCCCTCGGCGCTGCCGCCACGTCTGATGACTTGATTTGGGCGAATGAAAGCGGATAACCGGAGTTGACTGAAATAAACAAAAATTTGAGTGATGTTGAATATTTGAGCGGCCTTTGTTGTGTAGTGCTTTTCCTGAAGCCAGTTATCTCTTGAGCTTGTTTAGGTGCTTTGGTGTCGGGGGTAATGATTTGGCAATGATCTCACTCTAATCACAGAGAGAAAGGGGGGTGGGGGGGGGGGTCCGTTTCCATTGAGGAAGATTAAAGCTGCCTTTGGCTGGCATTTCAGAGCGTTGTATTGATGCAGACCTTAAGTTATATCAATCCATCTTTTGACTGCGCTGTTCTCTCTCCTCAGACAAAGCAACTCAATAAAGGCAGACAGTGGGGAGGAAGTGGGATGGGTTACTATGGTAACAGAGCTGAGCGATAAGCGGTGGAATATTGAAGCCTTAACAGTGTTTTTTTTTTCTGTTTATAGTAATGCTGCAGGACAAATCAACAGCTTCAATCGCTCAGCTCTTGAAAAGTCTACTACCAGTTAAGTGTGTTTCACAGTTCTTGTGTGCACTGCCAACCTATCCTCAAAGCAGTCTCATTCTCACTGAATAAAAAAAATATATTAAATGGATTTTTTTTTGGGTCCCTCACCAACTGAAAAGGACAGTAAAAACTGAACTGGATGCACACACACACACACACACACACAGAAAGACTTGCTGCCCCCCCCCCCCTGAATATTAGCACTTTAGAAGTTGATGACTCAGTCTCTACACGTTCTAAAAAATGCACTGCCCTGCAATAAACACCCAAATGTATTATAAAAGCAATTATCAGCAGTAGCAACAGCAGCAGCAAATGTATTAAGGCTCCAGTTTCCCAACAAAGCTCCCTATTCTCATGTCCACTTCTATCTGGGGCTTTACTTCCCTGTTGTTTGTGTGTGTGTGTGTGTGTGTTTGTCTGTTTTTTCTGCGGGAGATTTAAGGTGTGCTTTAGTGGAGAGGTTTGTGTAATGGAAGCGTACCCTTCGGGGGTAAGAATGATGGGTGGTGCCATTACCCCACTATTGTTGACAAATAGCTAAATGACTGTGTGTGTGTGTGTGTGTGTGTGTGTGTGGTGGCAGCGGCTCACTTTGGCAACGATCACAAGCTCTATGCTTTATCCTGTAAAGACATGACAAACCAGAGGAAGAAAAAAAAACACACACACACACCGAGTGAGAGGGAGCACAGAGCTCAGTAGCTGGGGAAATGATTTCTTTTCCAGTGTTTATTTTTGCCTCCGTGTGTGTTCGTGTGTGTACCCGCGAGGTAAACGTCCACGCGGGTGTGCAGTGTTCATCACCGCAGAGGAGCCAAAGGCCAGCTGTGGCGGCCGCTCCGCCGATGTGTGTGTGATGTTGACCGAACGCAAACTGGAAAAGGTGTAGGTATTTAAAGCCTGCCTATGTGTGTCGCTGTGTGAATAAAGTCACTCTTCACACACACAAACACACACACACACACACACAACCCACTGCATGATGAGTCAGTGTCAACACCAAAACCCTACCTGATCATTGAAAATAAATCAAATCAATATTGGAGAAAGGGGTTGGACGTAGAGAGATCACACCTACCAAACCCCCGTCTCTCCTTCCCCTCACCTCACCACCTCACTTCTCTCCATGTCTCTCTCTCTCTTCTTTTCCTTCCCTCTTTTTTATCATTTCTTTTCCTCTCTTCCCTCTCCCCTGTCTCTCTTTCTATTTCCCATCTCTCCCTCTCTCCCAAATTCAGAAGTGCTTTATTGGCATGACTAAATCATGCATTTGCATTGCCAAAGCAAACATACAGATGTTTGGACAACCATATAGAACATGTATGGAACACACACACACATATAATCTCTCTCATCTCCCACCTCTCTCTCTCGTTTCCCATTATTTGGTTATTGTTGGGTGTTGTATGCGTTATCTTGTACATTGCACTGTGCTTGTCATTGTACTGTTGCTGTCCTGTGCTGTATGTTGTCAATGGCAGCAAACTAGTTTCCCCTTTGGGGATTAATAAAGTTATATATCTCTTTCTCTCTCTCTAAAACTCATCTCCCATCTCTCTTTCTTTCTCTCTCTCAAACTCATCTCTCTCTTCTCTCCCAAACTCATCTCTTTCTTTCTCTCAAACTCCTTTCTCTCTCTCTCTCTCAACCTCATCTTTCTCTCTAAAACTCATCTCTCTCTCTCTCTCTAAAACTCATCTCTCTCTCTCCCTCTCTCTCTCTCTCTAAAACTCATCTCCCATCCCTTTCTCCCTGCACATCTCCCTCTGCCCCTCCTCCAGGTGGTGTGGGGTCCAGGTCTGCTTTTAATAAGGCTGCTGCTGCGGCGGCTGATGCTGCTGTCAGGGGCAGAGAGTCCCTCTGAGTAATGACCATCTCAGTGGCAGCCTCCTGACATGCCCCCTCTGTACCAACATACACCCCGCTGCCCGCCTCACACACACACACACACACACACACTCTCTCTCTCTCTCTCTCTCTCCCTCTCTCTCTCTCACTCCCCACTGCCAGGCTCAACACCTGCACATACCCCCACACACACACTCACCACAGCCAGCCTCTACGCCTGCACACACACCTGCGACTGTAGCCCTCACCGGCCCCCCCGACACACACACACACACACACACACAGCTGCACTCCTTTATTACAGAAATGAGAGGAGGGGGGGGGGGGGGGGCTGGTTTAATAACGGCGGGGTTGGCGGTGTATTGAGCGGACGGCAGATGAAGACGAGCAGTATGTGCTGCGCGCCCCCCCCCCCCCCCCCCCCCCCGACGGGCCTTTCAGCTAAGATCCAACCCCATTCAAATGACTTTCACTTGTTTTTGTTTGGCAAACGACCCCAAGGGGAGAGAGGAAGGGGGTACACTAGCGGGGGTGGGGGTGCTGATGCCGAGGGGAGGGAACAATATTGGCAGCGTTGTTAATAAAAGTAGGAAACTGTGGCAGCTCAGGGAAAATATGAGCACGCTGCCCATCGAGCAGCCCTGATGTTGAGGTGAGCTGAAGAGGGAACACACAGGCCATGGGAGTACTCCATCAACCTCGCATGTGTTAGCTTCGCATCCTAACATAATGCTTTTACATAGCGTATCACCTTGAGAATGATAATGGCATTCTTAGTTATACTTTTTATAGACATATAAGACATGTCCTACTATTGATAAAGGGTCATGTACATTTGGTCGCCTGTTCAGTGACCGTAAGTAGGCTATGCCAGTGGGCTACATTAAATCTGATGAAAGCCAAAGATTTAATTCTGTAGCCTGTATAGCCTAGGCTACTAATGATTAAAACCGCTTCATGTGTTGATTGTTCATGAATGTCAAATCACCTCTGTGCAACACAGATTAAATATTAAATGACAAATATATTAATTAAATATATATTAAATGAAGCCATTGCATTTCAGATAATTATGTTTCACAAACACTTCAGGCAGAACTATGAGACAATAGCCTATATTAGTTGATACCAATTTTATTTATGACCATTTATGATCTATTTATTTATGACACCTAGCCAATAATTTGGAGTGAACCCTTTAATGTATAGCCTATAATTTTGAATAGCCTATGCCAAAGTTGTTTTGAGGTTATATTTATTCATTCAGTCATTTTGTTCAAGAGTGAAGAAAATCAAACTTGCAACTCGGACCAGTAAGCACGGCTGAAGTGCCCTTGAGCAAGGCACCTAACCCCTCACTGCTCCTCGAGCGCCGCTGTTGTTGCAGGCAGCTCACTGCGCCGGGATTAGTGTGTGCTTAGTGTGTTTTGAATTTCCGCTTGGGGATCAATAAAGTATTGTAACGTCGGCGCAAAAAGACAGTGTTCGCGTTCTCCCGCGCAGGGGATCCTGGGATACGAGAGCGGACATTTGGGGGGTTTATGCTTTCTTTTACTGTCTATGGGTTTATGTCGTTATTCTCCTTAGTTTTGTGTGTAATGTTAGCGTCTTTATTGTAACATGTTTCCCTTTTAGTTCTCCCTCGTGTGTGATCCTTTTTGTGTGGGAGGCTGCGTCCTCCCCTGTATGTGTAGTGTGTGTGCGTGCTTGACCTGCCCTGTTTGCATTGTGGTCTAGGTCTTGGTCTGTCTTAGCTCTCGTTCCCAGCAAATAAACCTTTTGATTGGACAACTGTGTGTGTCGCTATCAAAGCGTTACAGTATCTATCTATGTGCTTCACTAATTCACGGATTGGGATAAATGCAGAGACCAAATTTCCCTCACGGGATGAAAAGAGTATATATACTTATACTTACTTGAATAAACAAAGGCAGGATGCAGCTAACTTGAGTTAATGGAACGGCTTCAGCCTCAAGTAAAAGTCGACGCTAATTCAAGCCAGGCTATTTCTGTTCCGTTGATGGAATACCCCCCCCCCCCTGGGCTCTACCTGCCCTCAAACACTGGACAACACGGTGGCCAAGAATGGTGCAAAGATGCAGGTTTGTGTAGGAGTCTGTTAAGCCTCGAGTGAGGGGAAGTGTGTGGGTAGACGTGGATTGGAGATCTGTGCCTCTTCTACACCAGGGGTTAGCGCCAGCTCCCGTGGGTGGTCATGTGACCTTAGCTGTAAAAACAGGCTCCCAACAGGACTTGGCATAGCAGTAGGCCTGTATAGATTTAACACTATAGATTTAACTCGACTGAGTTGGGACAAGAAGACTGCTAATAGCCGCCAGCGCTCTGGTGCTGTGAGAGTGTCCTGGTCTCGGAGGTCAGGTGTTGCGCAGGTAGGAGGGAGTCGCAGGAGCACCTGTTTTAATCACTCCTCGACTGTCCATCCACAGGGGTCAGAAAAGCCACCACAGCGCAATTGTCCTCCCACTGCTTCTCGAGCCTCCGCACCGCCGCACACAGAGCTGGAGCAGACAGCCTCCATCAGCAGTCCGACATTCGGTGATTTATGCAGAAAATGAGATGGAGATGGATCTCCTACCAGACACACACAAGTGGAGCTTCTTTTTTTTTTTACACAAGGCAGCTTCTCAGAAATAAGCTCCGATTTAGAAGTTGAATGACTTCAAAGTGTAAAATTCCATTAAGGGGTTCCTTGGAATAATGATGGGAGTTTTTTACTTTTTTTTCCAGGTTTACCCTTTTGTACAGTAATAGAAATGGTAATTAAGTGGGCACAATCCAGAAATCTTCCATCTATTCTGCACTTCCAATTCATCTTTTGTTAATGAGTACACAGACACACACACACACACACACAGTAAAAGCTGGGAATAGGAATGTGTAATGGAGCAGCACCAGCTGCTCCAGCAGGGGTGGACAGGAGGAAGGAGCTCCCCTGTGCAGAGACGAAGGACAGGAAGTGGCCCAGTGTTTCCTGGTTATTAACCAGTGTCACTGGAGAGCCACACAACCCATTGGGCTGCAGAAGGCCTCCATTTCGGCTCAGGTGGTGGTCTCACTCCTTCTCGCCTTCTAAATGTGTTTCCTCCGTTTTGGATCAAGTGGTGGTCTCTCTCTCTCTCCTCGTCTCCTAAGTGTGTTTCCTCCAGGCTCTCTACCATTCTGGCTCAAGCGACAGTGTGAGTATATGTGTGTGTGTGTGTCTCTGTCTCACCTTCTAAATCTGTTTACGCCGGCGCTCAGGCAACTGTCGTCCAGGATGCATTGCACTCGGTGGATAATGACCATAACACAATCAATTGGCTCAGCAGGGATCAAGTGAGGGTGGGATAAGGGGTTTAGGATAATTCATACTCCCTCCCCCAATATATGGCAGATTAATGGATAGTAGCCGCACCACTCTCCCCCCTCTGTATTGCATTATAGTTATATGTGGCTCAATTACTTCCTCTGTGGCTGCATTGACTTAGCTTGGGGGGGATGATGCATTGTTTCCTGACAGCACATAACATAAAGCAATGACGGTGGATTTGGGGGTCCAAGAAAGTGTGGTTTAATATTGATTTAAAAAAAATGAAAGGAACGTGTAGCCACAAAGCACTGCGTTATACAGTCACAAATGCAGCCCCTGGGCATTAGTTCTGATTGTATCTTTACAGCGGCCCAATTCTTAAACTGTCCAGCCACCCCCTGACTACTGTTAAAATGATTATTAGACATGCAGGTAGCTCATCGATGGCCTGCCTCATTTAGATGTAAAAATCAATCCAGACAAGGCAGTCCCGTTTTGAGGCAGTGTGCATCTGATGGTTGGAGTCAATTATTGCTCTCTAGTGTGGTCCAGTATAAGAAAGGTCCACTACTATAGAACAGTACAGTAACACAGCAAGCATTTTTGGGGGGCCAAGCAGCGAAGCTGCAGCGAGTCTTTGGCAGCCTATAGAATCATTGAAATCTCCGAGCCGAGTTCAACGCACCTTCCGATCTCTGCCATGACAGATTTCATGGCGTATTGAATTTTTGCAAAAGCGAAACTAAATTTTCACAGGTCACAAATTTTGTCTGATCGTCTCCAAATTTGAAACACATGATTTTCAGACCATGCCTTACACATGCATTACTTTCTGGAGCAATTTTCAAAATTGCCAAACAGGAAGTAAGCTCTTTTTTTATCCTTTGTTTAACCAGGATAGTCACATTGAGTCTCCTTTCCAAGTGAGCCCTGGCCAAGAAAGGCAGTTTCTTTTTTTTATAAAGAAAAATTAAAATATATCAAAAGGCTGTGTAAAAGTATCTCAGCAACTCTTTTAAGGCCCCGTCCACACGGAGACGCTTTTTGGGTTAAACGCACCAGTTTTGCTTCGTCTTGGCCGATCGTCCAAACGAATCCTGTAAACGCACTGCCCGAAACCGCACTTTTTTGAAACCTGGTCCCAGGGTGGAAAAATCTGAAACTGTAGCCCTTGTGAGTTCGTCTGGACGGCGAAACCGCATATCCTTGATGATGTCATCGCCACACCTCAGCTGCCCTGGACTTGACACTTTATAGTATTGCCTAACAATACTAGTTTTCATACATGACATTACCTATGATTACACTCAGTAGGATAAATATCACAACTGGTGCTGCGCAGCGCCAATAGCTTATGACTTGGTGGACTGAACACTGGTGGACTGTTTTTCCCTGTGTTTTTTTTAATGCATTCTAGCTACTGTCAGTGACGAGAGAGAACTAGTCAGAAGTTATTAGGGAAGTGCGGTGTAAATTTTACATTACATAAATGCATTCATAGTCTAGTGAAGTCAGATATGAGCATACAAAGACGCTTAGAACTCATGTTAAGCCTATGGTAGATGCACACTAAATGCGAATGCGCGATTTGATGCAGGCAAAAGTATCGACTGTTACTAACGAAGGTATTATAGCAATATTATAAATGTGGTGACGGAATAGCCTAGAACTTGGGTAGGCTACGCCTAGCCTTAATGTGAATCGCGGACTATCCTACAACCAAAGAAAGTAAAGGAGATTATGTGTACCTGCGTTAGCCAAATAAAGGATGGGACTGCATCCTTCACAAACCGTAAAATTTAAGTTTATTAGTTTTACAGTTGACTACAATTGACAGTTCACTATAAGTCCACACAAACAATTCTGGTTTCCTTGCACTAGCCATTTTCGTTGTAGCCTACTCTGTCTGTTTGTATGGCCTACACAGCGCGCAAGCTTTGGTCAATTTCTGTAACAAACAGTGCCACCTATAGGCCTGGGATATGAAATAACGTGTTGAGTCGTGTTGAGATGGATCCGTTTGGACGCAAATATTCTTGATCTGGTTCCAGGGAAGACTGAGGAAAAAAAAGATCGGTTTGGTACGTGTGGACTAGGCCTAAGTATCAAAACCAAACTTGGTACATGGACTTTGAACCCCATTAGGAGGATGATCAAGAAATTTGGTGACCTTTGACCTCTAGGGGGCAAAAAATGCATTTTGGCTTGTAACTGTTGATGTGTTTGGAATTTAAACTTACTAGTGGTGTCTGTCAATGCTGTGGGAGTTCTGAAGGCCGACACATGCCAACTTGTGATGTGAATGTAATCGATTCGGCCTCCATATTGCATTTTGTCGGAAACGTGAAAACATTTTCACAGGTTGGAGATTTTTTCTGTTCATCGCAAAACTTGGCACAGATGATCTTCAGGCTAAGACGGCTTGTCACAGACAATCAAAATCAGTGGCGAAGTCGCCAAACAGGACGTGACCTTATATCTCAGCCATCTTTGGTTGTTTGACATGAAACCTGAGGTGCATTCAAATTTGGCAAACAGTGGCGAACGTTCATGGTGAACATGTTTTCTTTGAACAGTTAAATTTGAACCATTTGGTGTTACCATTCCATTGTAGCGGTAATTGCATTGTTACCTTAGTCAAACTCGCGTCCAGTTCCACAGACTGTTTGCGATTGTTTGCAAAAAACTCGAAAACTTAGCGAAAACTCAAGGCTAACGGAAAACTGTTTGCAAACTTTAGCAAATGTTCGTCTATGTTTGTGAATTTTGAACACACCTCTGGTATGAAAGTTGTCACTTTTTTAGGGGTGGTGGTAGCATAATGGATAAGGAGCTGGGCTAGCATGCAACATCCAGAAAAGTTGTGGGTTCAAATCCCAGATTCCACTTGAGCAAGGCACTTAATCCTGAGTTAATTCAGGGGCGACTGACCCTAGTATTAACTGGCATATGTACTGTAAGTTGCTTTGGATAAAAGTGTCAATGAATTAAAAACCAAAGGTCTGAACTTTAGTGCTCAGGACCAACATGGCCCTGAGCCACATTTTATAGTAGAAAGATGATTATTATTTTACTTTCATCCAAAGCAA
The DNA here is from genome assembly GCF_046254945.1 of Alosa pseudoharengus. Taxonomy (NCBI): domain Eukaryota; kingdom Metazoa; phylum Chordata; class Actinopteri; order Clupeiformes; family Clupeidae; genus Alosa; species Alosa pseudoharengus. The sequence continues at coordinate 24,083,047 of NW_027468689.1, read as the reverse complement.
TTTACAGATTACCGTACAATTGATGTAGGAATTCATGGTTAAATGCCCTGCTCAAGATCACAATGGAGGCAGCCGGGATTCAAACCCACAACTTTTGTGGCTGCTGCATGCTAATCACTTCCCTTATCCACTGCACTGGCACCACCCCAAACATTGAGCTTTCCAGAAAAAAATAGATTATTAACAGGTATGCTAACATTTTCTTAAAATTAGTAGCCACTATAAGACTCTAGATAGTTATCAAACTGTTAGAGCCAGTAGAAGCATAGTGGCTGAGGAGCTGGGTTACCATGTACAAGTCAGAAAAGTCGTGGGTTCAATTCCCAGTTGCCATCTCAGCAAGGCACTTAACCCTGTGTTGCTCAGGGGTGACTGGCCCTTTTAATAGCTGACATATAAGTTGCTTTGGATAAAAGTGTCAACAAAGGTCTGAACTTTAGTGGCCCAGAGCCACATTATATAGTAGAAAGATTGTTATATAGTAGCATTTAGCTTTTATCCAAAGCAACTTACAGTGCAATTGTTGTAGCCAATATCCCTGGAGCAACTCGGGGTTGGGTGCCTAGCTCAAGACCACAAGGGTGGCAGTCAGGATTCGAACCCACAACTTTTGTGGCTGCTGCATGCTAGCCATATCCGTTAGCTACAACACTAGCACCTTCCCAAGTGAGCTCCGATCCCATGCAGGAAAAGTTCAACACTGGGCCTACCAGAAGAAAAAAAAATAGATGGTTAATAGGTACACTAAAGTGACACAATTTGTTGACATTAAGTTGTTGCTGTAAGACTCAGAACATCCTGACCTGGTTAAGACTGGTTGAGTGATGGTGGTTGGGGGAATTCGCTGTGTGTTCAGCCACTCAAACCAGCTGTGGAGCATCGTCCCACTTACACACAGTTTCATCTTTAATGAACAGCATCTCGCCTGGGACAACCACTCCTGCTCAGAGACCTAGAAATGCAATGTGGGTAAGGACCAACTTCATGTCAGATGTCAGATAGACTGCCAGAATGTCAGACTCATCAGAGGTGGCAGTATGAGTTAATGTATTTTTTCTCTTAATGGTGACATTTGACTTAATGATGACATATGTATGGAATAAGTTATAACCATTAAACATATACAATAAAAATAAAAAAGTAAATTGGACTTAAAATGAGGCACAGTAACATGCTGAGAGCCTCATCCACTGTTGTTCAGCTGTGTCTCTGTTCCTTGTCCCTGTTTGCTGAAGAAGGGAAGTTAGAAATGAAAGCTTGGCAGATGAGTCGTCATGGGTCTCATATGTCTGGTTTTTACGAGGCACCAGACTTAACGGATGGCCTCTCTGCCAACTGCACACTTTAAAGTTCTACATAATTCTCTTTCCAAAAGGTATGCGTAGATACCTTGTTCTTGTTACCTTATCAGTCATTTAAAATGTTCGAACCTTTTAAATAAAACCTTATGAGTTCAAAGTGGAACTTTTTCCCCTTCTTTGGTGAAAGCCCTGTGTCGAGAAAAGTTAATTCACCAACGTTTGAGTTTTCAACTTTTTCTTATGGCCATCCACCATACTTGCTGTGCTATCATTCATTTTTCCCCCCAGCACGATGGTGGCCATTTTGCCAGCAGTTAGCCCACTTACGGCACCTCAATCCCCCCCCCCCGGTGGCAATGCATAAATAACCCAACTGGGTCACTTTGCAGCTGTAATTAGTTCAAACGTCAAAGGCCCGGTGAATAATTGATGAAACGAGAAGCGGCTCACAATCTGCTAATCACCCGGGTATGTGAGATGGGACAGCTTTAAAGAAGCGTCTGGAGAGACAGTCACACACACATGGGTGACCGGAGGGAGATGTTTACACACAACTCCAAGGATCACAGTTAGATGGATGGATGGATGGATGGAAGGATAGATAGATCGATAGAAAGATAGATAGAAGACTTGGCTTGGTTCCATCGAGGATAAGGGCCCAATCACAGCCCAATTGGCCCCAGGGTCTACTTCTGTTTTAGACCAGTCTGATTTATGTTGCTGATCCAATAACTGCAGTTTCTCTGACGTGAAATATGTTCAAAGAGGCTGTTTGCCGTTTATCAGGGAGAAACACAAACTCCTGGTTGCTTTGTTTGAGGAACGCCAAAGTCTCCGATGTGCGTCATTCAGGTGACGAGACGATCAGAGTCGACATCAATCTTCAGAGGTATTTATATCTGCCTCCCGTTTCTGAAGAAACAATCCACTCATTCAACTCTCTGCTCTGGCTGCCAGTCTCTGCCTACTACAAATAAACAACAAGAAATATCCTCCTACAGGTTAAAATTATACATCAGCCCTACTGGGCTTGCACTTTAACCAATATTTGTATGCTACAATTTTGGTTCACTATAGCTCTACTTCATGTAAAGCATCCTGAAGTAATATGTAATAAATTGTTTATTAATTGCATAGTGGAGTTAAAAGAGTGGATATGATTATAATATTCAGGCTTCCCACTCTGTCTAATGTAAAATTCCATGACTTTTTCCCAACAAAAAAACTGAATGTCCATGTCCACTATATGATGAATGGTACTAACCTGAAATGGAAAAAGATAATAACCCGATAAACACCAACGCTGAGTCAAAATATATTTGTATTAATGTAGTTTGGCGAGTAAATTTTAAACTGCTACAACAAAATAGCCTGATATTCCCTCCAAAATGATAAAATTCCCTGACTTTCCATGTCTGGAATAGAGATTAAAATTCCATTATTCCAGAAATTCCATGACCTGTAGGATTTCTGAATATTGCATTATATATTATACACTAATATTAATAATATGCACTTATGCTATTAATATGAATGTACAATAACTTACAATAATACAATTATATACAATGTACACACAATAAAGCATATTATATAAAGAAAATGTACATGTGGTAAAGGTTATTAACATGTAATAACAGGTGGGGTACATTATTATTACCTCTGTAAGTACATTATAAAAAGGACACTTTAGCATATAGTGGGCTCCTGTGTCTGTGGTCTGTATGTGAGGAAAGCCAGCAGCAGGAAGCCAAGAGGGGAGGCCACGGTCGCCATGGTCACCTCATCACTCCTGATTGGTTAAGTGACAAGGGATGCGGTCTTGGAGCGGTGGTCCGTCTGAGGAGGCCACATGAGCGGGCGAGAGAGGTCCTGATTGAATCAGGAGGAGAGAGTGTGTGCGCGCGTGTGATTAAATCACAGGGTCTGGGGAGGGTGTCCATTTTCAGACAAACCTCATTTGTTCCCTCAGCCTGCGCGCACTGCCAGTCTAGGAGACGCGGCCACAGAGAGTATGGATTTCCACTCGCTCGAAAGTCGCCCTCGGAAAAAAAAACAGAGAAAGAGAGCGAGAGAAAGAAGGAGAAATAGATAGAAAAGTAGAACGTTTTTTCTTTACAGCAACAACTAACTCCTTTCTCCACGGCCCTTTGCTCTCAGCGTGACTGTTTGTTCCCAGGCATGAGAAGGCACTCGACGATAAGGCGAGAAGGCTGCCAGCGGTTTCCGACCCACACTTTTTTATTTCAGAAAAAAAAAAGAATAAAAACATTGTTATCCATCATTGCTTTTAAATCATTACTAACAACACAAGTGAATTGACTTAGTCTCAACACAGAATTCTGACAACCATGAACACCTTGTCATCATCCTAGTATAAAACAGACAAAGCTTAACTGGCTAATGAGTCCTCATTACAGAAAAAGTATTGCGAAAGCATGCGTAAAAATAGACTTGTTTGACGCACCGAGCTGCAGCACACACGTCACCCGGGTGAACTTCTTAACAGTCGCTCACCTTCCATTCCGACCACTTTCTCAAAAGCTGAAGAAAATGGCACCTTGACCTGCCAGGCTTCAGGTATACATGAGTTGGTGAAGTGTACAAAAAGAAATATGCCTCTCAGACCCCCTGCAATTTAAGTTAAGAGAGCTATCAGATGTATGCGAGATCTTTTTTGGGGGTGCAGGCAGGCAGACAGGCAGCCTCCTGTTGTGTATAAAGGAGAGTGGCAACAATTCACCTGCCAAAGTGGCTTCATCTGCACTTTCCCACTCCAAATGGCTCTTCTCTGAAAGTTACACCTGTTCTGATGGCATTTACCTCCAAAAAAAGCCCTAGGAGCAGCAGCAGCTTTTAGATAATGTAGAAAATGGCTTCAAAGCACTACGTCTGTCCAGGAGACAGGAAGAAGGGCCTGAAGGCATTTGCAGATATTGGCAGAGGCACTCAATAACAATTCTACTGGAGGTAGCCAAATAATGAACATCTTCAACGAAAGTAGGCTAGGCTACTTTTCCTCCCCAAGAAAGCTGCTGAAATTAGCCAGGTTTGAGTTGGGCGACAAATTTACTTTTAAGTATGCACTATGTTTGCTGGCCTGGGAGTTTTGGGCGTGGAAAGTGGACCATCTTATTTTCGTGCGTTTACCTCTGCAAAATGTGGCCGAACGCAAGCACCTGGCGGGACGCATTTACAGAGCTATGAGCACACCGCCTGCGACACAGCCTATTAATCAGTCCGTATTCTCCGAGGACAGCCAGGCGTCGGCTGAGTCCTGAGGACCAGTTTCTTTATCCATCTGCAGGTCGGAAGCAGCGCTAGCACCGGAGCCGCAGATCTAAGCATCTCGATGTATGGCTTCGGCTAGCGCAACTCAACATCTCCACTCAGAGGCACCAAAATGAACTACAGACCCGTGCGGCCGGTTTACATGAGGCGCAGTTGCAAACCCTTTTGAGTAAACCCATCAGCAACCTCACATACATAGATTGGTTCAAAACCATATAAGCATTTATGTACAGCTCATTCGCAAAGACAGATAATCCTTTTATTTATTTATTTTACAAATATGCCTTTATAAAAAAAAACATGGCTTTCCATGTGTATTCCAAGTAATACCCAACCAAATTAAGCTAAGCAAAACACCACAACCTCAGTTTGGTTAATATTACTTGAAATTCACAATTTTAAACAATTTACAAAAATATAATAAAATGGCTTATCGCGTTTTGCAAATGAACCCTTGATTAAAAGTGTCGTGATAAGATGTGTAATTAAACATGGTTTAATGATGGTGGTTCCATCTAGGGCTTTTGTGGTAGGGATTCCACGATAGTATACTCGTTTATTTGACTTACTTTAAAAAAAGATAAAGAAAAAAAAATACTTTCATGCTCATGAAAGTACTTAATTAGATTAAATGTAACATTAAAATTTAAATAATTACATTAATTAGCAGAAAACAAACACGTCAGGTCATTGAGATGGTGTGAGTCTGTGTGTAATGGGAGAGTGTGTGTGTGGTGTGGAAAGACAACACACACAGCCCAGTTCACTGAGATGCATATGGTTTATTCTCATTGAAACACTGGACATCAAGATTTTGGGGACAGTCTGTTTTAAGCTACACAAATCCTATGTGGAGTAAAATCACTAGTAGCACGTTTCACAAACCCACAAATGAACAGAAATGCGTCTGAATAACATTCAAAAACAATCAAGAATCTGCATATTAAAAGGAATAAAACATTAGGCTGTACCCAGAATCATGTTTTTTTTGTTTTGTTTTGTTTGCATGGTGCGAATGGGGGGCTTAATTAAAACAAGTCATCTCACACTTCTTTTTTACTTCCCATCTTGGGGGTGACACTGAGCGAAGCTCTTCTAAAATGCACTTTTATAGACAAAAAAAAAGAAAGAAATGAAACTCTTGTAAACGTAATTTATAAGTCTGACTGTAATCTGCTAGAGAGTTTTAGGCACTACCTTTGGCATCCAGTTTTACGGTCGTAAGTCTATGAATTCGCCAAAAAACTTACAAGCCTCCTCCCCCCCCCCCCCCCACACACACACACACCTGGAACATGAACCTGTTTGGGACTGACAGACTTTTTAGAACACCACGGCCCAGTTCAGAACACTCTCCCTGCCCTCCAGGGCCACCCCTCGGGCTTCCACGCTGCCCGTCTGGTCTCCGCTTCGCCGGCCACGCTCCGCTTCTGCCACAGGTCAAACCCGCGAGGCTCGCCTCAGCGCGCTGGCTCGGCTGGCATGTTTATTGCTGTGCCACGTCGGTGCCCCTCGGGTGGAGAGGCTGTATGTCAGTAGTCAAAGAGGGGCAGTGCGCGCGGAAGAGAGAGGAGGCGCGGCGCGGAGCAGTTCCGACTGGGCTTTTTTCCGTCCCGTTATCGTTAATAGCAGCTGAGCGGATGATCGGACCCAGAACACGATGCTGAAAGATCTGCCCTAAAAAAATTCACCATTGGACCAACATAATAATCTTGTGTAGATATGTTTGTTTGTTTGTATGTATGTACGTACGTGCTTATGTAATGTATATAGACTTTTTCTTTTTTCATATTTTTTTGTTGTTACATCCTTAAGCATCTCCAAACCTGAGCGTTTGAGGAATAGAGTTTAGAAATACAAAAATGCGCGAAAAACAGTTTCTCCTCTTTTGCACGTCTTGTAAACAGTCATCAGAACTCGAAGTTCTCCCTTTGATTGGAACAAGCACAAACGGTATAAAACATCTCATTAAATGAAACCGAACCACGTCTTCATCTTGACCACGTCTTGACCTGAGTTCCAACAGCTCGAAGAAGCAGTAGATCTAGCAGGAAGCCTCGTCAGGTGGAAATACTTCACATATTTTTTTTTTCCAGAGTAGCATTTGACTATCTATATTAATATATTTATATATATAGATTTTTTTGTTGTTGCGAGACGCAGTTTCAGGTCAAGATTCGTAAATGCGGAGGTTACTCATTTACTATGATAAAGAAAAAAAAAAAAAAAAAAAAACAACACAATTGTGTATGTGTATGTTTTAACTCTGATAAATGGAGATAAATTAAAACTCGCAGGGTTTCTCTTTTTCTCTCACTTGACTCGCCGTCTTTCTCTTCTAGATCTAGAAGTTCATTTGCTGGGCACTTAGCAAGGAGTCGAGCATGTTGAAGGTATCCTCGTAGTCCATGTGTTGGCCGTTAAGGGCCAGCGAGGGGTCGGCCCCATGACCTTCGCTCTGCTTCTTATCTGCCTTCACTAAGGTGCTCAGGGATCCGTACGCGCCCTGGTGTGGCAGCCCCGTGGCGGGGAAGGCCGCAGCCAGCCCGGCGCCCTGGCACAGCACCTCCTGCTGGACGCTGGCAGTGCTGCCGCTACTGCGGTGGTGGGAGGATCCGCCAGAGCTCTTGGAGCTGCGGCTGGACTTGGACGAGTGGTGGTGGTGGCCGTGGTGTGCCTGCGACTGCTGGTGGTGGCCGTGGTGACCGGAGGAGGAGGAAGAGGCGGACGAGGCGTCGCCGTGGCCGCCCAGGGACAGCACGCCACCGCTGCTGGAGTGGGAATGGCCGTGTTTGGACTGCCGGTGGCTCGAGTGCTCCCGGTGCTTGTCTCTGCTCTGGCGCGGGCTGGCGTGCTTGCTCTTGCCGCCGCTCGAGCCGCCGCCGGCAATGCCGCCACCGGGGACCTCCAGGCTGCCGTAGCCGCCCGAGGAGGAAGAGGAGGAGGAGGAGGAAGCGGCGTGCCGCTCGGACACTTTGATCTTCATTCGGAGCTCTTCCTGGCTGCCGCCTCCGCTGCCATTCTCGGCCGCCGGCAGCCGCCGCTTCAGGCTCTTGGAGGACGACCTCGAGGAGGAGGATGACGAAGGATCGGCGCCGGGCACCGCGTATTTCACCCGCACCGACCCGTCGGCGCCAGAGCCCAGCGCTTGCAGGTGACCGCTGCCACTGCTGCCGTGGTGGTGGTGCGCGTGTTTGCGGTGCGGTTCCGGCTGAGCTGTGGTAGCCGTGGCCGAGGCATCGCTGCGCTCTGCCTCGCGGCGTTTGGCCATGGCGAGTTCGGCAGCCTGCTTCTCCCGGTACTTGTCCAGCGAAAGCCTCATGGGCGCGGGGGCTGGGGGCGGCGGAGGGGGCAGCGCCGCCTGGTGAAGCAGGGGCTGCTGGGTAGCCAGAGGCCCGCTGAGGGCGTCCGCCTTGAGGCTGTAGACGTCGGACGCCTGCGCTGAGGATGCTGGGAATGGGTAGGCGGACGCGGGCAGCCCCGCCATGCCGTTGAGGGAGAGCGACGGCGCTGAGCTGGACGGCAGGTCCAGCTGGAAGGAGGAGGTGGAGGAGTTGGAGAGGTCGGAGAAGGCGCTGCTCCGCATGTCCAGCAGGCTGTCCAGCGAGCTGTTCTTGGCCAGACACAGGCCTTGGAATGAGGAGTCCGCTGACGACGAGTCCGTCTTAGTCTTCTTCGCCGCTTGGTTAGCCTACACAAGGAAGAGAGGGGGGGGAAAGGGTCTTAGTGCAATTCATAAGAAGGATTTCTATCCAGTTATCACGTAACTTATTAACAGCAACTCATTTTCCACAAATAGAGCTGATTAATGATTGAAAGATTATAACATTACACCATATGCCCGAAGGGGGTTCTTCTATAACTAAGCACAGCACAGAGGACAGACTGGCTCATGCCTCTGCTACGTACCCTCCAGTTCCTGATTCGCTTCAGTCTGCTGGGGGTCTTCTCCAGAATCTGAAGGAACTCATGAGTCAGTTCTGCACCAGAGAGCAAAGACAAAGACTGAGTTAGCATGGCATGGGTTCTCCATGTCTGACACTAAAGCACTTCTGTGTCTATGTCTGATGGTTGTAAATGGTGTGGTTGGTACTTAAGATAGAACTGTTAATGTGAAGCATGTATGAAGCATCATGGTGGTGGTAGTAGTGGGATGTTGTGTGTCAAATGAGAAACTATAGACCTCAGCAAAAAAAGGTCACAGCCAGTGTTAGAAAGAGTGATACTAAGCATTTAACTGGAGATGAAGATAAACAAATCATCTGGACTTCAGTGCTGCAGAGATGCCTAATGAAGGCCTTTTAGGATGAAACCCTGCAGTATAGGGCTGAAAGATTCATTCATTTTTAATCCAAACCGCAATTAGGAAACCAATGCAATTAGGAAATCAAAGGCTGCAATTAATCCTGGAGCTCATGGCTCTTGATTGTTTGGGAGTATTTTGCTACTTCCAGTCGCAACACGATCAAAATGTACCTACATTTTAAAAAGCACCATAGGCAGCAGTACAATAAATGTACATTGAAAAAGGCAAGCAAAAGAAGTGCTGGTCCTGCCTAAGAAGTAATATTTCATTTTTGAATGCATCATATAGTCTTACCAACTTTTTAAATTGTTTACTGTTAAATTTAACTTTGAATTGTTGTTATTTGTATGTCGCTTTGTACAAAAGCGTCTGCTAAATACCATAACCATAGTGAATATTGAACTGAGGCTTTACTTTCAAAAATGATATTGCACATTAAATCACAACCACAATATCTGTCAGAAAAAACGCAGGAAGATATTTCCCCCAAATCGTTCAGCCCTATTGCAGCAATCACTTCAAGTGTGGGGTGCCACGTACAGCACTTCAGCCTATTAAAGCTACAGAAGTGTTCATGCTTTCAGAAGAGACATCAAATTAAAACAAGTGCGAGCGATCAAAAGACTTAGAAGACGACTTACGGTCGAGGAGCTCGAGCGTGACTGAGGTGTCCACGTACTCCCACCAGTGCTTGCCGTCAGAGGAGATGGGGATCTCCCAGTTGGACCACTTGCAGGCCAGATGGATGCAGACGCAGGCCACCACCTGGGGACGGTGCTGCAGGCAGAACGTGGTGAGGTGGAGACTGCAGCGCCGCGGAGGAGGGACGGACGGAGGGCGGAGCGGAACATGCAAGAGAGGTGCACAGACACACAGAAGGGGACGGGAGCCGCTCCATTAGTCCCCGAGGCCACCACTGGCTACTAAATAACACAATTCTACAATCTCAACAGATTCACCTGCATGGCATAATAATTTAACAATAAACACAAATCGTCAGCATATAAAATGGTGCTATGACCTTTTGTCACTCTAAACATCTATTGCGTCTGCTTATATGATGTATGTCAAAGGTGGAGCTACTGGGTTTATGGAGCATATGTATTGAGTGTCTGCTACGTGATACTGGGAGAATAGCAAACACGTCAAACTAGCTGCCAATCAGAGATAGAGTTGGGTAAGCACATGGCAGAACACTCATTTCAACCCAACACCTCATAGAGGGGATTTTACTACGAAATGTGATTAGTGCTGTGTTGAGCCTGAAGTCAGAGGTGCATTCCAATTGGGCAAACAGAGACAAATATTTGTTGTGAACGCATTTTCTTTGAACTTTTAAATCGCTTTCAAATAGTTCGCTTGAAACTTTTCACAAAAATGGCAAGCAACAAGGCAATCGGCACAGATGTTGGTTTCTGTTTGCCAAATTTGAACACACCCCTCTGGCTTTGAGCTTTAAACATACCACTAATCTCTCTACATAGCATACCCCTCAGGTCTATACGGTTTCAATATCACTGGCATTTGGGTGTTTATTTTAAAGGACCGCCAGGAGACCTCCCACCCAGTGAACTTAAAACGACCCTCCATGTCGTCCAAAAGCAACATATTGGAGGCATGGAATATGGGTCAACAATACTGATGGAGGACTTGGAGATATAAAGGCACATCCTGGACACAGGCTGGCCTAAAGGGGGCCAACCTGGTTTAGTCTGGTCACAGAGAGATCCACAGAGAGCATGTACAATGTCTGGACATGGATTCGCACAGCGCTCCGGCGTTTCAACAGAGGCTGGCCGAGGGCTACATGATTCCAGTGGAGCCCAGCTTTGGGGATTTGTTTTTTTGGAGGTCGAATTGACAGCAGGGACCTTGAAGGCTTGTGAGAGTGACCGTGAGAGACATCCGGTGGACAAGAGAACCCAATTCATTCATCTCCCCTTTCACACACACACACACTCACAACACGGGCGCACAGCCTGGCAAATAACCAGCGGTTCATTGTTAACGAGCCAATTAATAGAGAAAGAGAGAGAGAGAGTCTCGTTAGGATCAAATTTACTTGAAATCTTTGCTTTCCTTGCAATCCAGACACCGTACAACTGCTGTGCTGTCACAGATATAAATCATTTTTTTCTAAATCAACAATCTCACTAATAAAATATCTATGATGTTATTCAACTAATTAAATTAGCAATTTGAAAAAAAAAATCGTATTTTCCGGACTGAAAGTCAATTTTACTAATGCCTTGTTAACTATGCCATACTGGGATGCATGTGCGTTTAAGTGTGAAACGTAGCAAGCGGCAAAATAAAACTTAAGGGGAAGTAAACAGCTTGCACGCTTCTCAAGTCTAACTTTATCTACACATATCCACACACATCCATACCACTTCCCCAAGGATTAACTTGACTAAATTTATACAACTTGCATTCATAAATGTTATGTCAGTTACATTTACACAAAATGTATGCATTCTGCGAGGAACTAACCATAACATGTTCAGCTCGCGGAATTTAGATCTGAAAATACAAAACAAGCTATTGAAGAAAACGTGTATAGATAAAAATAAAAAATAAAACACAAAAGATTTATTTTTTAAAAATGCCAGTGCTTCCGTTAGCTTTATCTTGTTTTTAGGTCGACACATACACTAATAGATCCAACTGATCATTTTAATGCCAGCAGACACACTTACATGGACTGTGCACTTACTGGAAACTGCATCTATAAGAAACTGAATAGATGAGGGGGGCTCAACTGCACACGATACTCAACCGAAGCCGATTCTAACCAGTCTGGCCCTGCCCCACCAGACGCACTTAGCAGTCGCAGGCTATCTATGTCCCAGGCTGCAGTCAGTATGACTCGCATATTAACTTGGAGTCGGGATTAAGGAAGAGTGACTTAAGTCCGGAAAACACAATAAAGTTCCTTCTCAAACGTTCAATTCAAATGATCAATAAAATATCAAATATTGATTTATTATACGTTTTATAACTATACTAGCTACGCACACGTATCACACACACACAAGCTTTTTTTCAAAATGATTAAATTATTTAAATTTCATTAGCGTGAAGGAAATAAAAAAGGGAATGTCTTGTTATACTTACCGGGACAATCTCTAAGTTAACACCCTTGCAACCTTTAGCAGATATTCAGGCTACCAATTGTGTCATTAGACCTATGCACTCTGAACCAAGCAACGGGAAGCTCAATAGCACCACTACACTTCACTATGGGGCATACGACCCTTCCGCGCCAACTCCAGACCCTCGTACTTTACACCGCACTGCAGCCAGGGCCGGTACTGACCCACCCACCGCCAACACACACGTGGACACACGTGCGTGCGACAGCCAGGGGGGTTTCCCAGGGGCCCTGGCGCAAGGAGGGTGTTGGACGCAGGAAGGGGTACCCTGCGGAACAGGAAGCTATAGTGTGCCATCATAGTGCAACAAAGAGGGTCAGGATAACAACCTGTTGGTAGCCATGAAATAGGAAGTCTGGGCCAAATCCTTGCTCGCTGTGGAAGGAAAACAAAAAGGAAACATGACTTCAAAGCAACAAAATAATTTATATATAAATATGTATGTTACAGAGGTTCTAGAAAACAGACTCTCAGCTGTCTGTATAATACTGTAGAGGATCGGAACGATCGGGATTACAGATCACCACTAGACCACCTATGTGTCACATTAACATTATGTGTTAAGGTCGTGTAACCGTGGTGTAAGAAAGGGAAAGAGAAAAGTAAAATGCTCTACCTCGGACTAGCTGGGAACATCTCACAACATCTGTGTGTGGATGCTCTATTGTAATTTCAAACCCTGGAATATAATACAAGGTTAGAGCACACCGTTTGCCCATTCGTCGAGAAATAAAACACAAGTTGGGCGTCTAGGTCTCAGGAATGACGCGTGTGCCCAGACAAGAGAGAAGTAGTGTGTGATAATACTCACCGAGTGTTTGGAGTACAATCGTTTCTAGAAGGACCAGCTCTTGAGCTTGCTGAAGGTATGCCTGGAGTCCAACACACACAATCATTTTAGTAATGCCACACCACCACGCCACATTGTATTCATGTAGTGCTTTTTAAGGCGCCCAAAATGCTTCACAGTGAAAGGGGAACCTCACTAACAACCACCACCACCACCCTGGTTCATGACAACACACTTTTTCACTTCACTCAACCCAGTCTTATTCTTTACTTGGATATGAGACACATCTCCCTACCATCTCTGAGGATGACCCCCCCCCCCCCCCCAAGGTGAAAGGGTTGGGGGTCTGAGACGCCAACCTGTTCCGAACAGTGTTCCCCCCATCTAGGGAACTCCTCGGATTTAACACACTAGAGACTCTAAGTGCCACCAGAGACGGGGACCCAAGATCAATACACAGAGTACTACAGTGACCCTGACTGGGTTGATTATTCATAAGAGACAAATCTCCTGTGATGTGCACAGAGGCTGTTTCCCGGAATATCAGTATTGTTTTAACTATGCAGCTTATGTAATTCCCGTTGTCATGGTTGACCATCTGGCTCAATTAATCCAGTGTGATGTAATGTCTTAAATTTGCTGTTTAGGAGGTAGGTTTAAGGAGGTAAAAAAAATACTAAGGCATGGACTGAACTGAAATAGGCTTGGTAGAATACAATGTTCATTTTTCAACTTTGTTTCCTCAAACCATTCTCTAAGTTTGAATTTAGAACAATATGCCATTCATATAAACACATGATGGTTTACTCTTCCTTCTACATTCTAAATTGAAGGCTTAAATCCTTTTTGGTCCAGAAAAAGACATGAACACTTCTATGCGTCTGGATATGCATCTGTTAAAGCATAACCTAGTTTACATCAACCTACAGCCTACTTCTGTTACATTTCCCAGAGAAGGAGGAATGAAAGTAAAACTAGTACACTACATACAATTGACAGAAAATGTGCAACTGCTCAAAGGGGAAAACAGTAAGGGGCTCAACTTAGATATCAAATCACTATTCGGGAAAATATTGCTCTGGGTCGTAGACTACAGTACATGACTGGATTTCTTGTACAAATAATGTGTTTCTTACAAGACAACTCTACACTATAATTAACGTGCAACTTGGCCAGCTTTATATGTTGGGTTAAATACGACAGTCCTTGAATGGGTCAAATAAAGGTTTTCTGTAAACACCTCTGTGTCAACTGCACTAACAGTTTAATAAAACGAGAGAAACCAAGCCAGGACAAAAGCTTGCACATTATTATGTGACACTGTAACCTCTGAGAGCTTGTTTACGTCACTTTCCCTCAACTCCGCAATGCATGAGACTTGGTGGCAGCGAGAACATTCAAACAAGACAAGCAGCATTCTCCCGCTCACTACAAACATGCACGCACGCACGCACGTGCACGTACACGCGCGCACACACACACACACACACACACACACACACACACACAGAGATCAGATACACTAAAACACCAACTGTTCTCTTTCCTGCTAGATCCACTGGGGCCCCAGAAAACCAACTGGGCAAACAGAATTGTCACGTACATTGCTCTTGGTGTCCAAAGGAGGGTCTTGTGGGTACAGGCAGGCGTGGGACACTTTTATAACGTGTTCAAGCTTCCTCGGCTGCTCTTCCACCTTCGCAGCCAAGAACAACGTAGTGGGCGAAATTATCTGCCAAAGGAGAAACAATGCAAAATGACCAAACCATAACTCCACCAGAGTGCCATCCCAGACAGAAAAGGTGTACAAAGCAGACAAATTAGTTATCGGTTTATCAACCCTGTAATAAATCAGTCCTAGCAATGGCAGTTTAACTTTATACATTTTCACATAGACAACAGAAGCAGTTTAATATAAAGATATAAATAAATAATAGCTTGTTTACGGAGCCTGCCAATTCTGATACATTTCACTTACATTTCTATGGAACTTCGTGAAGGAGTGGAGCATATAAAATCTGTGCATGTAAACGATAGCAGTGTTGATTGTGAGCTGAGATCTGGGGAAAGGGTGGTTAGGGGCAATAACAGCACTGAACGAGTTGAAACTGTTACCCAGCAGAATATCTAAGCATACACTAAATCAACTACGGTCCAAAGATTCAATATGACTAAAGATTTCCGATCAAGCAGAGACGACTCTAAGACAATGGTCCTCCAGACACATTACATTAACCAAATATACATCAAAATGTGCAAACTGACGCATTTCTCACTTTGTAATCTCCAATATAGACAACTGCGACATGAATTTTCAAGCACTACGTTATGTAAGAAATTTGCTAGATTGGGTCAGAAACCGGGTAGCAGGCCCTGCTAACAAATGTAACCTATGCTAGGCCGCTATCTAGCTAGGACATCAAATACGCAGCATTAGCCGACTAGCGAGATACTATTGTCGTGAACTGGCGAGATCAGGTTATCAAAATAGTCTTGCTAGTTTATGTGATTGTAAATAACGTATTTATGACAAAATAAATCAAATTAGAATTTCTGCCCGCTAATAGCGACCCAGATCGTTAAATAAATCATAAACTTTCACCCTTGTAAACCGGCTACGGCTAGCCAACAAAATGTATGCACCACGGCATCTCCATTGTTGCTAGCACGCCATTTCGACATTGTGTCGATAGCCAACCTAGCTGGTTAGCATTGCTCGCAGGCTAATATAAAGAGGCCACGGACATTGATCTTTAAATCAAGGACTTAATCACAACATTTTGCAATACAATAACTAAAATTGAAGATATTTGACGTTTACACAAATCCACTATAGAAAGAGCAAGATTTGATGCAATCAGACGACAGATTTCGACGCCACATCATCCACAATTTTGAGGGCGATGTTTCAGGCGAGGCGCCATGAGCACTGCGTATGCCTGGCTAAAGAGCTAGCACGAATGCGTCTTTCATATCTTAAAGAGGATACACATTGAGTCTTTGGCCCATGTCCTGAATAAGATTCGCAGCTTGCTGGCGGTAAGATAATTCCCTGTCCGGCTCGATTCCACTGCGACGGGACGGCGTATTTTCCAATTGTTCAGGGGTGAAGAGCCATTTCGAGGAACCCCGGTATACAGCCGCCATGTTCGTCCCGGCGCGCCGACGTTCTTCTTCCTCACACAAATGACGCAAGTATGTTTAGAGGCCGCGCATTCACGCGCATCAGGCTGCCACCTACTGTTCGGGAGAGAAAATGGAGACGAGCCTGCGGAAAGAACATGCAGATTATAAAAAAACATACCGGATTATATGGACAGACACCCACACCATTGTTACTTACTATTTAACACACACATTAGTTTACAACGTCAATACAAATAAAAAAAATACATTAAAACATTGATGGTATTTCCACATGTCTCTCCCATTTCAAGTCAGCAGCAAATAGATTTGTGGACCAATCAATATGTGAACTGCTGGTTTTACTGTAACTAAACTGTCAATGAAAATGGAAGTAGATCATAATTTAGCTTAATCCAATATGTAGGTAAGGTTCAGGTAAGAGACATCTGCCATAAACAATGTTTGACATTAACACAAGTTCATGATGAAGAATGCATATCTTTGCTTTGTTAATAACATATTAATAACATTTAATAACATTTGACTGTCCTTTAACCAAGTGCTGATGTATTCTTGCTGTGCTGATGTCTCTTTGTTTTTCTGGAGCCATTCAGAGGATGAGCAGAAACATGCTGCTTAAATGAGGGATAATTTTGCATTAAAGGTACAGCCTCTAATACACCCATACACTTTCGTCATAATCAGTGATTGTGCTAAAACTTTAGTCAAGTCAAGTCAAGTCAAGTCACTTTTATAATATAGCACATTTAAATACAACAGGAGTTGACCCAAAGTGCTTTACATGGCAAAAGAGGTTGGCCAAGACAGTTAATACATAGAAGGGGGCCAGGGATACACAGGTCTGACTATAATGCATAAAATGAGTACGAAGAAAAACAATATTACAGGGGCAGAATTAAGAAGAAGCACAATTTCAACAAAGATTAGATAAATAAATAACATTAAATTATATAAAGTAGGAAAATAAAATAAAAAAGAGTAAAACAGGTAAAATAGAGTAAACTGGAAAATAACGGTGGAAATTCAAACAAAGTTAAAAGCAATAAATAAGTAAAATAAAAATAAATAAAGCAAGACGTAGATAAAATAAAGTAAAACAGGTAAAAAAAAGAGTGAGCCATTTAGCATTTGCTCAGTCCTGGGAGTGGTATAATTTCATTGGCTGTTGAGCACAAAACATTTAAATTTCACTAAACTGAAACACAGATTTCATCTTTAAATCTTTATAGCTCTGTATGAAAATGTGTCTCAGATTTAGAGAGAGAGAGAGAGAGAGAGAGAGAGAGAGAGAGAGAGAGAGAGAGAGAGAGAGAGAGAGATGTCAGCTGAAGTGGGAGAGACAGTGGCAGTTAAAGATGAAGTGACCCATACTGAAGAAACTAACAGATGGCTTTTTAGTAAAGACCTATTCTTCTTGATTTACAATCTGCTCATTTACTGTTAAACAGCCAATGTAATATATTTTGGGGGGCTGTATTTTCCATGATGATTAGGCATTTTTCCACATTATTTTGCTTTCATCTGCATGGCTACGCATGGCTGACTGCTTAGATGTTGCAGTTTTATCAGGACATCAGAACTGAAGCTTCTGGACATTTTTCTCAGATCTCTGTTGTATTTGGCTCATGAGGAATCGGTCCTAAAAAGATCACAGGGTTCTCTGTTCTCCCTTTCTCTTTCCATCATAAGACATGCAAGATGTTGGCCATGAATTTAGCTGAAGGACCCTGTCAAAATGAACAACCTTTATCTGATGCTATTCTTGAGTTCAAACTGCCTGACTGTCAGCAGAAACTTTCCCTAAATATATTTCAATGCATCACAGTGAGACATTACTGTGCCATGTTTTTCTTGTCTTTGCAACCCAAGACATGGCCTTGAAGCCCCAAAATGTCTTTCTATCGTTCACACAGCCTTCCATAAGCTATGTGTGTGTCTGTTGATGTTTTTATTCAACATAAACAGCTTATAATTGATAATTTAACAGTTACATTTTTAGCATAGACGGTCACTGGTTGGCTATAGCCTGAAGATCTTCAAGGCTGACATAAGTCAGAGAGCACAGCAGTCTGCTGCATTTTTCTCACTAAGTGTGTCATATATTCAGTAGCCTATTGCTAGTGGCACAATATAGTGTGAATTGGTGAAGGACATTTTTGACTTAGGCGGCAACTGACTTACTCAAAACATGCCTAGCCCAGAACAGATAGATAGATAGATAGATAGATAGATAGATAGATAGATAGATAGATAGATAGATAGAGCATGATGTGAACTTCTGGGTACTCCGATTAGAAAGGAGGTAGTTGTGCAATGATCTTCACTTAATATAAGCCTCTTATTTTAGAGTAGGGTACTTTTCTAAGTGAATGACTTTTCAATGTCCAAACACCACCACAAGATGGCAACAAAGTCTAGCCCAATGTGAGCAAAAGAAGCCGTCAGGTGAAGGCAACTCATAAATTGAACACACGCCTATTACAAGTAGATTTAGGAGCAAGGCTGTGTTGCAAGGTATGAATAATATGTTTGTCCTTCTACCGACGTCAAGGAAAGAGACTTTCTGACGAGCAAAACCCACCATATATTTTGAAGGCGTGTTCTGCCATTGATTTCACGTCGAATGTTGACTGTTTACTGAACGACACTCTTGTGCTAAACCAAACCACCAATACAAACAGAAAAAAACTAGACTGCAATCCTGATCCTCACAGCATAACATATGGAAAATGCAAACCATGTGTTGTGATATCAGGTTTAAATCTGTTTTAGACTGACTTCTTTTTAATGTCTTTTAAAATTCTTTTTGACCATTTTTTGGAGGAGTAACCTCCCGTATGAAGACAAATCATTTACAAACAGCATAAGATTACACTTTAGAAGTTAGATTTATTTGTGCCATGTCATGCCGCGTAACCAAAACCATATCGACAATGTAAATATGTCATTAAAAAAAAGATAAAGGGTGTAAAATTCCATAAGCTAAACTTTCCCTCTCTGCAAACACATCATATTGTTGGAGTTTTCAATCTAAAGCGCGTTCAAAACAAACAGTGCGATGCTGCCCGGTACATTCAGCGCAGTGTAGATGTTGTCTATCTCTTCTTCTGGGCCAGATGCGAAGCATCGCGCACTGAGAGGAGTTGCGTTGTGCGGACCGGGCTGTCGCCAGCCGTCTTGTCAGTGACCTGCAATATTGTACACAACAGGGCTGCGTGCGTGAATCTCGTGCAATTCGGGGAAAAGGTCTAGCTAAAGAAAAGGAGATTTTAATTAGAGTGTGACTGCTGTAGTCTTCTCCCTCTTAGCGAGTGTGTGTTGTGGACTAGGGGCTCTCTCGCGCGCTGATTGCGCTCTCAGACACGCAGTAAGCTCGCGGCGTATCACTCCTCCTCGAGACGGGCTGCACGCGCGTGCCGGATTGTTGCACCTCTCGCCCTGGTGTGAAATTATTTGAATGCCTAATTAGACCCGCACCTGAACGACGATGACTGACGCCTTGGCTCCGGATCCTAGTCCCATCCCGGACCCCACTATCGTGGATCCATCGGCTCAAAACGGGCAGTGCGACCCTCCAGATCAGCAGCTACCTAGCAGACCGAGTCAGGGAGACCCGTTCACCATGGACCAGGAAATGAAAATTAGCGACAATGTTGAGGACAAAGGTAAAGAAACAACAACTGTTTATTACATTTCAGCTCCGCTGGTTGTAAGTTTCGGATGCTCTTGAGCGGCTGGAGGCACCGCAGCTTCTGTTTTAATTATTGACTTTGAGATTATAGATGAATTATGCATAAGTGCGCAAGAGCGAGACCCCCAGACCCTCCTGTGTATAAATGTGTATGGCAGTGTGTGTTTGTGTGTGTGTGTGTATGTCTGTGTGTTGTGTGTATGTGCTCCTGCCTAGTGCTTTGTAGTCACTACAATTTCTTTAAAACTGTCATAACTTACCAAATCGCCTAATGTCTGAGTCTTAAAGTGTGTTAAATAAACTTGTGAATTATAGGCCTAGCCAGTCAAATCCAACTTGTAGGCCTATCATTTAACAGTTACACTTGACACAGATAGCTGATTCTGTGTACTGATTTAACAACATGTAGTAGTTTTGAGAAGCAGTGGAAAGGATCACTGTGATGCATGAACACATGAACAGCATAAATCAGATCTCTGTGTCAGTGTCCATATCCATCTCCCAGAGGGCAGAAGCCTGTCGGTCATCTATATGTCTCCTATGTTCGCTGCTCTTGACAGGTTTATTGGAAAGCAGCACACGACTGAAACCACATGAAGCACAGGAGTACCGCAAGAAGGCCTTATGGGTATCCTGGCTGTCCATCGTAGTGACACTCATCCTGGCTGTAGCCGCTTTCAGTGAGTCTGCCTCTCATAAATCTGTGTGTGTGTGTGTGTGTGTGTGTGTGTGTGCGTGTGTATTGGTGCCTTACAGCAACTTATCTGTATACTGGTGACTTTGAGGAACTCCTGTGTGTTGGTGTGCAGACATTGTCACAGTACGGGGTCTGTTACAGCAATTTTAGTTTTAAAACTTTAGCAGCAAATAACTAATTCTGTCCTACAGTCAGTTCAGTGTGTCTGCAGTGTGCAGCGAGGGTTAAAATGATCGATGCAGCTTTAACTGTCAACCATATGTAGATGGGCCCTTAGTGGCCACACGCTCTCTGTTAAGGAGATTTATTTTCTCCTTGTGGCACAAAAGAAGCGTGGCGGTGACGTCGGCTGTTTGACGTTCTTTCGTGTGTTCGGCGCGTCCTTGGTGGTGATGGAGCCCATGTGGCTGCCATGCGTATACAGCAGTGTGACTCTCACACACATGAGTCACCATGAGGAGGCATTCAGTGGCTTTTCGGTTGTTGAGTTCTGCCTGCACGCCTGTCAGTCACACGACACGACGGCACCTCACAACCTTCAGCTGATGGCCGACTGAGTCATCGCCCTTCTGAACAGAATGAGGAAGTGGAGTGACTGCGAGCGAGCACAGATATTCCCCGAATTTAAGAAAGTTACAGAGAGAAGGGGAAGGGGCCCAGTGTCAGCATGACATAGATAGATAGATGGATAGATAGATAGATAGATAGATAGATAGATAGATAGATAGATAGATAGATAGATAGATACATAGATACATACATACATACATAAATATAAATACATATTTAAATGTTTAAATATGAAAAAAAGTGAGGGTAGAGAGAGATGTTTTGCTATTTCCGAGAAATTATTATAGGTTTGGTTGTTTGAGGTGATTTTGCAAACTTATACAAATAAGTCATCATTAGATATGACCTTTTTAAATCTTGGCATTAATTGTCCATTTTAAGTTTGGGGGAATGCTGTTCTACTGTTTTACTGAGCACCAAACACACAATGTAAAAAGAGAGAAATGCAGCACTGTCCCGGTCTTAGTCCCCAGTGCCCCCCTCCCCACACACACTTATTCCACCCTTCTGAACTGGAGTAAGTGCAGACTCAGCTTCAGAGTGGCCTTAAAGCTCACCCCAGCAGTCTTCAATGAGAACTCCCCATCAAACAAATCCCCATTAATCCCAGTGACTCTACCCACGCCCCTCAAAACTACAAACCCCACTGAGTCGGTGCGTCTGAAGAAGGTGTTGAACTGAATTCATCTCCATAGTTTAAAGTAGAATATGGTCCAGAGTGCACAGTGCTGTTAAATGCCCCAAATAGGTAAATACCTACGTCACGTTTATCATACCTGGTTAAGGATCGCAGGGTGAAGGAGTCCTATGCTTTGCAGTGAGTACACTTAACTTAAACACCAGGCGCGCAGAGGGAAGTTGGTTTGCAGATACCATCTATCGTGTAACTTTGAGATCTGGGTCAAAGAACAAACAGTGTTTGTGTGATGGTGACAGATTATCGCTCTCACTTCTCTGGGAGTGTTCTTATAGGTATAGCCATGTTCTACACCAGCACATGGTGTCCTTCTCACAGGCTCCACTGTGTATGTGACTGAGAGAGAGAGTGAGAGAGAGAGAGAGTGACAGAGAGTGAGTGTGTGTATGTGTGTGTGTGTGTGCATGAGAGAGAGAGAGAGAGAGAGAAAGAGTAAAGAGTGAGTGTGTGTATGTGTGTGTGTGTGCATGAGAGAGAGAGAGAGAGAGAGAGAGTAGAGAGTGTGTGTGTGTGTGTGTGTGAGAGTAGAGAGCGAGAGCGAAAGAGAATGTGTGTGTATGTGTGTGTGTGTGTGTGAGAGAGAGAGAGAGAGAGAGAATGTATTTGCATTACTGCCCATACCCACATTGCTGTATTTTTTTCCCTTTTTAATGGTTGCTGATATTACTGTGTTACTCTTAACACTGGCTTTGGCAACACTGTGCTCAAACAGTCATACTAATAAAGCACTTTGAACTTAAGAGAGAGGGTGGGGGGGAGAGAGAGAGGGAGAGGTGGGAGAGAGAGAGAGAGAGAGAGAGAGAGAGAGAGAGAGGTGGGAGAGAGAGAGACAGATACGAACGTGTGAAGTTAGCAGTTATTCTGCGTCATTCCCACCGGCCGCCAGTGACCTATTAGAGCCCAAATGGCGGTTGTTAGCACAGAGGCACTGATGTGGCGGTTCTGAACCCTGGAACCTGGGGCGGAGCTGAGAAAGTCCTGAAACAGAACTCAGAACCGCGTCAGACGGAACTGTGGGAGACAGGAGACAGACTGGAGACGGGCGCGACAAAGAGAGAGATGGGGGGGGAGAGAAACAGTGAAAGAGAGTGAGAGACAGACAGACAGAGAGAGGGATGGAGAGAGATGGAGAGAGAAGAAAGAGGGAGAGAGAGAGAGAGAGAGAGAGACTGGAGCAGGAATCCTGTTGTTGCCTGCAGATTTTCCTTCCTTCCAGATAAACAGCTCTGATCTGTGATGAGGAGTGAGTGAGTGGGGCAGATCTGTAGCAGTGCTAGTCAGCTTCCTTCCTGCTCTCTCGGAGTCTATACAATATGCACACACACTCCACACACACACATTCCTATGCTTCTGCTCTCTCTGAGCCTCTACTCACACCCCCTCTGCTCTTTCACACACACACACACACACACACACACACACTCCTCACAGACTCACTACTCACACCCTCTCCTCTCTCTTCTCACACACACTCCTCTGGTTTTGATCTCTCTGAGCCTCTACTCACTACTTTCTCCTCTTTCACACACACACACACACACACACACACACACACACACACACACACACACACACACACACACACACACACACACACACCTCTACCACTACTTTCTCCTCTCTCACTCCTCCGCTAAAAGCGCCTTTCTCAAACCCAAGGTCGCTTTACATAGTAGGAATGCAGGGAAACACAATAACAAACAAAACAATACAACAGAGACAAAGGCAGGGAAACACAATAACAAACAAAACAATACAACAACAAAGACAAGTTATCTGTATGGAACTATGGAACTGGGGCAGCCGTGGCCCACTGGTTAGCACTCTGGACTTGTAACCGGAGGGTTGCCGGTTCGAGCCCCGACCAGTGGACCGCGGCTGAAGTGCCCTTGAGCAAGGCACCTAACCCCTCACTGCTCCCCGAGCGCTGCTGTTGAAGCAGGCAGCTCACTGCGCCGGGATTAGATAGATAGATAGATACTTTATTGATCCCCAGGGGAAATTCAAGACTGTGTGTTCACTGTGTGCTGTTTGTTTTTCACTAATTCACCGATTGGGTTAAATGCAGAGACCAAATTTCCCTCACGGGATCAAAAAAGTATATATACTTATACTTATACTATGTGTTGGGTGTGGAGGAGAAGTGATCATTAAACAGAAAGGTCTTGAGATGTGCTTTGAAGAAAGGAAGAGAAGGACAGGCACGAAGAGGTTGGGGGAGGGAGTTTGGGAGTTAAAGTTATGCCCTCTGTGCAAACACATGTGTTTAAACACCCTTCAACTCCATAGAAACACTCATATGGAGCAACTCACATAAACACACACACACACACACACACAGGAACACAAGAGAGAATAACACTTTCATTCACTTAGGAACACACATATGCACACACAAACACACACAGATACACACACCTTACATTGGCTATTTGCACAGAGCTAGCTGGCTGGCTATTGGCGGACAGCATGAGAAACTGCTGATAAGCTGAAAAGCTTGCTGTGTACTCTCGGCTCCAGGGAGGATCCTGCCGTGAGTTCACTCTGCATACTGGCACCCCTCCCTGACAAACACACACATGTTTACATACACACACACACACTCCACATACACTTCACCCTACCACAATCACACACACTCACAAGTTCCACTGAGAGTTATAAGGAACATCAAATAATGTCATCAAAGGCTGGTGTCAGCGATTTAATTTAACTGCAAGCCTCGGCCAAAGTTATTGATGTCAGAGGTGAGTTATTGATGTCTTGTCCCCGTCTGGCGTGGCGTCGTAGGTAATGTTAAACACTGTGAGCTGAGACTGACTGACTGACTGTTAGGTAAGCCCGTGAGCTTAAAGGACCCCTCACCCCCCGACAAGCCCCATCCATCCATACGTTAAGTGGTTGTTTGTGTAGCTGCTAGGCTGTACATTTCCTCCCGGCGTATCCAGGATGTAGGACATTACATGGCTGGCTGAGCAGAGGCACCTCGCACACACCTCGCACACACACCTGCTCACAGACATTCACATACACACACTCACACTCTCTCACATACACACGCACACACACACACACACACACACACACACACACACACACACACACACACACACACACACACACACACACACCTGCTCTCTCACATATACACACGCGCGCACACACACACACACACACTCCCTCTCTCTCTCACACACACACACATAAACATCTGCTTACACACACATACTGTACACACGCTCACACACACACATACACACCTGCTCACACACACATATACACACCTGCACACACCTACACACACACTCCCTCTCTCTCTCACACACACACACACACACATACATATCTGCTTACACACACATACTGTACACACGCTCACACACACACATACACACCTGGTCACACACACATATACACACCTGCACACACACACACACACACACACACACTTTCCTGCTCACACTCACACACACACACACACTCTCTCTCATACACACACACACACATACACACATACACACCTGCTCACACACACTCACACACACACACACACACAAACACACACACACACACACGGCTGGCTGGGCATGGGCGCATCATCCAGCAGGTGCAGTCTGCTCTCTGATTACCATACATACAGTCGGTTAAGACGTTCAGAAAAGTTACCGCCCCCCATGAGGGGGAAAGCATGCTAACATCACACAATGGAAGTCAATGGGCGAACTCACTAGCATTTAGACTTCGTTTTACATTCAGGTGGAGTTCTGCTTGTTTCTGAACACAATAATTTAAAGGAATTGTGTTTACTTAACTGCCCAGTGTATGCTAACAACCTAATTCACCCTCGATTGCACAATGTTGACGACAAATTTATCTGGAAGCTATTTAAGATGGTAGCATCATTAGGTTGCTAACTGGCTAACTTTATATCGTCAGTGTAACATAACCAACTGGTACACATTACTTGTTAAACTATTCCCACAGACATTGTAGGGAATGTGCATTCATGTGAGAATAAATTAACTTATGAGTATGTGGTGTTATGGCGAAAGGCTTAGCTTGCTAAACCGAGCTACACAGTCCGGCCATTGAAAGCAGTTCTACAATGAGTACACTCGAGACAGTTCTGGCCGTTTAACTGGAATAAGCAAAATGAGGGAACTTAATGTTACCCTTAACCTCGTTGACACACAGATAACTCTCAGTTCAAACGTGTTTGTGCCGTTTATTGATGTTTGCTAAAAGATTGTATATTTGTATAGGTGTTTTCTGTACTCAAGCCGGTGCACCTCCATTAGATTACATGCAATCGAAACTAATATTTTCCCCCTTAGGGGTGTTTCAGCCACGGTAACCACGGCAACTGGGGGCGGTAACAACGATTATGACTAGATGCCGACTGTATGTATAGGAACACACTGTCTCTGTGCACTGCGTTCCGTGTTCCGTGTTCCGGCCCCATTGCATATCCAGGCAACAGCACTGAAACAGAGGAGTGGAATATTGCTATTCCTATTCAGGAGGAGCTGTGTGTGGACAGCGGCACACTTTTGTGTGGCTGGACCGGACCCTGATGGATCCTGCAGGCTCGAACGGATCCGGAATCACAAACAGCCCTCCTGCCACCGAGCGGATCAATCACTTGAGGCGGTTATGTAACGCCCCAGCCCTGCCTACCCAGAATCCTCTGCAGGAAATGTTTCTCCCCCACAATACCCCACCCCACCCCACCCCAGAATCAGAATTTAGGTTTATTTGACCAAGTCACATGTCACACTCACATACATACAGAAAAACAGAAACGCACACTATTTTTCTCTCAGTCTCTCAGCACACACACACACACACACACACCACACACGCCACACACACACAAACGCACACACACACACACACATGCACACACACACGCACACATATATACTGTGCACACACACACACACACACACACACACACACACTTTCTCTCTCTCTCTCTCTCTCTCTCTCTCTCTCTCTGTCTCTGTGGACCTGAGAACCTGTGAGTGCTGGTGCTTGGCCTGTGCTGAAAGCTGGGTCTGGGCTAATGGGGGTTGTGTGTGGATGGAGGCGCAGGTGGAGCAGGCGTAGCAGACCTCCACCCTCATCTCAGTCATCTCCACCGCAGGGCCCCTCCGAGGGATCAGGTGTCAGCCACCGAGAGTCTAGAACTACACTCATCTCCCTCCCTCCCTCTCTCCACCTAATTTTCTCTCCCCCCCACTTCCCTCTCTCTCTTGCTCTTTCTCTCCCCCTGTCTCCCTCTCTCTCTCCCTCCCTCCCTCTCTCTCTTTCTCTCCCTCTAACCCTGAAGGATTGAGTCTTTTCTCATCGATCGCAGCAGAAGGACCGAACAGCCCATTCCCCCAAGTTTAACACATTTAATACCGGCCTGCCCTCTCTCCCTCCCTCCCTCTCTCTCTAGCCCTCCCTCTCTCCCTCCCTCCCTCTCTCTCCTTCTCTCCCTCTCTCCCTCCCTCCCTGCGAATGAATCTCATTTACACTTCGGTCGGATGCAGTGCCAAGCTCCTCGCCATTAACGTCACTCAGAGTGGTGGCTATGTTTTTTGGGTGTGTGCATGTGCGTTGTGGGGGGTGTGTGTGTGTGTGTGTATTGGGGGTGGGCGGTTGACAATGTGTGTGTATGTGTGTGTTTTTGTGTTGGTGGGGAGTTGACAGTGTGAGTGTGTGTGTGTTGGTGGGGGGGTTTACAGTGTATGTGTGTGTGTGTGTGTGTGTGTATGTGTGTGTGAGTGAAGTAATGTGTGCCGGGCCTTAACATCTCAATCCCCCAGACGGCCGTCAGCATCGGTGGGAGCCAATTAGCAAGCGGCACTGCCGTGTTGTCTGCGCGCAAACTGCAGATTAATTTGCACTCCATTTGAAAGCAGTCGATGCATACCTCTATGCCACTAATGAACATGGAGCTGGAACACAGAGGAGGAGAAAGAGAGAGAGAGAGAGAGATGGAGAGATAGAGGGAGAAGGAAAGACAGAGAGAAAAGGGAGAAAGAGAGTAGAGGGTAGAGGGGATTTATGTTCTCTGATGTTGTCCATGCACGCGATACACTAATGCAGTGCATCTGTAGGGGACAGAGTTGTGTTGCGCAGGCAGATAATTATTTATGCCGCGCTAGCGGTGCGCTATCTGTCACCACGCTGTCAGATAAGTTCTGTTGCACACGACCCCTCTGGAACTCTCCGAAAACTCCCGCCGTCAGCTCCTGAAAAGAGCACCGTGTTCAGGAGGAAATTCATCTTTCCAGAACACAGTGCGAGTGACACGGAACACGAGCGCTTGTTTCGAAAGTGGAACGCGTCTCCTTCAAGGGAGCTATCCATTATCAGTCATCAATGCACCTATCGGCTAATCGATGCGGCTGCTTGGATACTTTCTGAGTTGTTTTGACGCCGCTGTTGATGTAGAAACCCTGGAGGAGGAGGTGAGGAAGGATCAGCCCAGCACACACACAGCCCACCAGCACACACACACACACCCCACCAGCAACACACACACATACCCACACACACCCACACACAGAAACCGGAATACAGATCCAGAAACCGGAATACAGATGTGTGTGTTCCCAGTTCTAACTGCTGGCTTTCTTTAGACGTGACGTGAGTGTACTCAGCACTGAAACCAGACACACTTCCAACATGTGTGTATGTGTTGTGGCCAGTACTGAAAACTAGCTTTTGTCATATGTGTGTGTGTGTGTGTATTCACTACTGCCGATGACATCCAATTATATCTCACTACATCCTCCCTCACTGACCCTCTTCCCAGTTCACTCACTGACTGCCTATCTGACTTAAAGCTATGCATGCAAGATAACTTTATAAAACTCAACACAGATAACACCGAAATCCTTCTCATCAGCCCCAAATCTCAACTGTCCAAATCTCATAGTCTCAGTCTGAACATTGATGGTGCACTTGTCAAATCTGCTCCTGTTGTCAGAAACTTCGGCATACTGCTTGACTCCTCACTCAGTTTCGACCCCCACATTAAATCCCTCACTAAAACTGCATCCTTTCACCTCCAGAACATTGCACCCTTTGCCCCTTCCTTTCTACCACCGATGCACAAACCCTGGTTCACTCCTTCATTACATCCCGTCTAGACTACTGCAACTCCCTATTCATTGACCTCCACTAAAACACACAAAGACTACAATATATATTTAAATCTCTGCAGCCAGACTACTCACTCATACCAAGAGATCTGCTCACATCACCCCTATTCTTTCTCAGCTTCACTGATTACCGGTTCGGTCCCGAATCAAATTTTTAAATTCTACTAATCACTTTCAAAGCCCTCCATGACCTTGCTCCTCCTTACCTCTGTGACCTTCTGATCACTTACACTCCTTCCAGCTCCCTCAGATCCTCTAACTAAAATCTCCTCTCTGTCCCCCGCACCAGACTCTCTACCCTGGGTGGCAGGTCTTTCAGCGCCATGGCCCCTAAGCTCTGGAACTCCACCCTAGGTGGCAGGTCTTTCAGCGCCATGGCCCCTAAGCTCTGGAATTCCCTCCCTCAATCCCTCCGTGACTGTCCCTCCTTTCCTTTCTTCAAAGCTCATCTCAAGACCTTTCTGTTTCAACACTTTTCATCTTCCGCCACCGTATAGACTCATTGCAAATTCCCTTTTTATGTTGTCTTACTCAGTGTGTGCTCTGTTTCTGTTGACTTTGTAAAGTGACCTAGAGTCTGAGAAAGGCGCTATTGTAACATCTCCAATTATCACCCATTTCGTTCGAAAATTCTAAAACAACGATGTTTTTTAATACTTCAAAATAACATTTGATAAATTAACCTTACATTTTTCAGTAGCCATAGGTGTGTAGATTTGAACAAAATCTGTGTTGGTTCTTACCGGGGCTGAAATATCCGATTTTGTTTACCATAATCGGAGGTTAGTGCTGGCCTGGTGGGTCATCTACTTCCACCCTTTCACATGGCACATAAACAGTTAGACCGAGAATTCTCGTCGCTACTTCAAAATTCCACTGGCACTCAAAGCGGATTTGTACACGCAGCCTTACAACACTGTTTACAGCTCTTCGAGTTACTGTAAAATGTAATTTTTGGTACATAGCTAATTTAGATACACCAATGGTGTGGGTGCTTGCATTTCTTTAGGAATCCGCCGTCTTGGTTTGTATAGAAATTAATATTAAGTGACACATACACGCAAGAGGACGGAAACACAGGACTGGTGGTAATAGGGGGCATTCCGATATATAAATAAAACGTATTATTATTATTATTACTACTGAAACAGATTCATTTTCAGATGTATATGTAGCCAGCCCAGCCCTTAAACCAGCTGGTCCTAAAACGTGTGTGTATGAATCAGCACCTGGGTCCCAGTGGTGCCGGGTAACAGTGGCTCTGTGACGGCCAGTCTGGACTGTTTTCAGGGCCCTTTTTGCTTTGGCATCAGTGGTGGCGGAGGGGCAGATGCCAGTGTTTTGTGACAGGGCACAGGGGCATAGGGGAAGGGGGGGGTGGGCACACGTTGCAGTGCTGTGGCCTGAATGTAAATCACCCTCCACTGTGTGTTCAGATAGAGAGAGAGAGAGAGAGAGAGAGAGAGAGAGAGAGAGAGAGAGAGAGAGAGAGAAGGAAGGAGGGAGAGAAAAAAGTGAGTGAGCAAAGGAGCGAGAAAGGGAAAGAGGGAGGGAGAGAATAAGAGCAAGGGGAGTGAGAGAGAGAACGAGACAGTGGAACAGAGAGACAGAGAGAGGGGAAGAGAATGAGAGGGAACAAGGAAGAGAGAGAGAGAGACAGAGGCAGAGAGAGAAGAAGAAGAGGCAGAGGAAGGTAGAGAGAGAGAGCAACTCTGCACTAGACATCATGTATTAATGCATTCAGAACAGTCAGCTGCTAAAAGCCCGAGTGCCAACTCCCTTGGAGTCTGCAGGCTAAAAATATAAGCAGGAAAAGAGAGGGATGGAGGGGGAAGATAGAGAGATACAGAAAGAGAGAGTGAAAAAGAAAAGAAGGAGTTAGAGAGAGCAAGCGAGAGTGACAGAAAGAGAGGGATAGAGAGAAATTTGGGAAAAAGAATGTGCATGAATTTTGCCCGAGCTTCCACCCCACCCCACCCCTCCTTAGCCCCCTACTGCCTCCACACACACGTGAAACCACTGGAGCAGAGAAAGGGCCAGAAGTCTGTGTGTGTGTGTCTGCGTGTGTTTGCGTGTGTGTGTGTGTGTGTGTGTTTGTGTGAGTGTGTTTTGATTGCAAACAATTAATCGGTTAATCAATTAGTTGTCAACTAAATTAAATTAATTGGCAACTAATTTGGTAATCTATTAATCCATTTGTGTCTTTTTTTTAAATATTTTCTGATTGGAGCTGATGTAGTAATGATGTAGTCATGATGTGTATGTGTTTATTGTGTGATAACTGTGAGTTGATGTGTGTGCTCAGGCAGTATGTTAAATGTGTGATGTGATGGCTTGTGTGTGTGTGTGTGTGTGTGTGCTTTCCCTAATCATAGATTTTCATAGAGAGTCATATTACTGACTAGCTGCAACTGCCTCACACTGGGTGGCCTGAATCACCAACTCGGTCAGCAGACTCACTCTCTCTGTGTGTGTGTGTGTGTGTGTGTGTGTGTGTGTGTGTGTGTGTGTGTGTGTGTGTGTGTGTGTGTCTTAACCCCCCATAGATTTCATTGAGTCTTATTATTTGCTTGCTAGCTAGCTGGAATGGTCTCTCACTGGGGGTAGGCCCGATCAACTGACTTGGTCAGGTGAGACTGATTTGAGCCAAAATGGCCGCCGCTGTCTGGGGTTTCCTCCAGAGAGGCTCCTCGGAGACAAAGACAGCCCCGGTTATCAATCCGTTCAGCTCTGTTTTTTCCCCTTTAATCGGGTCTGCTTCCCCCGGTCGACTCCACTGATCCAATTCTCCTTGTCGTCATGGTACACTCTGTGGAGAAAGAAACAGATGTGCTGTCAGGACTAATGGAGGGAAAAAAAGACAAAAAACTCTCATTAAATCTGAGCTGCGGAGAACAGGAGCCTTGGCGAGCCTCCTGCTCTGACGCCTGGTGGTGCGACACTTATCCCCAGGCTACGCGCCGACAAACTCTGACACCAAGGCAAGGCCCCTTCTATTAAGATTTCCTGCGGAGTTGCTTTCTACATCGCTACTGGTAGAGAGGCTGAGCCGAAACACTAGCAGCCCAGTGCAGAGTATCAGAGTGAGAGATCAAACCTGTGTGTGTTGTGTAGTGTGTGTAGTGTCCATAGTGTGTTTAGTGTGTGGTGTGTGTGTTATGTAGCCTGACGAGCCAGACCCACATTAAAATGTAGGGTCTGGGCACTCACCGTTGGCAGTGCTGAGTCCGAGGGGCGGGATAATCGGTTGTCTTTCAAATTCCCTCTGCACGCAATAGGACAGCGCTACAACTCATAAGTCCCATGCGTTTTCCCACCAGCGGAGCTAGTTGGCTAGTTCAAACTTTTGCCAACATATTTAACTCATGTCACGCTGTTCGCCAACAGCAACATCCATCTTCTTTGTTTTCGAGTAGCAGGGAATTCAAGTCAAACCATTGCAACTCTGCAACTCTGTTAAAGTTATGGTTATTGTGTTTAGCAGATGTTTTTGTCCAATTGTTCAAGCCTACATGAGTGTGTGTGTGATATGTGTGTAGTGTCTGTGTGTTTGTGTGTGTGTTTGTGTGTGTGTGTGTGTCGTATGTATATGTGTCGTATGTGTATGTGTGTGTTGTGTGTTGTGTGTATTATATCACAGCGGTAGTTCTGCCCTTAGAGGTGTACTCATGAGTCTATGATGATGTCGGCAATGCAGCACCTCTGATGGACTCTAAAGTCCTGCGCCCCTTGTAGCATGTGTTGTGTGTGTGTAGTGTGTGTGTGTGTGTGTGTGTGTGTGTGTTGTGTGTATCCCACCAAGCAGGATAGCTGCAGTTTTGTCCTGGCTGTAACTTGTTCTCATGGCTCCATGGTATGGACTCAGAAGTCCAGTGCCCCTTGGCCCTCTCACTGCACTGTTCTGAGTGGCCACTCTCTCCTGCCTCTGAATTATTAAATAGCACATTGGCGGTGGAACAGAACAGCGCTGAAAGCCATTTCACACAGGCCTCTTTTTTCCTTTCCCTGGTTCCTGTGTGTGTGTGTGTGTGTGTGTGTGTGTGTGTGTGTGTGTGTGTGTGTGTTTGTGTTATATATGTATGAGATGTCTTTTTTCCCTCTCCCTGGTTCTTGTGTGTGTGTGTGTGTGTGAGTGTGTGTGTGTGTGTTTGTGTGTGTGTGTGTGTGTGTGTAGTCTGTGTATGTGTGTCTAGTGTTATGTGTGCATGAGACGTCTTGTTTTCATCTCCCTGGTTCTTGTTTGTGTGTGTGTGTGTGTGTGTGTGTGTGTGTGTATAGTGTTATGTATGAGACGTCTTTTTTCCCCTCTTCCTGGTTCCTGCTTTGGTCCTGCATACTGCTGCAGCCTGCAGGTGAAACTCTGGTAGATGCAGTGGGAGCTTGCAAGGCAACAGACGTTGGAGGGGAGGTGCGTGTGTCGACGGCGAGGCTTTGATCAGTTGGGACTGAGGAGCGCGCTGAAAACACTGGGCGGTGATTGGACGCTGCTGCGAGTCCTGGTTCTGAACAAATCCCGTCGGAGGTGCTGCGTCAGCACCTTGGAGACTCACAGCTGCGCTAGGTGCTAAAGCTAACGCTAAAGAGGGAGAGAGAGAAAGAGAGAGAGAGAGAAAGAGGGAGACAGAGAAAAGAGAGGGGGGGCAGTGTAATGGTGAGTATATCTTTATGGCTAAAATGGCTCAATCCTGTATCATCAGCAACTCTCTGATCATTTTCAGAAATCAAAATGCTGCACATACTCTCTCTCACTCACTCACTCACTCTATCTCTCTCTCTCTCTCACACACACACACACACACTCACTTACTCACTCACACACAGACACACTCACTCACTCACTCACACAGACACTGCATACAGTAAATGGTTATTGCTAAAGCATTACAGAGGAAACACAGGAGATATAAGTTACTACGACAGCATAATAGGGGACTGGCCACCCCCCCCCCCTTTCTTTCTCCTCTCCTCGTGTGTGTGCGCGCTCCCACACCTGCTTGTGTTTCTGCAAAGCCATTAGGGTATAATAGAAACTACAGCTCCATCTCGGCAGTGTACACAGGCCAACCTTGCTGCTGGGATGAGACGCTCTTGGTGTAAGGCAATTCAATTTGGATAGAACAGTGTGTGTGTGTGTGTGTGTGTGTGTGTGTGTGTGTGTATTGTGTTAGATGAAAAGGAGTGGATATCTGTCAGCAGAATAACAGTTGGGCTAAGTCGTAATTTACACCGCCCGACAGTAGGAATAGCATTTCCCTTTGTGTGTGTGTCTGTGTGTGTCCGTGTGTGTGTGTGTGTGTGTGTGTGTGTGTGTGTGTGTGTGTGAATTAGTGTATGGCTGTCAGTCTGCTCAACTGAGCTGGCAACTGAGCTGGCGATAGCAATCAAAGCTGTGGTAATTATGCCTCTGGAGCGCCTTAGTGGGGAGATGTGTGTGTGTGTGTGTGGAGGGGGGGGGGGGATGAGTGGCCTGCTTCTGAGTCTGTGATGACAGAGTCGCGCGGTGGGGGGCTTGCCTCTCAACACAAAGCTGAATGGAAATTAGCAGACTCAATTGGCCCCTCTGAAGTATCTGTTGAAACGGGAATGTCGCTAAATAATTGAAAATATTTGCCCACGTTGTCACCTGAGATATGACAGGAGAAACAGATGTGCTAAATTACAGGTTTGATTTGCTTGACTGACATCCTTTAAGTATGAATACCAGTGTTGGTGGTTACACGTTACTGTAATTTCGTTACTTTATTGGGTAACGAAGTAAGGTAATGCACTAGTCTACAATTTAAATTATTGGGTAACAAAGTAAGGTAACGCACTAGCCTACAATTTAAATTTCAGTAATTCGTTACAGTTAAAGAATAGGGGTGGTAGCGTAGTGGTTAAGGAGCTGGGCTAGCATGCAGTAGCCTGAAATGTAAGTCACTTTGGTTAAGAAGTGTCTGCTAAATGTAATGTAATGCAGGGGTTCCCAAACTTTTCCACGACAAGGCCCCCCAAATACCACTAGGTTCTGGCCAAGGACCCCCTTGATGTGTTATTATACCCATCGACAACACTA
Source organism: Alosa pseudoharengus (assembly GCF_046254945.1). Classification (NCBI taxonomy): domain Eukaryota; kingdom Metazoa; phylum Chordata; class Actinopteri; order Clupeiformes; family Clupeidae; genus Alosa; species Alosa pseudoharengus. The sequence continues at coordinate 24,048,190 of NW_027468689.1, read as the reverse complement.
CGGCAAAAACACATTAAGCTAAACCTAATAATTATTTTAGCCACAAGCACTTCGCAATGGAGCGTACAGTGTGAAAAAACTGCATTTGGGGCTTTCTGCTATATGAGAGCTATCATTATCATGGAAAATAGGTGTGTTGATATGTGAGACATTATTATAATGGCATTGTATAACAACCCTCATAGTAATAGGTATATTTAAACAATTTCAAATGTATTTATTTGTTCCTTTTATTTTTCCTTCCAACTTGCTGAGGCCCCCCTGGCACCCCCTCACGGCCCCCACTTTGAAAACCACTGATGTAATGTAATGAATAACTGTAACGTCCATTCCTGCGTTACTCACAATATCTGTAATAGGCTATTGACTTATTGTTTCCATGATTGCTTTCTCTTCGACCTCCACAAATTAAGCTACAGATTAGCCTAGATAGACACATTATTTCAAAGAGATGTGCGTAGTCTAGAGCACACATTCACTCCCTGCACTGCTCTCCCTCAGACAGGTTCAGCCCGCACCTCTCCTATGCAAATCAAAATGGTGGCTTGTGCAAGAACTGTTCGTGCAGACTACAGCTTGCTCGGTGTAGCCTACACAACTTTGTTCAAAATTGATGCAAGTTGACTTAGCAAAGTTAGTAGCTTATTATAGCCTATTTATCACAACGTCAATCACGCTGTCAATTGCAAACGCAAATTTATTCAAATGTCTCGCGACGGAATTATCTGTAGCTTAATTTGTGGAGGTCGAAGAGAATGCACCTGTTTGATAAATGAGCCAGTAGCGGAGAAATAGCTTTTAAGAACTAATCAGTATCCTAGGGTAGGCTTCTGCAAAAAACAATGTTGTTGGCGATTTAAACTATCTGGGGGACGTCTTTAATAGGCACCCCAATGCACCCTAGAGACCAACTCAGAAGTAAAGTAGGCCCGGTAACGAGTAGCCTAACAAGTTACTTTCCAAAATTACTAACGTGTAAAGTAATTTCATTACAATTTGAAGAAGTAAGGTAGGAGTAGGCTAACTTAAAGTAACGCATTACTTTTTTGAGTAATGACCCCAACACTGTAAATATCTCTAACATATAATAATATATAATTATATACAATCTAACATATTTGCATGTTTATTCGCTTTAACCCATTTACTCCTAAAATGCCTGCTAAAAACGCCTATAGAATCCTATGGCATTCTAGACTAAATAACCTTATTTCCTGAGGGTTTTCTGAAAACATACTAAAAATTGTCAACGTCTACCAAAATGTAATATCTAGGCCTCTGTAGCACCTAGAAACATGAAATAAAAATCATGCTGCGCTACGCAGCATCCAGCGGGAGGGTCAATGTTGCGCTACGCAGCATCCAGCGGGAGGGTCAATGTTGCGTCATGCAGCATCCAGCGCGAATGGGTTAAATGCAATAAAAAAAAAACATTGTGTACTGAAGTGTTTATGTTAGGGCTGCCCAATTAATCGATTTTTAATCAAAATCACCATTTGAACTTATTATTATGCAATTATCTAATCGCAAAGGCTGCAATTAATCATGCAACAGTGGTTAATCTTGTCACATCTAAGATTTTTGTATTCATATCATCCTGGCTCAACTTAAAGTTAAATTTGGAATAATGAACTGAAGCGTGATTTTCAATAAATCAAAAAATCTTCCCCAAATCGTTCAGTCCTACTGCAGTATCTTCCCTGAATCGTTCAGCCGTAGTACATAACAAAATACTGGGTATGTGTGTGTATAACCTTTACAATTTTGCGGACCGCATTAGGACTGACCAGTGTTCTTGGTCAGAACTAAGACTCGTGGTGTTTTCTGCTGTCCCCATCCACTCAGGGTGGACTAGGGCGGAGTTTTTTGGACTGTGAGTGGAAAGCAGCAAAGCGAGCCATCTCAGGAGAATATCACCAGTGCAAACACAAGGACAAGACACAGCATAGGGTAGCACATCGCATCGCAGCAGCACTAATTGGCTGAGTTTTTATGCCAAGACCATAATGTATGCATCTAGCACAGTCTCTTCGTTTTGCTTTTATGAAAACTTGGAATGTGTGTGTGTGTGTGTGTGTGTGTGCCTGTCTGTGTGTTTGTGGGTGTGTGTATGTGTGTGTGAGTGTGTGTGTGTCTGTGTGTTTGTGGGTGTGTGTATGGGTGTGTGTGTGTGTGTGTGTGTGTGTGTATGGGTGTGTGTGTGCGTGTGTGTATGGGTGTGTGTCTGTGTCTGTGTGTGCACAGCACTTGTTTCATATTTATCAGGACTTTGAAAGGGCATATGCTAAGTAAGTCCTGATGAGAAATATTCTAACCCCTGCCCATCATTTATTCTGAGCTGATCCACTGGGCCAGGTGATACGCCACTGAGATAACAGTGAGGGGATGTTGAGCTGACAGCAGTGTGTGTGTGTGTGCGTGTGTGTGTGTGTTGACTCAGTTGAGTTAGGGGGGGTGGGTCATGGCCTTCACAGAATCAGGATTGAGACTCTGTCGTCTCCGGAGGAGTATGACTCACTGGGGAAACGTGTGTGTGTGTGTGTGTGTGTGTGTGTGTGTGTGTGTCTGTGTGTGTGCAGTCCTTATAATCAACTCCCCCTCCAATCTGATAAAGGAAACATCAGCCCCTCCGATGAATGAGGTTGACAGGTTCATAGACAGAGGCAGATACCCCCAAAGACCACAGAGACTGAGAGAAGAGCATGAGGATAGAGAGAGAGAGAGAGAGAGGAAAGGAGAGAGAGGGAGGGAGAGAAAAGATGAACGGGGTGGGAGCGGGAGGAGTGTATGCAGGGAAAGGGAAAAAGAGAATGATAATTCTAAAAAGAGAGATCATCATTATCATGACAGTTTGATAAAGGCCCAGCAGACACCAGGAGATGAATGACTCTCTACCCCCCCCCCCTCCCCTTCCATCCCTGACTGCTCTCTGGTCATGCTTGTACCCTG
>NW_027468689.1:24030241-24032741 GCF_046254945.1 Alosa pseudoharengus | reverse complement strand
GGAAACAGAGGAAGATAAAGATGGTGAAGAAGGGAGGAGAGGAGAGAAGGGGAGAAGAACAGAAAAAGGAGAAAAGAGGAATGACAGGATGGGGAGAGGAGAGAGAGAAGGAAGGTAGGAGATAGGGGGATAGAAAAGAGAGGAGAGAGAGAAGGAAAGTATGGGAAAGGGGGATAGAGGAGAGAAATAGGGGAGAGGAATATAGGTGGTGAGCAGAGAACAAAGGAGAAATGAGAAGTTCTCTGGAAAAGTACAAGAAAGCCTCTTTCTCTCTCTCCCTCTCCCTCTCTCTCTCACTGTGTGTGTGTGTGGTGTGTGTGTGTGTGTGTGTGTGTGTGTGTGTGTGTGTGTGTGTGTGTGTGTGTGTGTTGTGTTTGTGTGTGTATTGTAGCTGGAACAGACTCGCTTGGTTAGGCAGCAGACTGAACAGATGGGAGTGCCACAATATACTGAGGAGACGGACAGACAGATGGACAAGCAGGCAGACAGACAGGCAGATATGGAGGAGAGGAACAGAGAGACAGACACACAGGCAGACAGACAGAAAGGCAGTTAGATAGGCAAGCAGACAGACAAGTAGACAGGCAGGCAGACAGACAGACAGGTAGGAAGGCAGATAGACAGAGAGACAAAGAGACATATAGACAGGGAGTGTTGGCCTGTCTGCCCTTACTTTGAAATCTTTGAAACTTACTTTGAAATCAAAAGTCTGGGTGGGAGTATTGCACTAAGCAGGATTACTCAGTCTCACTCAGTCTTACTCAGATTACTCAGTAAAAACACACTGTAGGGGTGTCAGTGAAACGTGTGTGTGTGTGTGTGTGTGTGTGTGTGTGTGTGTGTGTGTGTGTGGGTGTGTGTGAGCGTCAGCATGTGAGTGAGTGAGTGTGTGCGTGAGTGTGTGATTGTCAGCATATGTGTGTGTGAGTGAGTGAGTGTGTGTGTGTGTGTGAGTGAGTGTCCGCATATGTTTGCCACGAGAGCAGTGAGCAACGCTTGCCCTTTTGCACATGCACAACACAAAGGTCAGTGTTTCACGGTGTGCCGTGATTGGCTGTCTGACGCAGGCGAACCTTCACAGCAGTCAAGACAAAAGACAAAGGACATGAGGTCGCTCAACAGGGGCTCAATGACAGTAGAGAAGATGGCCATTGGTCAAATAGAAACACTGTTCCTTTTATGGACCGAAATAGTTTCTAATTTCAGTTGTTAATTACCCAAAAGCGAAGGTGTAATTGAACTACTCTGGCTATTAGAGCGAGAGTTTTGCAGGCAAATTATGTCTGAAAAATGTCTGAAAAATGGTGTCATTGACGTTGGCAGTATATACTATTAGTATACTACTAGAGAGAGCTTAAGAGAGAGAAGGAAAATGAGGTGTGTGTCAGTGTTGCGCGGTCTGCCCGAAATTAAGCGGTCGCCCGCGGATGACCGCGGTCACCCGCGGTTATGAGTCATAAACAAAATATTTTAATGATATTCGGGTCATTTGCGGGCGGGTCAGTTAAAATTAATTAAATATATATTTTCTACAAATAGGCCTACTTAAAATATCACGAGAAAGCTAGCATCAATACAGTAAAGCATCAATACAGTAAAGTCAACAGTAAAGAAGCGACGCGAGTTAAAATAATAAAGACACCCCTTCAGGAAAAGCGATATAGGCTATGGTTATGGTCTAGGCCTACTTCTTGCGAAGCCATTTAAAAGTATGACAGCCAAAACGGGCAGCCTGCAGGAATAAATGTTATGGCACACAGCCATATCTACCGGTCAGTGTTGCGCGGGTTTGGTCACAAGCGGCCCGCGGTCGCCCGATATTTTAATCAACCCGACCGCAACTCGGACCGCGAATATTAATTAGGACAAAATTATACCCGACCCGCGATCCGACCCGCTTATTTACAAAATGTGTGCTTTTGGTTATAGGCTGCATGCAGTGTGACAGTAGGCCATTTCTGTAAAAACAAACTAATTTATTTACGAAACTTGATGCAGTAGAACTACACGCAGTAAGCATGCAGGACATAATGTTTGCGCAGGAGAAAGAATGAGAATAAGAGCGCAAGCACGCACGCAACGCACAAAGGATAAGAACACTAGGATAAGATTTGAAGGCCATGGACATACATCTTTCTTTCGAAAACAGAAATGGTGAGGCGAGGTAGGCAAGAGAGATACATTGCTGGTCAAAACGTTAGCGTAAGAACTGGTTTATAATGCTGAATGAAACACAAAGCTTTACTAAAGCACATCCACTGTTTAAAGTCACAAACACAACGAACTAAGGTAACTTTTATGCATGCGCGAACCTATACATACCGGTAGATATGGCTGTGTGCCATCAGAGGCGCACCTTGTCAACAGGCAAACCAAGCAACTGCTTGGAGCCCCGAGCCGCTAGGGGGCCCCCGACCTGGTCTCAGCGCGTTTGCCTGTGGGTCAAGCGAGAATTTCGAGAGATTGAATGATGTATTTTGCGTGCTCCTGCCCTGTTGTA
>NW_027468689.1:23997741-24017741 GCF_046254945.1 Alosa pseudoharengus | reverse complement strand
GTGTGTGTGTGTGTGTGTGTGTGTGTGTGTGTGTGTGTTGTGAAAGTGCTGATGTCAGAGCAGGTGCAGCAGGATGTAGGATGCCCCACTTTCTTAACGGCAGTCAGACACGCCCCCCTCTCCACCCGCATCCTCTGCACCACGGCTCCACCTATTCCCTGGAGCGCCCCACCACTCCCCACCAATCACGTGCCTCCGCACACCCCCACCAGCCAATCAGGCGGCCCCAACTCATGTCCTTGGGCGTGGACCGGAGCAGCTGTCCCGGGCCAATGGTGCTGGTGGATCAGCAAAGTTCTGTTTCTCACTCAAGTCTCCTGCTGCTCGTCAACACACTACACAGACAAGCCTGGGGTGCCTATGTCCCTCTGAGGACACCGTACCTTGCCTGAGTCCGACTAGGCTCAGCAGTGGGGCTAGTTGAGGTGGACGCAGAGAAGGGTCACACCACTGGGAAAGAGAGTCCATGCTGGAGAGGAAGAGAGAGTGAGGCGGAGATGTTGTCTGGACAGCAACAGCAGCAGACTAGTTGACAGAGACGGCGACACTTAGTCTGAGGCACAGCTGCAGGGAGACGCATCAGGAGGGTTTACACATTTAATCCCATTAAAATTTCAATTCAATTCAGGAATTCATGCCTCGATCGGACTAAAACCACCCGGCCATCCGATTGGAATTTCAGATCGAAAGGGGTGGTGTAGAACGTTCCAATCGCCGTGTTTAGAACCCCTTATAAAAACACCAGTGTAGAGTTCAAGACCCCATTGAAACCCCTAATAGAACACCAGAGTAGAGTTCAAGAACTGTATCGTGGAGCCTGATGACTGTAGAAACAGACGGTCCACTGTAAAGACCTGATAAAGAATCTCTTCACTGATATACAAAGAGACTTCAGTGCGGAGTTTGTGAGAGACTCGACTCCAGGCCGGTCATCTGAGGGAAGACGCGTGACGCGTGACGGAGAGCTCGTGAGACACTGCCACGGAATCATGGGATTTCACCTCACTTCCTGTCTGTCTGTTTGTCTGTCATCATACTCTTCTCCCCTCATGTGGTCAGTGGGGTATTGATCGGGTGAAGTGTCACACCAAGGGCTGCAGTGCTGGACACAAACGCAGCAATTCCACAAGTCCACCAAACACTTTGTGGCTGTTTGTCCATTGTGTGCTATGGATTTCTGTCCACGTTCAGTGCAAGCTGTTCGACCATGAGATGTTTACAGGGTTTAGAACAACAGAAACAACAGTAAGGCAGGGATCACATTGGCCAGTGGCAAGCATAACGCAACGCTCAGACCATAATAAGTTCTATCTCGTTCCTAAGTAACACAAACGGTTATCCTAAACTGACAACTGAAGACGCTCGCGTTGTGCTTTGAAAGTTGAACCAAGTTCAGCGCTCAGCTTGTTCAACGCTAGCGTTACACTAGCACTGCCACCGTTCCGCTGCCGAACCATAGAGAACAATAGGAAACCTGCCGCTTGCCGCTGGTCAGTGTGATCCCCACCTAAGGGCAAAACAAATGTCTTATCTTCCCTGACCAGAGAATGCTTTAAAGGTACTATGTGAAGTTTTTTGGTTTAAAAAACAGAATTTGAAGAAACAACCATTTTGACGTTATGTCATAAACATATGTGTTCTGTGTTGTCCAGATATCCACTGTTATCATGTGAGCATGCAAATTAGCTAGCACTCACACTCTCTTTTGGCACTGCATTAAATACAATACAAATCAACTGCGTTCAGCCAAAGAAGAGGAATTAGACTTGACCTCTGCAGGCTTTAACTCTCTGTGTGTCCGGTGTTCCCTGACCTCTGCAGGCTTTAACTCCCTGGTGGGCGGCGTGATGGGCTTCTCCATCCTGATTAGTGCGGAGGTGTTCAAGCACGACCCAGAGGTGTGGTACCTGGACGGAACAATAGGCCTCCTCATTGGACTCATCATCCTGGCCTATGGAGTCAAGTGAGTGGGTTCCCTCTCCCCACACACACACACGTCATTGACCTCATCATCAAATGAGTGGGTTCCCTCTCCTCCTTACACACACACGCACGCACGCACGCACGCACGCACGCACGCGTCAAAGACAGACACATCCCCGAGTGCCACTGTTGTTGCAGGCAGCTCACTGCGCCGGGATTAGTGTGTGCTTCACCTCACTGTGTGCTGAGTGTGTTTCACTAATTCACGAATTGGGATAAATGCAGAGACCAAATTTCCCTCACGGGATCAAAAGAGTATACTTATACTTATACATGGGACTGGAATGCACATCAGGACAGACATGCTAATTCACATACACCTAGATAAACACATGGGACTCACACACAGATAGCCACATGGGACTCAAAAACATATGTAGACACACATACATACTCTCACTCACACACACACACACACTTCCCATTGACCTCGTCCTCCTGACGTATAGAACAAACATGAGTGGTTCACATGTGTGATTCACCTAGATAAACACACGGGACTCACACACACACACATAGCAACATGGAATCGAACACACACACACACACACACAGATAGCAACATGGAACTAGAACACACACACACACACACACACACACACACACACACACACACACACACACACACACACACACACACACACACACACACACACACACACACACACACACACACACACACACACACACACACACACACACACACACACACACACACACACACACACACACACACACACACACACACACAGAGCCACACATGGAAACTTTACCACAGATAAGCACCCACTCAGTCTCCATGCAGCACAGTGCTGTGTCTGGGGCAGCAGAGATACAAGGGGGCATAGGGTGTGTGTGTGTGTGTGTGGCATTTCTGGGCTGTTTACCACACGAGGCTTAGCAGTGTCCTGAAGAGGTCCTACTTGGATTTGGGCTTACACTTGTGTTATAATGGCCTTAGATGGGTCAGTGCAAAAGCTATGAGCTACTATACATATGCACTATTTTAAAAGCGGCTTCTATCTAGATACTATGCTATAACTTTTTATCCAAATTAACATTTATATACCTGGTTATGATGCTTATTAGTAATGTATAGCATTTCTTTGTAGCCTTTCTTGACATATAGTGCATATGTACTTCTTACCCCAGTGGTGGTGAAGTGGTGAGCTCAGCTATGGTCATGTGACAGAAATGAGACCGTCTGCACGCTCATGAATATGGCAGCCTCTCTCTCTCTCTCTCTCTCTCTCTCTCTCTCTCTCTCTCTCTCTCTCTCTCTCACGAGAGAAAGACCTGCACGTTGCTTGGCAGCCAGGGCACTTGAACTGCACACAACCCAGAGGACAGGACAGAGAAATATCAGGCAAAACGAGGGGGTGATTATGATTAGATGGGTGGATGTTGGGCAAAACGAGGGGGTGATTATGATTAGATGGGTGGAGGCACAATAAAGTAAAAAAAAAAGAACAGTCTAATTTAAAGTCTAAATCAGCTGTTGTGTCAAACCCAGTGTGGTGAGAAACTTCACACTGACAACCAAACAGTAACAGCAGTGTGTTTATCTCTGCCCCAGACACGTCTATCCCAGTCACACCTTCATCTCGTCAGCACCCTCCTCTTGGTCATCGTCCCCGTGTGTCCCTCAGTCTTACACCAACACTGGCCAGAATGATCATAGTAGAGAAAAGTGCAACACTGTTTGCTTCACGGTGCATCCAGTTTATTGATTTATTACTGATGTTTCGGTCAGTCAGACCTTCATCAGAGTAATCTCTCTCTCTCTTGTTTTGACATTTTTTTTCCTCTTCCTCCTCTTAGGCTGCTGGTAGATATGGTCCCTCGCATCAGACAGACCAGGCACTACGAGAGATTTGAGTGACAGTCGCCCATGGCAACGGGACAGGGGGACACAGGGGAGTGTGTTTGGAAAGGCTGGATGACCTCATCTCCGTGTTCTCTCCCCAACCTGCAGCAGCAACACACCCCAACACACGCACGCACACAGTCCTCTTCCCTACACACACACACACACACACACACACACGTATTATACTGACCACGAGGTGTCAGTAGTATTTTCCAGCCAGTCCTCTGTCACTGTTGCATTGCCTCACCCAGAACCCCCCCTCCCCATACACACACACCCCCTGCCCATGTCACTGGCTCAGCCTCTGCTGTGTAAATAATCCATCTGAGAGCAGAGCTTCATGGGTAATCGCTCTCCGGTTTGAGGACGTGCGATGCAGTATTGCCTCTGGGAGACAGCATCCCTGTTCTGTCCAGATTCTGCTGCAACCTTCCGTCATCTCCTGGTTAGGTATGTCTCATGACTGTCTTCTAGGAAGGAGGCCTGTAAATGCTTCATGAGACTGTGGAATTTGTGTTTACGTTTTTGTCAGGATTGTGTGTGTGTGTGTGTGTGTGACAGCCCATTCGGAGAGCTAAATGAGAGTCTGTGAGAGGCCTCTGCTGGAAATGAAATTCTGATTTGACAGCGTCGGCGCGTAAATCAGCTCGGTGGCGTTATTGATGGGGGAACGCTTCCCGTGCTTTAGGGGGATTGGAGAAAAACTTGAGAACAAGTAACAAGATTCCAAAAATAGCCCAGGCTGTCTCTTTACCACTGAGTGTTTCAGGCAGAAGCCAAACAGCAGCATGTAGGGAAACTCATTCACCTTAGTGTGTGTGTGTGTGTGTGTGTTCCTCCAAAGGAACTACATGAGATGTAGCGACAGTATACTTAACATGCGACTACATGCCAAACCAAAGCCACTTTTGGCTCTAAAACTCTAAAAGAGGTCGGGGAGTGTATCTTCCTCTTAAAGCAGCACTGCTATGCCAGTTAAAGCAACAAAGCTGACTCCATGACTGTAACATACCACAGCACAGTAATGTAGGCCACTCAATGGGGGGGGGGGGGGGGGGGGGGGGGACTTGACAGCAATGTTTAACATGACAATGACACAAACCATAACTTCCAGTATGGATATAACTGACATATTGTATATGATGTACAGATAAACTCCTGCCAAAGGGGCCCCTAGCCAGCAAATCACACTAATATATAATCTCCGCCTGAGCACAACTTTTTATAAAGCACAACTGCATAACGGGACATCAGCTCCTGAAGTAAAGAGCATAGAAGTACACTGTGCTTCAAAGAACAGTCAAAGAGTACTTCTATGGTCTTTGACTAGAGTTATGTTGAAGGGGGAATATCTGAGAGGTGATAGTGTGCTTGATCTCCTACGTTACCCAGAAGGCAATTGACTGATGGGACGCATTTAGTGCTCATATACGAGCCTCGTCTGGCTCTGATGCGTCCCTCATACGGCTCTGATCTGACTGGTCCGGTATCAGGTCAGATGCTTCCGTGGTTATCGTGTAAGTCAGTATTTTTTTTTTATTCTAATAAAAAAAGGACCACCACAGGTAATGGGCTGCTGTAGCCCCTTATGTAAATACACTACTTTACAACCCCCCCTCACACAAACAAGCACACACTCGCACACGCACAAACCTCGGTGTGCGGTGCAACTGGACCCGCATCTCCCCCCTCCGTCGTCTCCCCTAACCTGAGCGTCTGTTTTGTTGTGTTCCGTGGCGTAGGCTAGACTGACTCCTCACCTCTCCTCTCGGCCTGTTAGCCCCTCGCGAAGCACAGTATGTCTGGCAGTAGAAGCACACAGTTCAGTGGCACAAGGCAAGGTCAGACCCTCAGTGTAAAGCCTTAATGACTTATGTATACACAAATACACACACACATACACACAAATATGTACAGATAGTTTTATTTCTGGCTATAGTCCTGAGTGATGTGAACTTTTACTGAATTATTAAAACTTAGATTGTAGCAATCAAGAGTCCTCTCTCTAGCCTCACACACACTTTGGTGTAATGTTTCAAAATGTGGGTGGTAGTCAGCCAAGAGTGTTCTTTTTGTCGTTTTTTTCGACTCCGAGCCAAACATATTCAGCTCCAATAGAAGTAGAACTGTGATTGTGGGCAGGTAGAGTTTATTGTAACATTTTTAAGTCTGACTTGTAATATCGTATTTACAAAGTGCGTTTTTTGGCACGAGTGCATTGCTACTCCAGATGATAAATAATTTCTTCAGAAGAAACTTACTTTTTTTCTGTTATTATTATATACATATTTTTGTTGTTGAATGAAATTTCCTCACAGAGGATGTTTTGAGGTCTCGTTTCCAATAAAATAATAATAAAAAAACAGACATGAATGATTCCTCTTCTCTTGGTACTAACGCTGTGAACTAGCTTGAAAAATCCTCCCAGCCTTCCTGCGCTTGTTCCTCGATTTCACACATTTTATTTTTATGATTGTTACTGCGTTTGCCACTCGCTCGCTCTCTCTCTCTCTCTACCGCGTCGACAGCTCGAGAATGAGACGGGGCGAGACATGCATGCGAGACCGCTCCAGCAGCTTTTAGTGTAGAATTTAGATCACACACACACACACAAATACACTCGTCACACCGCAGCAATACGTGCCCCCCACACATACACACATGCAGCCCTCGTCACGGAGGGCACCTGCCGCCGACCTGGGCGGCGGAACTCCCCCGGCTCCGCGCAAGTGGTGGCCCGGAGTCGGTTTCCATGGGAACAGGCACAGCTGGTTTCTCCTCTAACGTGTTGTATTTAGGCCTAGGCCACAGGGCCAGTCTGTGTGCGGAATATGACCATGTACTGAATGTATATGTTGCAAATGATCTTCTGTAGTGTACACATGTATATTTATATAGACCACACGTGACAAGACGTCTATTGTCACAGAAAAAGGTTTATTGAAAAATAAAGATATATCCTGACTATTCATCAAAACAGAGAAAACAGATGTGTTGTGAGTTTTTTTTCTCATTCCATATTTTTTATTTTTTTTACATTGTCCAAAATTAACCAAAAAATAAATCAAAAAAATAAATCCCTCTTCCACAGTACATGAAAAAGCAACGTAAAACGTCACCAGGAAGCTTGTGTTAGCAAGGGAGGGAATTGGACTTTGCGGTCAGGTCTATGAGTGTGACAGCCCTCTCCTTTCTAAGTGACACTTATCTAAAATCTTGACCGAAATAAAATATATTCCAATAGAGGTTGTCTATACTATTTCCCCCATACCCAGTCATCCATAGACCAATTCAGATTCCACAGAGCAACATCTCTTGACACTGGCCTCAAAACCTAAAATGTCTCATAAAACTCATCGCATCTTAAAACCCTCCCAGGGCCAGATTTAATAACTTAAATGGCTACCACTCTTTAAACGAGATATGAAGAGTAGCTCTATACTTCAGATACACGAGATTGCGGCTAACTCCTTCACGAGAGCGCTTATGCCAACTTAGGTCCACCCTTATGCCCATACTTATGGCTAGCACAAACTTCAGTACACAGAACTAAAATAGCCAACATGTGAGAATCAAAACATACAAAACAAAAACAAAAAAATAAATAAAATAAAAACAAAATACCAAAACCAATCACCTCACTCCATGAAGCCTATGCCAGTTACGCTGTGCCCAACAGAACCGTGCCCAGCTATAGTTTCATGCCCAATAGAACTGTGCCCAGCTATGGTTCCGTGCCTGATAGAACCATGGTTCTGGATGTCATTAGGGAAGGTTTCTGAACTAACCCACACACCCATTGAAACTGTGCTGTCGTTTGATTAATTTTACTAATCTAATTCTACTACTCATTTACTTTGTGAATAGTCAGGGAACTCAGGATGGGGAAACGACTAGTATCCTTGAAATTAAATCTAAGTGGTCGTCCAGGCTACTAACAATGCACAAATACACAGAGAAAATGTCAGTTCTTTTTTATTTTACAAATTCATCCAAAAATACCTATTTATCTGTCTAAATACTTGAAGATAGACTTACTCTGTAATTTTAGCCTACCTACACCAGAGCAGGATTGTGTTAGCACGCTGCCTGCTCATGGGATGATATATTCTGGTTCTACGGAGCACTACCGACATCCTAAACAGTGTACTGTGGAGATAGCATCCATTCTCTGCAGTGTAATTACAAAAAAGTGATAAATCAATACCAAATATCCTCTGGAAATGGAAATGGCTAAATGTCTAGTTGCGGTGCCGTCTGCATCCTTAGGGTGCTGTGTTGTTGCTGTGAAAAGGCAATACTGTTGAAAACCGCAACGTAATTTGGACAGCCCATACTGCATACTGCAGTCCATACTGCATGGGTGATATTCCTCGAGTAAGAACTGTTTACGGTCAATACAGGTACCATGACTTAAAAACTCCATACTGTCTGTATGGGGTGATAGACACCCCAGAGTGAAACACCATGCTTAGAGCACAGGCAACATAACCAGGGCATGGACACTATACCCTCAGACTGGGTTTACATAACAATACACACACTCACACAGGCACGCACACACGCATACATACACACACGCACAGTCGCGTTCACACGCATGCACACACACAGCATGGGCACTGATGTTGGCAGCTTGCGAGTTGCTCTGGGTGCACATAGCTTTTAAAGCGTGTTGACGACAGACACATACACACACACACACACAGCATATGCATTAGCTCATTTGTACACCACGGAGTCTGGTACAGTACTACAAGCAGGTCTAGCAACCATCAAAAGGCACATCCTGTACTCAAAGCTTCTGACTACAGCTCGACTGAAGACCTGACCATCTTATTTACAAAGACACAGATCCAACACAGAACTGAGAAGGGGGAGATAAGTTGCGGAAACAAGGATATAGAACTTAATTAAAGAGATCTGTCTATATTTACAAATGTGCAAAGGGACAGAAAATAGAGCTAAAACAATATTAAAAAGGCAAAAGAACAAATAACAGTGACAAATGAGGTGTTTTCTGGCATTTTAAAGAAAATATGGGTGAGCTGCATTAATCTTCAGTATAAAAAAGAAAGGTAGCTTTACTGTACGGAGCTGTGATGAGAGAAGACATTTAAATCAATTTCAATCTCAGACCTTTGGGCCCCATGCCACACAATGCAATGCATACACATGGACAAAAGCATATGCATACTGTACATGCTAACAATACAAACACAAACACACACCCTCACACTAACACACACACACACACACACACACACACACACACACACACTGAGGCTCCTGCTCTGAGGCAGCACAGGCTGCTGGGCTGGTTGAGGGCCCAGGGGAGATGGCCTTTGGCACAGACAGCAGGTACTCTCTCTGTGTGTGTGTGTGTGTGTCGCTGTGGGGCCTGCAGTCACCTATCCAGGCACTTCTATTTTTAGGCGGTGCTGTGCTTAAAGAGCGGAGCAGTGCCGTGCCATTCTGGAGAGGAGGAGAGGAGAACGCAGGGGTCACTCTCGTCCCACTCACTGCAGCGCTACGCTGTACTAGGACAGGAGGCTCTCTCTCTCTCTCTCTCCATCTCTCTCTCTCTCCATCTCTCTACTTCATAGACTACAGCTAATGGTGGCCAAGATCCGGCTCGGTTCTGGTACCAGACCGGCTTGCGTCCGCCTCAGGTCTGACCCTCACCAAGCACAGCACAAGGGCAGGTTCTGCACTGGATCAGGGTCCAATTCAGTTCTAATCTGGGTCCAGAACAAAAAGGACTCGAACACAGTCCCGGTTCTGGTATGGTTCCAGCTCTGCTCTCGGACCAGATCCTGATCTAGTACAGAACCAGCCCTGATGTGGACCTGGTTTGGGTCAGATCAGATTGGGTTTGGAACCGGGCTGCATCGAATTGGGTCTGGTTGAGCCTCGGGTTCCAGCGTGCGCTGCCAAGTCTTCTCTCACCACAGTTCCACCTCCGCCAGGGGCTGTGACTGCTCTCGGACTTACAATGTCAACACGCTTATATTACTCTGATAAATAAAAACAAACACTCATTAAAATGAAAACTGTTAATTCTCTTCTATAAATACCAAAAAGAATAACATCAAAATAAAATCACCATAAAACATTAGCAGACAAAAAAAGATAAAGATCTGTATACAAAATAAATTAAAAAAGAATTTAAAAACCAATATGAACAATGTACAGTGTCAACATACTTTTTTTGTTTATCATCAGTAAATATTTTAAGATAGTGCATTTCATTCCAACAAAGATGAAACTTCTTTTTCTTTTTTTGTAAATCCTGTAAGCTGCAAGCAACTGAAGGGAAACGAACAAACGCCGATCACATGATCATCAAATAAGAAGGTCAAAGGTCAGTGTGTGAAGTAAATATGTCTACACATCCAGACATATGTACACATGTCGGCATACGCATCTCTTTCAAAGAATAAAGAGATGGCTGCTTCTCTACATATAAATATCAGTCCAGTTCCTTTAGATTGGAGCAACTGTTTTGGAGGGTGGGGGATAGTTTGTTTACTTAACTGAGGTAAGGGCCATGGCCAAGTTAAAGGAGACTGGTGATTGGTGTTTGAGCTTGGACAAGGTAAGTAGGGTCCGTGTGATTGGCCAGGTGCGAGGGCTGGTGGGGCATCACTGATAAAACAGGCAGCTTGTGGCAGTTGTGTTGCGGTGGGCAGCATTGCGTCGTCACAGTACCAGTGATGCATACTTGACCAGCTTGTACTAGTCGGGTGCTGTTTGTCTGTCAATGTTTGAGTGGGTTTGTGTGTGTGAGTGTCTGTGTGCATGCATACGTGTGTGTGTGTGTGTGTGTGTTTGAGTGAGTGAATGCGTGTGTGTCTGTGTGTTTGAGTGAGTGAATGCATGCGTGTGTGTGTGTGTGTGTTTGTGTGTGTGTGTGTGTGATGGGGAAGCCTGTCCCAAACAGCCATAGTTTAATCCTGCAGGGGAAGCAGGCCAGATGTGGCGAGTCCGTCTCCTATTGTGAGCTGCCATGTGTTGTGGCGGTTCAGGCAAACCTTCCAAAAAAAGTGTTTAACGCCTCTTCTGTTGACAAAATGGCCCCTGTGGCCCCCCTACCAGCAGACATGAGGGTGGGGTCGGGGTTGGGGCGGAGCGGAACACACTGCTAGCTCAACTTCCCCGCCTCTGCTGCCTCAAAGGAAGCGGAGTACTGGTTACTGACTAGACTAGACCCCTCTGGACGTTTGTAAAGGAATAAAAACCCACAACAGGACGGGAGTTGGGAGGAAACGCTGGGAATATCTACAACACCACCACTGCTCTGCTGCTGCACTCCAGAGTGTGGAGAGCCTTCGGGGACGGAGGGAATGAGAAGAGGAGAGGGGAGGAGAGGAGTGTAGAGGAGAGAGGAGGAGAGGAGAGAAGAGGGGAGGTGGGGAGAGGGGTGCAATACAGTGTAAAGACCAGAGCGTAGCTGCGCTGCGCTTCTCTGTGCTAGCATTCCTTACAACTAGCCGCTAGCCTAGCATTCCCACCATGCTAGGGTGCCCTGTGGTGAAGGTGTGTCCTCTCCCACATACAAACACACACACTCACACACCTACACACACAGGGCTAAGGAAGTGTCCAAAAGTCTCTCAAAGTCCACATCAGTCTGTAGCGTCGGGGTAAGTTGGAGCAGGAACAGGACAACAAATCCTTGCTGTCTATTGTTGACAAGTTTGGTCCCAAATGATGACGTTCTTCGGACAGAAGGAGTGTGTGTGTATTCGAGTGCGTTTTGAGAGTGTGTTATCCTCAACCTACTTCACTACAGACGAGGGGTGATCAAGAATTTCTCTTTTTAGCAAGAGTCCACCAGGCAGGACAACCAACCTCTTCCATTTCAAGTATTTCAGGCTTGTAGAAGTCTGTATTTCTGTGTCCATCCAAATGTGTGTGTGTGTCTTAGGGAGCGTTTAATGTGTGTGTGTGTCTTAGGGAGCGTTTAATGTGTATGTGTGTCTGTGTGTGTGTGTGAAGTAGCCCTGCACCAGCCAAGGGCTTCAGCTTCAGGTCTTTCAGGTATGTAATACTTTGCCTAAAAGACACACACACACACTCCCACTCCACCCTTTCCACCACACATGCATCTTGCTGTATTCATGTTCCTGTTTAGCGGTCAAGGCCACGGCCCTTCCTGTCATGGCGGCCAGCAGATTTGTGCCCGCTGCATACGTGTGCCCGTGTCAATCCGTCTGTAGCTTATGCCCACATGTTCAATGTATGATCCTACATAATCTGTTTATAGGAGTGTGTGTGTGTCTGTGTGTGTGTGTGTGTGTGTGTGTGTGTGTGTATGCTGCAGAAGATGTCAGGGCTGGTGTCTGGTGGTATTTCAGGTTTGCACGAGACACACGTGACTCATACTGTATGTATATGTATATGTGTATGTGTGTGTGTATGTGTATCCGTATGTGTGTGTGTGTGTGTGTGTGTGTGTGTGTGTGTGTGTGTGTGGGCTATAAGCATCCCTGGCACAGCGCCACCTGTCCCTTCATGTAGTCTCTGCAGGGGCAGATGCGCTTGAGGGAGGGGTGTGCGCCCGCACAGCTGAACAGCAGCAGGTCCGACTGGAAGATGCAATGTCTGCGGGCCTCGCTGTACGCCGGCACCACCGTGTCCCCCGACGACTCCACCGTCTGGCAGTCAATGCCAAACCTGCCACACCAGAGAGGAGAGGGGGCCAGAGAAGGAGAGGGGGAGAGAGAGAGAGAGAGGGAGGGAGAGAACGAATGAAACAGGGGAAAGGAGATATACATGAGTTGGGTGGTAAAGAGAGGGAAAAGGAGGGGGGGGGTTGAGAGAATGAGAAAAAGATGGAGAGAATGAGGGAAAGATGAGAGAGATATGAGGAAGAGGGAGAAGGAGGAGGAGCAGAGGAGAGAGGTGTGAGAGAGGGAAAGTGATAGATATGAGTGGAAGACAGAAGGAGGGAGTGTGTGTGTGCATGTGTGTATGTGTGTGAATGTGTGTGTGTGCATGTGTGTGAATGTGTGTGTGCATGTGTGTGAATGTGTGTGTGTGTGTGTGGGCGGGGCACAGAGGGGAAGATGGAGAGATAAAAAGAGAAGAGATGAAAATATTCAACCAGCAAAGTGTGAGAGAGGAGTGAGAGCACAAAGAGATGTGTGTGTGTGTGTGTGTGTGTGAGAGTGTGTGAGAAATGAGGGAGGTGTTGAACATGTGAGGGTGTGGAGACGGGAGGAGAGAGAGAAGGATGGGAGAGGGAAAAGATGGACGATGGGAGAGAGAGACAAACAGAGAGAGAGGGGTGAAAGAGAAGAGAAGGAGAGAACGACAGTAGATAGAAAAAAGAAGGGAACATTAAAAAAAAGAGGGAGAGAAGAGTCATGACTGAGTTAATCACTGCAGTACACTCATTTAACAAGGCTTGTGCAAACGCCACTTTTACCAGGGTTTATTCCTGCAATATTTCATTTCTGTGCATTTAGCCCAAATCAAATCAGAAAGAGAGAGAGCGAGAGAGAGCGAGAGATAGACCGAGAGAAAGCGTGTGTGAGAGAGAGAGAGAGCAAAAGAGAAATAGAGAGAGCAAGAGAAAGAGAGGGCAAGAGAGTTAAAGAGAGCAAGAGATAGATAGATAGAAGGAGAGAGCGAGCGAGAGAGAGAGAGAGAGTGATAAGGATGGACGGTGGTGCGAAGACAAAGAGGTGAATGTTTGAGTCAGGCTGTGCGCATCTTCAGGGGCTTAACTTGATTTGTTTAGTGTTGGCAGCACTGAGTGGCGAAGCTCCTTGAGCTTGTTGTGATGACTGATAAATTAGTTTAATGCCACACAGGTGCAGCGTAATTCGATTTCCAGTCAGCGCCGCTTTGGCATGCCCACCACCCATGCCTAGAATTAGGCGGCTCGTGATTGACACCTTGTGGCAGCACTGCAAATTTACAAATGGCAATAGCAATGTTACTTTTCAACCCAAGGGGGCAGTGCTACTGCCAGTGTTTAATATCTTAAGACAATGCTGCCACTAGCTGGAATAGTAACGCTATTACAAGCTGTTTCCATTCTTATTTGCAGTTACCTCTGATGTAATTTCTGCAACACAACTTGTAATACTACAGTGTTTCCTCTAGGATTTTTTTAAGCAGTGGGGGCAGGCCTGTCCGATCCCCCCCCACCGTCCCCCGTCCCACGGAACTGACAACTGACACTTCGCTGCAACACAAACAATTATATGTATTCACCTCTATTCACACACAATGAGGCATTATTTTCAGTTGTGATTGAGCTGTATATTTGGAGAATCTACAACTGGTCTGCACAATGAATTTTGAAAGGCAACTGCGACTATTGTGCGTCTGCCCCATTTCTGATACCGTGGGGGAAGAAAATTAAACCGTGGGGGGCCGCCACTACCAAATCAACATAGAGGAAACACTGTACTATGTGTGCGTGCATGCAAGCATGCCTGTGTGTATGTGCTTTCATGAGTGTGTGCGTGTATATGTGTATGTGCATGTGTGATTGTGTGCATGCGGGTGTGTGTGTGTATGTGCACGTTTATGTGTGTGTGTGTGTTTTGGTACGTGCACATTTATGTGTGTGTGTGTGTGTGTGTGTGTGTGTACGGTACGGTGGCCCTGACGGCTCAGCGAAATACAAACGCTTGCAAGTAAGTGTCCACAACACGACGCTGAAGGCTCAGTGAAATACAAACGCTACAACACAACCGCAAAACAGCTTAACGAAATACATTAGCCACAACACGACAACATTAGCCACAACACTTGCAAGTAAGTTTTCATAACGGATATGAACCCACAACGGAAGTGAGCAGTTGTAGCTTGGAGGAGTTACACGAAAGAGGACGTCTCTTGAGAGACTTGTACAAGTTATACAGATGTAAGTTTGTAATGTTTTGATAATAAAGGAGTTAAATATTTACCCAAAGGTCTGTTTTTTCCACGTAAGGCTAAGGCTTTAGTCTTACTCACTAGCTGTTTTGCTAACAGTTTGTGTAGCTAATAGCTCTAATAAGTGACAGTCAGTTTTAAGAAAACCAATAGGCTTACTTTATGGTTTTAATTTCTTCCTAACCCTCATTTCCCTCCCCAGATACAGATATGAATAAACGTCATTCTTTGATAGTATATGTCTCCTCTTTTGTGTAACTCCTCCAAGCTACAACTTGATTTTTTAAAAAGCGCGACCAATTCCACCACATAAACAGACCGCTGCTCACTTCCGTTGTGGTTTCATATCCGTTGTGAACACTTACTTGCAAGTGTTGTGGCTAATGTTGTCGTGTTGTGGCTAATGTATTTCGTTAAGCTGTTTTGCGGTTGTGTTGTAGCGTTTGTATTTCGCTGAGCCGTCAGGGTCATGTTGTGAACACTTATTTGCAAGTGTTGTGGACACTTACTTGCAAGTGTTGTAGCGTTTGTATTTCGCTGAGCCGTCAGGGCCACCGTAGTACGGGCACGTTTATGTGTGTGTGTGTGTGTGTGCCTCACCTGGCCAGGTCCTTGTCCTTGTTGAGGTGCTGGAAGAAGGAGGGTTCACAGATGAGCTGCTCTTCCTGACACACCTGCTTACACGAGTGGCCCGGCTCTGCCAGCTTCACCCGCATGGCGCTCAGGGGCGGCCACATGACCTGCCCGTGGCAGAAGTCCTGCAGGGGGGCACACAGAGCATCACAACACAACGTTAATCAACCGACTTCACACACATAGCACACTGGCGGAGTGAGAGAGAGTGACACAGAGGGCAAGAAAGGGAGACATGAGAGAGGAGAGAATTGAATCAGATTAGAATTAGAATCAGAATGGCATGAAGTAGTCAGAATGAAGGAGGGGAATGTGATGGGGGCAGCCTGGCTAACACCAAACCACAGAGGGTTGACGTGGAGCTTATGCAGACCGGAACGGTCCGGTTTTGCTCCCATAAAACAAATTACAGTCATTTCCTGTGTATTAGCCGCATTGTGGACAAATCGCAGGACAGTGTTAAAAAAAACAAAAACCATATTAATACCATATTAACTGCCCCCTTGTATTAATCTCATAGCTGAAGACATTTGGCAAAATCAATGTATAAACCTCGGCTAATAGTTGGGAAATTACGGTACGTTGCTCTATCTTGTTAGTAATCAAGGACCTTTGACCAGACTGCTTCTCAAATCTCAACTGAGCTTGAGAAAAGGGTCTAGGGACCATTCATGCCCTTTCCATCTCTAAGGGCCATAACCAGCGCTGAAATGAACACTGACGCCATCAGTGCAGAAATTGGTTGTGTTGAACAGTGCTAACTAACTGTGTTTCTCTGTGTCATGCCGATACATAGTTGTGATTGGTTCCTGGGTTTTTGGGGATTCAGAAATCGGCTTCAATAGGAGGGTCTCCAGACAGACGTGCAGGGAAAATTTCAATTTGCTAACAGGTGCGTTTGAGTTCACCCAGGCTGACAGGAGTAGAATTAAATGAATGGAATAGAATGAAATAGTAGAAAATGAATGGCATAGAATAGAATGGAATGAAAGAGTAGAAAATGAATGGCATAGAATGGAATGGAATGAAAGAGTAGAAAATGAATGGCATAGAATGGAATGGAAGGAAAGAGTAGAAAATGAATGGCATAGAATGGAATGAAAGAGTAGAAAATGAATGGCATAGAATGGAATGAAAGAGTAGAAAATGAATGGCATAGAATGGAATGGAAGGAAAGAGTAGAAAATGAATGGCATAGAATGGAATGGAATGAAAGAGTAGAAAATGAATGGCATAAAATGGAATGGAAGGAAAGAGTAGAAAATGAATGGCATAGAATGGAATGGAATGTGACACACTGGAATAAAAGCCAGAGCCAGCAGAGCTATGTGGCACTGCACAGCATCAACACTAGACATCAACACAGAAACACACAGTCAGTCAGCACTCTCTCTCTCTCTCTCACACATACAGAAACACACACACACCATACACAGACGTCTCTCTTTCTGCTGGTGACTGCTGGTGACAGCTGGTGTGTGTGTGTGTATGTGTGTAGGGTCTGTGATGGCTCATAGGAGACAGATCTCAGCAGTGGAGGCACACAACAGTGTCATAACTTCTACTGGAGACGTCTCAGCTCAGATCAGATCATCCCTCAGACAGAACTCATTTACAATGACACTGACACCAACAACACACAGAGATGAAGGAGAGAGAGAGAGAAATATAGAGAGAGAGAACAGAGAAAGAGAGGGAACAGAGAGAGAGAGAGAGAGGGAGAGATGTGAAGAGACATGGAGAGAAGGATGAGAGTGAAAGGAGGAGAAAGGGAGGCAAGGGCAAAAGAGATAAAGAGAGGAGGAGAAAGACAGAGAGAGAAAGAGAGAGAAAGGACTGAGAGACAGACTGGAAAAACACTGCAAGTGAGGGAGAGCTAACAGCTTGTTCTAACTGCATGTGAGCATCAGTTGTGTAGCATGGAATGCTCTCTGACCTAACGGCATCTGTTAAATATGCCACTGCGTCATGTTCCTCATTCAGTATAGCATAGAACAACATGAGCGACAGACAGAAAATAGAAACAGGACGCCCGACAAAAGGTTCTGCTCAAAATGTTCTGCATCACGCTGCACAGCTCCGGTTCCGTTCCCGACCAGTTAGGGCATTCTCACAGTGGTGTAGTCTAGTTAGCTGCAGTGGGTATACTGTGATGTAGTCTAGTTAGCTGCAGTGGGTATACTGTGATGTAGTAGTTAGCTGTAGTGGATATACTGTGATGTAGTAGTTAGCTGTAGTGGATATACTGTGATGTAGTCTAGTTAGCTGTAGTGGGTATACTGTGATGTAGTCTAGTTAGCTGTAGTGGATATACTGTGATGTAGTAGTTAGCTGTAGTGGATATACTGTGATGTAGTCTAGTTAGCAGTAGTGGGTATACTGTGATGTAGTCTAGTTAGCTGCAGTGGGTATACTGTGATGTAGTCTAGTTAGCTGTAGTGGATATACTGTGATGTAGTCTAGTTAGCTGCAGTGGGTATACTGTGATGTAGTAGTTAGCTGTAGTGGATATACTGTGATGTAGTAGTTAGCTGTAGTGGATATACTGTGATGTAGTCTAGTTAGCTGTAGTGGATATACTGTGATGTAGTCTAGTAAGCTGCAGTGGGTATACTGTGATGTAGTAGTTAGCTGTAGTGGATATACTGTGATGTAGTCTAGTTATCTGTAGTGGGTATACTGTGATGTAGTCTAGTTAGCTGTAGTGGATATACTGTGATGTAGTCTAGTTAGCTGCAGTGGGTATACTGTGATGTAGTCTAGTTAGCTGCAGTGGGTATACTGTGATGTAGTCTAGTTAGCTGTAGTGGGTATACTGTGATGTAGTCTAGTTAGCTGTAGTGGGTATACTGTGATGTAGTCTAGTTAGCTGCAGTGGGTATACTGTGATGTAGTAGTTAGCTGTAGTGGATATACTGTGATGTAGTCTAGTTAGCTGTAGTGGGTATACTGTGGTGTAGTCTAGTTATCTGTAGTGGGTATACTGTGATGTAGTCTACTTAGCTGTAGTGGGTATACTGTGATGTAGTAGTTAGCTGTAGTGGATATACTGTGATCAACCCCAAATGTTAATACGTATCCTTGCCTATTTTAAGTGGGTATACTGAGATGTTGATGCTTTTTAAGTGGGTGCACTGCATAGTCCCGTAGACTACACCACTGCCTTCTCATTGAAAGGAACGTAATCAAACTTTTGCTGGCGCTCACGTCACATGCGGTCAGGAGGACATTCTCATAGAAAAGAACATAATCAAACTGATTTAGTTGCTGGTGCTCACGTCACATGCGGTTAGGACACGCTGGTGTGAGGAGAAACAGAGGCACAGAGAGAGGACGCGAGGGAGAGAAAATGGAGGGAGAGGGATGAAATGAGAAGAGATAGATAAATAGAGTGGAGTGAAAGACAAAAGAGAGGCGTATACTGTAGGTTGACACACAGACACACACGCATGCACTAGCCTACTGGTTCATAGAGGTGGACCAAGTACCCAATTCCTTTACTTTAGTGAAAGTATAGATACACTGTCAAATATTACTCCAATACAAGTGAAAGTTGCTAAATCAGAAGTCTGAAAAATAAGTACATAAATCTAAAACATTTTCACCATGGAGGATAGCTGGTTAACACCAGACCACTTCTCAAATCTCGCTTGCTAACAGGTCCGTCAGGGTTCTCTCAGGCTGGAGGATGTTCTGATCTGATCTGTTGTCACTATTCAGCCAATTCAGCCAAGTTCAAATTGGACTATTGAAAAAAAGGAACTTCAAGATGGTCTATTGCATTATTGCATTCAAAGAATCAAATGTGGTTTAAAGTAACGAGTACTTCATGCTCATATTTCAAATGCAGTGGAGTCAAAAGTACAGTATTTGTCTTTCAATTGTAGTGGAGTAAAAGTCACAAGTTTTAAAAAATATTAATACTCAAGTAAAGTACAGATACTCCAAAATTATACTTAAGTACAGTAATCAAGTAAATGTACTTAGTTACTGTCCACCCCTGCTGTCTCATCATTAATGTGTAATGTAAATGTTTCTACAGATGACCGTGGGGATTCAGGAGGAAATATGGCTACACACACACACATTCACGCACATATGCACACTCGCACATACACACACACGCACACACATAAGGTGAAGGGGGCTGAATATCAAAGGTGGCTAATTTTTTACATACTGTATGGCATTGATTGTGTGTGTGTGTGTGTGTGTGTGTGTGTGTGTGTGTGTGTGTGTGTGTGTGTGCCTACCAGTATGTGTGTTTCTGAACTGTACATTTCTATACACCGGAGGATGAAAATAGATTTTCCAGCCTCATTTACTTTCCAAGCACCTGCATGTAAACTCAACTTTACCAATAACAGGGGCGAATATAATATAATAATTATACACATGGTGGCTATTTCCATGCCATACTAAATATAGAGTTGGGATTTAAACAGGCTCGGAAGGAGAGATTAGAAAGAGGATTGGAATCTCAATAAAGGGATTAGGCTCAAATGGCAACCTGGATGTTTGCCCGCCTACATCAAAGAACACGGCCTGTGTGGAAGCGGAGGTGAAAGAGTGAGTGTGTGTGTGTGTGTGTGTGTGTGTGTGTGTGTGTGTGTGTGTG
>NW_027468689.1:23987741-23995241 GCF_046254945.1 Alosa pseudoharengus | reverse complement strand
AAATAATTTAATTTGTTTTTCCCGGAAGTTGTTGAGCTTGAAACAGGTTTTGCTGATAACTCTTATTCACCATGAAGACTTTTCAGGGAACAAACTTCTGCATCGACCAGAGCTAAATGAAAGTGACCAATCACTTTTCTGTGCTTCTGTTTGAAATCAATTTCCCAATGAGACTACTTTATCACTCTTTTGGCTGAGGGGGAATAAACCAGCCTAACAGATGAGATCAGGACACACACTCAAAGTAGGGTGTGTGTGTATGTGTGTGTGTGTGTGTGTGTGTGTGTGTGTGTGTGAATGCATATGTGTGTTGTGCGTGCGTACGTGTGTGTGTGTGTGTGTGTGTGTCCAGAGAGCTGTTGATATGTGTTTGTGTGTATGCACGTGTGCCCTGTGTTTGTGTGTATTGTGTGTGTGTATATATACACATGTGCCCTGTGTGCGTGTGGATTGCGTGTGTGTGTGTGTGTGCGCGTGTGTGTGTGTACCCTTACAGAAATTTCAGGTTTCTGGCAAACAGTTGCTGCAAATTTGTGGCATGGTCATATTTTCACATGCAAATTAGGTTTCTGGCAAACAATTGCAGTTAACTTTTGGCAATGTTGCATGTTGACATATGCAAATTATAATGTTGACATATGCAAATTAGGTTTGTCACCAGAAATTCACTGGAAGTTTGCTAGTGCTTGTGTAAATTGGCTAAGTGTGATGGCAAATCACTGACGAACACATTTGCCACTAGTGGCAAACTTGTCATTGTTGGCAGAACTTTGCTGGAAGTTTGCCTCTAGCTGCCAACATTGGCAAACTTCTGGCAATATTTTCTAGTGAACTCATTTGTTTCCTACAAATCACCTGCAAACATTTAATTTTTGTAAAGGTATTGTGTGTGTGTGTATGCAGGTGTGCTCTGTGTATGTGTGTGTATTGTGTGTGTATGTGTGTGTATGTGAGAAGTGAGGTCTTTTTGGCCGGACCTCACTTTTTCTTTCTTGTAATGGTGCTATAAAACCATACTCAAAGTTTTTTTACTTTTTCAAAGTGACCTCAGTTTGAATGGAAACACAGTTCACTCTCTCACTCAAGAGCTCCCCTATGCAGGATACGGCCCGCCACCTCATTTTAGGTGGCCCCCCAAAACATGTCCGTGGTATATAGGATCCGGCCCACACAGGAGTACGACATCGTCAAACTATAACCTCCGTAATTTCCCCCATTCATACTCTATGGCGGGTCTTAACAGTACACATGTAATACTCTTTTTTGTCCACTGGTGGTTGTTTTGGCGCTGTTTCGCGTTTGCCATCGAAAACGGAATGAAATGTATAGTAGGCCTACCTGCAAACAATGTAAGAGGCCTCTGCTGACTGCATCAGTGCTCAAAGTATTCTAAAAATGTATCAATTAATTGTTTATAACTAACTAACTTCTATTCAAGTCATAATTCTGGAACTTTCTGGAACTGGAAATGTGCATACAGAGTTCACAAAGTTCTCATCAGGTGAGTGAAAGTTAGAATGGTGGTCATTTCAGATGTTTCTGCCACCACTTCATAAAACTCATAGTTTGAGAACTTTAAATTATTTGTAGGATATTGCTTGTTCACAACTTGAGCTGTGTAGCCTATGCAAAGTTCAGAGTTCAAAATATACTTTTGGGACTCCCTGCTTATAGAGTGCTATTATTATTATTTCATTTGAGCTACATTTTACACTGATTTGGCATGATGGCAATATAAACACAGATAACAATGGTATTAAATTGCAATAGCCTATAGATTAAATGGAATGGAATATTCAACTAAGGTAGACTGCCTTTGTTCACAGCGCTAAGCTATTTATGGTTACTGATATACTCTGGCCCTCTCTTAGAGCCAGGCATAGTGAGCTGGCCCTCGGAAGAAAAAGTTTGGGGACCACTGTATTAGACGGTCGTAGAGGCAGGATATTGTTACAGCTAGTTTCTAGCTGTAGTAGAAGTCATGGGTCTCACTTCTATAGTCCCCACACCTGGACGTCACTTAATGCATATGTTCAAGTATGCGTGTGTGTGTGTGTGTGTGTGTGTGTGTGTGTGTACCTTCTGCCTGAGGATAGCACGGACGGCCCTGTCCACCTCCACGGGGTTCTCGATGTCCACGGTCCACACATGAGGCTGGCCGATGTACACCTCCGCATACGGGTGCTGGGAGGTCAGCTACGGGGGGAGGAGGAGGAGGGGGAAGAGGAAGAGGAAGAGGAGAGAGACAAGAAACAGTGAACTGAGGGGGTCAGATACGGCAAACCAAGAGGGACAAAACACACTCCCTCCAAATGGGAACAGTAATTGGAAAACTGAGAACAGAAAACACCCAGCCTTTGTACACTTTGTGAGAGTTTAGTCATGCATGAATAACACTGACATCCTCAAACTGCAATGAGCAGGGTCATAGCGATCCATAGGCAGGTTTGCTCTGTGAGAGTTCAGTCAGAGAGTAGTGTGTGTGTGTGTGTGTGTGTGTGTGTGTGTGTGTGTGTGTGTGTGTGTGCTTACCTCTCGTAGGGTGGGCTTTCCCTTGAAGAAGTCAGTGTTCTTACTGCTCTTGGGCGGCGTGAACTTGGGGTTGAGGAAAGCACAGCCATTGGCTATGGCTTCCAGGGGGGCGGGACCCTCATAGGGGAAGGACAGACCAACAAACAGCTGTGAGAGGGAAAGAAAGAGAAAGAGAGAGAGAGAGAGAGTGAGAGGCAAAGAAAGAGAGAGAGAGAGAGAGAAGAGGAGGACAAAGAAGAAGAGAGCACACCTGTTATTCTCACTCTCACTCTCTCTCCGGTGTGTTAAACACATGTCAAACAATGACATCACTCAGCGAGAGCCATCTTGGCTTTGGGTCAAGGCTCCAGTTTCCCAGGATGAAAGCAGAGATGAGCAGGGCCTGGGGAAACTGGTGAGGGGGAGGACAGAGGCACGTGCGCCAGGGCCCAGATGTGCACTCGCTCCACATCTGCACAAGGACTCAACGGAGTGAGTCAACACACACACACAGCTGGAAAAACACTTAATTCCCACATGGGTCAGTGCGTACACACACACACACACAGACACACACACACTTGTCCACTGGACATACACACATTTACACTCCTCCGCTGCACAGGGACACAATCACAAAAACAATCTCTTTCTGTACCGTTTTCGCAGATTGTGACCACACACACACACACACACACACACACACACACACACACACACACACACACACACACACACACACACACACACACACACACACACACACACACACACACACACACACACACACACACACACACACACACACACACACACACACACACACACACACACACACACACACACACACACACACACACACCATCTCCCCTCCAGGTCC
Source organism: Alosa pseudoharengus (assembly GCF_046254945.1). Taxonomy (NCBI): domain Eukaryota; kingdom Metazoa; phylum Chordata; class Actinopteri; order Clupeiformes; family Clupeidae; genus Alosa; species Alosa pseudoharengus. The sequence goes on along the minus strand of NW_027468689.1, from coordinate 23,991,850 downwards.
AACAGATCACCTAATGTTACCTCAGCTGATGATGAACTATGGTGTGTGTGTGTGTGTGTGTGTGTGTGGAAAGTGTGACCTGTACAAATCAGATTCATTCTCACACTGCTACGGGAGATCGCTGGCTGTGGTGGCTTCAGCATCAGCAGAGGCAACTCTCTCTCTGTCTCTCTCTCAAACACACACACACGCACACACAAACACAGACTTGCGCACACACACACACACACAAACACACACACACAAACAGACACCGACAGAGCCGCGGGCAGTGGTTGATGGCCCAGTGTGGGCTTGTGTCTCTGATTAATAGCTCTAATTTAACTGTTAAACGTCCTGTGACCACTTACTGTCTGAGTGACAATGAGGGAGTAGGATGACTCAGACGCTATCAGTAACAGAGTGAGACTTCTGAGGAATCACACACACACACACACACACACACACACACACACACACACACACACACACACACACACACACAGTAGGACTACTGAGGAATTACACACACAGGCACACAAGCACAACCTATGCGTATACACACACACACGCACACACCTATACACACTTAATTCACCACACATATGCTGACACACTTGCTGACACACTCACACACAAACGCACAGTCGCACACACACATAAGCTGACACATACATCCACAGTTACATATACACACACACACACACACTGACTCAGTGAAGGCCATTTGTCAGAGTCCACACCTCTCAGCACAATGGCCAGCAGTGTGTGGTGGCCGTGCTGTAATATGTTAGGGCAGGGTGTCCATAATGAGAACTCATTCACTCTGATGACTTAAGCAAATGTTTAAGCTGCCCACTAACGCGCTGGAACAGGACAGGGGCTCTGCGCTGACCGGAGCCACAATCAGCTGTTTGTGAGCCTCCAGAGGCCGGGCCGGCTACGGGGCGACCCAGCGCAGAGAGCCCGCGGTGGGGCACAAAGGCCTGCCTGTGCAGGGGCCCGGAGCAGGGGCCGGAGGGATGACTGGAGGGGTCAGTCTCGGGAGGAGAGAGAGCCTTTCACAGGACTGCAGCGGCAGCCCACGCCGCCAGCGCTGACCCTGCCAGCCAGCCACACCTTAGTTACACTCAGCGTGCGCACGCACACACACACTCACACACACACACACACACACACACACACACACACACACACACACACACACACACACACACACACACACACACACACACACACACACACACAGAGAGACAAATGCACTCACACACCAAGTAAAAAAAAAAAACATACATAAATTTACAATTCACATTCAAATACACACACAGGCGTAGTCGCTCTCTCACTCTCTCACACACATATGAATCAAATCACGCAGTCTATATAGATGCCAGTGCACAACACAGATCTGCATCTGAGCTGAATGCAGCACCGTTCCCCACCAACAGGGGGCAGCACAGGTCTACTTTCCCTGTGCTGAGGACAGACAGAGAGATACTCGCTCAGAGAAAAATACTGATGGAGAATCAATATGGAGCGGACAGGGAAGAAAGAGCGGAGGGGGGAAGACGGTGATAATGAGAGAGGGATGGAGAGAGCGGGGATGGGAAGAGAGAGAGAGAGAGAAAAGATGGATGGATTGAGAGAGAAGAGATGGATAGACAAAACAGGAAATGTTCTTATCCCTCTTAGCCTGACACTGGCAGTTCTGACAAACAGGTGCTATTAATACACCATTTCCATCCTTCTCTCTATCTCTCTCTCTCCATCTCTCTTTCTCTCTCTCCATCTCTCGGTTTCTCTCCGGTCTAATGGCAATAGAGTGGTTTTCAATCTGGAGTGCAGAGCTCAGATTGATATTGGAGATGTAACCCAGTCCAGAGAGGACTATGAGTCACATCAGAAGAGACTCATGACTGTGGGGGTGTGTATTTATACATGCATGTGTGTGCATATGTATGTATGTATGTATGTATGTATGTATGTATGTGTGTGTATAAGTATGTGTGTGTCTCTCTGTGTGTGTATATGCATGTATTCTCTCTCTCTCTCTCTGTGTCCTTGAGGCTGGCTAATAAACCCAATAGCAATGCAATAACACACGCAAAAACAAAAGCGAATGTGTAAATATGCGCGCACACAGACACACACAGATATAGTGAGTGTGTTTGTGTCTGTGTGGGTCTGCCACACAAAGAAGGAAATACTCATGCCCTCCCCCCCAATCAATGATCACACACACACACACATACACACACACACACACACACACCAAGGTGACCAGCCTGTGTGGGTTATCAGTGATGGGGGAGGGGGGTGGGGGCATGAGCATGTCGTCCTTGTGTGGCAGTTTAATCCTCCACTCCCTGCACGTCATGATACAAACACAGACACACACACATCATGGTAAATGGTAAATGAGAAAGGAGGTCACATGCCACCCACAGTGGGAGAGGAAGCAGGGTTCTTACCACGGTTCTTTGATGCTTCTGATTGTAAACTAGTAACAGGTCATGGACAGGATGTCCTTGTAGAAGCACCTATGATGTCATTATGTCCACCTGTGTGTGTGTGTGTGTGTGTGTGTGTGTGTGTATGTGTGTGTGTGAGTGAGAGTGAGAGAGAGAGACAGAGAGAATGTGTGTGTGTGTGTGTGTGTGAGAGAGAAGGAGAGAACGAGAATGTGTGTGTGTGTGTGAGATAGAACGAGAATGTGTGTGTGTGTGTGATTATGGCTGCTTTGTAAAGATGAGCGTGTAGCTGAGCACAGGACTTGAGGAAGAACATTCTGCACCTCACAGCTGCATTAGAGCACACAGCAAGACGAGACCAATGAAGAGTATGAGTGTGTGTGTGTGTGTGTGTGTGAGTGTGTGTGTGAGAGTGAGTGAATGAAAGAGAGAAGAGGGGGGGACCTTGGGAGCAGGTGAGAGAGAGAGAGCTCTTGTGTGTGCGTGAGAGAGAGAGAGAGAGAGAGAGAGAGAGAGAGTGTGTATGTGCCAGGGTAGCAGGAAGACACTGGAAGAAGGGTGGTAGAGCAAAGAATTCTGGGAAAGCAGACCTGGTGTGGTGGAAGAGGGTGATGGAAGAACAAAGAGGAGGGACAAAGGGGTGGAGGGATGACTATGGAGTGGCAGAGGAAGAGAGAAAGAAAGAAAGAAAGATGGAGAGGACTGATGGAGGATGGAGGCACTGATGGAGGAGAGAGTGCAAGAAACAAAACAGGAGGAACGAAAGATGGAAGATAAAGGAGGGAAGAGATGAAATAAGAAAGGGAACTGACGTTGATTTACAACACCATGCAGAGGACAGTAACAAAGGCCGTAGTGTGTGTGTGTGTGTGCGCGTGCATGTGTGTGCGTGTATGTGTGTGTGTGTGTCTGTGCGTGCGTGTGTGCGTGTGTGTGTGCGTGTATGTGTGTGTGTGTAATGTTTCATCATAATAAAGGAGGTGTTAACCATCAAAAAGATGATCTGAGCTGAGGTCGTTCTCCGTGCCCAGCTCTGCTGCTGCCTGATGGAGCACACCCACCTTCTGCACATCAAATAGGGCCTAGTTACTGTTATAACCTACAGGGAACGTGTGTGTGTGTGTGTGTGTGTGTGTGTGTGTGTGTGTGTGTGTGTGTGTGTGTGTGTGTGTGTGTGTGTGTGTGTGTGTGTGTGTGTGCTGGCATGTGTGGTGTGTATGTATGTGCTACAGTGTGCCAACAAGAGTTTGTAGGTATTAGCGTGTATGCATCTCTTGTATGTGTGTGTGAGTGAAGAAGTGTGTGTGTGTGTGCGTGTGTGCATGTACGTGCTTGCGTGTGTGTGTGTGTGTGTGTGTTACACTCCTAAGAGTAGCTCAAGGTCTCCTTTCCTCCTCTGTGTGTCCTCTGATCACCCCACTGTCAAAAACTCAAACTGTTTGGAGATTATGTGAGATTGTGTGTGTGTGTGTGTGTGTGTGTGTGTGTGTGTGTGTGTGTGTGTGTGTGTGTGTGTGTGTGTGTGTGTGTGTGTGTGTGAAGAGCTCTCTCTTCATGCAGTGCTATCTGCCGACACAGTTTCCTTAGATGCTGCACATCAAGGTAGGTGGAGGAAATGTCTCTCTATCTTACTCACACATCTAAAACATTTATTTATTA
>NW_027468689.1:23973123-23975623 GCF_046254945.1 Alosa pseudoharengus | reverse complement strand
GGAAAGAGGGTGGTCAGAGTAACACACACACACACGCACACAGTATTTATTGAAAATGCTTTCTGTTGATGCCAGATGCGTGACTGCCCATGATGGCGATGTTGTGATACGAGAGACAGGATCATGCACACATTCTGTATGTGAACATAAGACTTTGTGAGTGTGTGTATGTGTGTGTAGCCAAGAAATCTTTGGAAGAGATGACTGCTGTTTTGCACCATCAACACACCCACTCCTCTCAGTGTGTGTGTGTGTGTGTGTGTGTGTGTGTGTGTGAGTGCGAGTGTGTTACTCTGACCACCCTCTTTCCCACATAGAGACCCCCATCACTCTCTTCCTCCCATCCTCATTGTCCAATTATAGCCCTAGTACCCCTTGCTGGTTTGTACAGTATGTGTGCATAATGCTTATGTACTGTATATACCTATATGTTCAGCATTACTCCTGGTGTGTGTGTGTGTGTGTGTGTGTGTGTGGTGGCAGAGAGGTTGGTGTGCATGTGTGTGTGTGGCGGCAGAGAGGTTGGTGTGCATGTGTGTGTGTGTGTGTGGTGGCAGAGGGGTTTGTGTGCATGTATGTGTGTTTAGTGGCAGAGAGGTTGGTGTGCTTGTGTGTGTGTGTGTGTGTGTGTGTGTGTGTGTGTGTGTGTGTGTGGTGGCAGAGAGGTTGGTGTGCATGTGTGTGTGTGTGGTGGCAGAGAGGTTGGTGTGCTTGTGCCTGTGTGTGTGTGTGTATGTGGTGGCAGAGAGGTTGGTGTGCTTGTGCCAGTGTGTGTGTGTGTGTGTGGTGGCAGAGAGGTTGATAGCTAGGGAACACGGCATCTTTTGCCTCCAGCTCTGATGACACACTCCGAGCTGGAGGCAAAAGATGTCGACTCTTCTGTCGAGAACAAGAACCCAAACTTCAGCCTGCCTCCTTGGAGCCCTCAGCTGTTTCCACAGCAACAAACACACACAGGAGAACTGTGACACCGATCTGAGCTGACCTGAGGGTTTCAGTAAAAACACACACACACACACACACACACACACACACACACACACACACACACACACACACACACACACACACACACACGCACACGCACACGCATACGCACACGCACGCACACAGAACACAGAATGAGGGGAGTGGGTGTGCTGATGGAGCAAAAAGGCGGTTGTCAAGTTTCTTGGCTGTGGAGTCCATGGGGAATCAGTAAAAAAGCGCTCCATCACCGAGGGAATGGAATAAAACAGGACAGCAGGCCTTTTAAAAATTACATCACACACACAAACTCAATCAAATGGACTTTAACACGCCTTTTAAAAGCAACATCAGAAAGATAAAACTTCTATCAAAGAACCTGGCTGGGGGGTATACACACACACACACTTGGGGAGGCTGGGGTTTCAGTCTCTGAGATGGCATTAAAGCACAAAAGAAATAACCCAAAAGCTCCAAACACACTCTGGAGCACACACTACCCACTGACTGCATGCGAAACACTCCATGCACTTCACTATCCACACACACACACGCACACACACACCTTCCTGGCACCCTGAGCTCAGCTCCTTGTAGAGTGGCGGGTATTGTGTTTGCAAAGCGGTCTACCCTGGGCCCCTCGCCCAGACCCAGAATAATTATGTGGAACAAAGTGTGTGTGTGTCTGTGTGTGTTAGTGTGGGAGGGGGATTGGGGGGTGAGGGGGGTGAACGAGAGGGTCTGATGAGATGGTTTGGGGGAAGTGGGGAACAAGAACCATCAGAAGGCACAGGAAGGGCATAGATGAGAGCAGAAGGGCTCTAGAACAGAAGGGTACTAGAACAGAAGAGTTTTAGAAACGAAGGGTACTAAAATATAAGAGTTCTAGAAAAGAAGCGTACTAGAACAGAAGGGCTTTAGAACAGAAGGGTAGTAGAACAGAGGGGCTCTAGAACAGAAGGGTACTAGAACAGACTGGTACTAGAACACAGGAACACAGGAGTGCCCTCTGGCAGAGTCTGTCTACCCAGTGACTATCAGAATAGTTAACATGAGAGGGGCGTCTTTTGAAACACACACACACACACACACTGGTGGTGGTTTCTAAATGTGTGCCCAAACTGGTGGGGTGTGTAGTTGTGAGACAGTCCCTAACAAACACTGGGGGTGTGAGGAGACAGGCGAATGAGCTGGAGATTGGTTAAAGCATGCACACACACACACACACACACACACACACACACACACACACACACTGTGGAGACCTTGCTTTCACACCAAGCCTTTCATTAGCGAACTAATCCACTGTATCAATGTTAGCGAGGCGTCGTTATCGCAGCACTGGGCAGCCAGGCTACAACTCTACTTTAATGCCGACTGTAAGGAAACTGCAGGGAGGAGGCAGAGGAGGAAAGCTGAGCATTAAGGGTTTCCAATATATGCAGAAGGTGTGTGTGTGTGTGTGTGTGTGTGTGTGTGTGTGTGTGTGTGTGTGTGTGTGTGTGTGTGTGTGTGTGTGTGTGTGTGTGTGTGT
>NW_027468689.1:23940623-23968123 GCF_046254945.1 Alosa pseudoharengus | reverse complement strand
CTCTCTCATGCGTTAACCTCCATCATCTAGATTACGATGTGTTGCTGCTGCAGGCCGTGCGGCACGAGAGAGAGACTCCCACAGCTGGATCTCTCCACAAGCGGTCCGATCTCACGCCTCGTTCTTCCATAACAATACTTCAGAGAGGAAATACTACTACTGCAGGGAAGGCAGCACTTCTCTCTGATAGTGAAACTAATAAATAACCCTGTTTGATTCACCAGGTCAAAACACCAACGGACTGCTGGGTAGGCTCATATGCGGTGCTTTTGGATTGAAGTGTACTTAATGTTGCAATGTTGTAGTGTACTTAATGTTGCAATGTCGTAGTGTACTTCAATGTAAGTGCTTCTACACCTTCTCCATGTTTGTTTAAATACTTGACCAATGGCTGTAACCCTATTACTTCAACCTATTCTTGCACTGATATAGTTTTATATTACTTGTTTACATTATTCTATGTCCATATTTATTTTATGCTGGTCTCTAGACTTTATTCTTGCACTGTTGCACTTACTTATTTGCACCATCACCATGACACTCACTCTCATAAAGCACCTTACCATGCATACGGAACTATAGGCTCAGTCCCTGCCCTATCACTGCAAGCGCCTCATGCTTGATCATCCTTAAGCACACTATGTGGATATTTTATTTAGTTTTATTTAGCCAACTGCTCACTTCAACTTTCTCTTTCCCTTATCCGGTCACTACCCTAATAAAAAAAACCATCACTACCGCTCACAAGATGTCTACTTGCCCTCTGACCCCCCCATAACTTCCCTTCTGATAACTATTGATAGCCCCTCGTGAAGTCACAGGATGGTCTGACCTACCCCTTCACCCAGTGGGATTTCCTTCCTGATAACTCAGCACTCTCTTAAAGTACCATTTTGAACCGCTTCATACGCAGGCATGGCGGAGCAGAAGTAACGTTGGTGCCTGACAATCGGTTCACCCGGTTTAGGTACCCGAACCAAGATACCCAAGGTAAGGTTTTTAAGGACCACAATGGAAAAAAGCCCTGTGGGGTTATTGTGTTTATCCTTTTATAATGAACAAAGTCATTTTTTTAATTTACTGATTTTTATAAGACCTTTGTACAATTAACATCAATAAAGAATTTCAATCAATCAATCAATCAACCCACCATTGCAAGTCAGTATTGCTTTGGGTAAAAGTGTCTGCTAAATATCAATCATTTTCGCCTTTACTTTTACACCACGTCCTGTCTGATGACTCTTTATCACGGTCACTTTGAAGTGACCTCGAATAACCTCGTCCGGCGACCTTCTCCAGGAATGCGGCGCGTGTGTGTGAGTGTTGACGGAGGGGTGGAGGAGGTCTGGTGTGAGTTTTCGGCGGGGGCTGTGAGAGCCAATCCCGTTGGAGTCTGGCCTGTGACACCTTTCAGGGAGTCTTTGCCTAATAACACTTCTCACGCTAATATACGGTCTATAAAAGCAGCTTAACTCCCCCTGCCAGCTTAATTAAAAAAAATAGGACATTAATGAAAACAGTGAGGTGTCTGAAAAGCTAAGGAATATGCCTGTGTGTGTGTGTGTGTGCATGTGTATGTGTGTGTGTGTGTGTGTGTGTGTGATACAAAACCGAGCCGTGCAGTTGGTGGAAATGAGCCAAAAGTGTGTGTCCATGTCTCTGCTATGTACCTTATGTTTTTATGTGTGTGTGTGTGTGTGTGTGGTGCGCATGTGTATATGTGAGTGAATAGGAATCTGAGTGTGCCTCCATGCTGCTGGGCAGAGTTTGTTTTTATTTTTCTATTGAGTGCGTCTGTCAAGGAGGGTATAGATGCTGGCTGCAAGGATACTAGTAGTAATTCTGACTGTTCTTCAATGTTATGCTAACTCATAGAATACCACGCACAGACACAGAGATGCTATAATAAACAAGTGCTAATGTGCACTGGTAGTTATTTTGACTGTTCTCAATGCTATGCTAACTCGTCTCATACCACCACACAGAGATGCTAACATTAGCACCTGCTTATATGCACTAGTAGTTATTCTGACTGTTCTTCAATGCTATGCTAACTCCTCTGCTACCATCACAGACACAGAGATGCTAACATTAGCACCTGCTTATGTGCACTAGTAGTTATTCTGACTGTTCTTCAATGTTATGCTAACTCCTCTGATACCATCACAGACACGGAGATGCTAACATTAGCACCTGCTAGCCTGTACTGACGTGGCCGCAAGGCCAACTCATCTCTGCACTGGACTCAACTCTGCAACTCATCTCTCTGCACCTGCATGGAACAAGCGAGAGTGTGACGAACCACGGAAAATATGCAGTGATGAAACTTCACACCTAAAGTGTGCCGAGAATGCAGAAGTTGTGCACAGAATGGAGAGAGAGAGAGAGTGAGAGAGAGAGAGAGAGTGTGTGTGCGTGTGTGTGTGTGCGTAGGAGTGTGTTATCTGCATGCGCTTGAGCGGGCATTCAGTGCTTCTGGCCTTGGTGCCAGCGCTGCCTTGGCACTCCTGTGCCCATTTGTGTGGTGTTGCCACCATTGCCATGCTTATCTGATTGGTGCGTGTCTATCAGAGGGGAACAAGGACGAATGCTTTGCTGCAAGAGAGGCTTTCTGGCCGGGGTGAGGTGGCGTGGAGAACAGGCCAGGGGATATTTCACGGCTGGGCTGAGAGAGGAGGGAGGGAGGGAGGGAGGGAGGTAGAGAGAGAGAGAGAGAGAGAGAGAGAGAGAGAGAGAGAGGGGGGAGAGGGAGAGAAGAGAGATGAAGAAAGAGAAGGGAGTGATAGAGGAGAGAGATGAAGAAAGAGAGGGAGGAGAGAGAGGATGGAGAGAGGGGGAAAAAGGCAGAAAAAGAGAAGAGAGAGAAAGAGGAGTGGATAGGTGGGGAGACCACCTGAGGCAAACTCACTGAGCATAATCAATGGAGCGCTTCCTAAAAGGGTTCCACAGAGGCTGCAGCACTGCCGCCTCCCCCCCCTCTTCCGAGCCCCAGTGCAGACGCACTCAAATAAAACCATGCCGAGGAACCCATTCCTCCACACACAGTAAACCGCACTGCTCAAATGAAACCACGCTTAGGAGCTCATTCTTCCAGAGCTGACTGAAACAACAAGGCTTGTACAGACACACACACACACACACACACACACACACACACACACACACACACACACACACACTCCTGTGTCAGACTCTGGGTGTAGGAGCCATTTTGAGTTTATGTTATGTTAATCTAAATTAGTGTGCTATTGGAGCCCTGGTATATTTTGTTACATTTAGGGTCCTTTATTTTGTAGGTACTTTTAGTTTGACAGTTTAGGTTTGAAGATAAAGATGGCCGCCACTCACCTATGACCCTAAAAAACCTAGAACAAAGAACAAGGAAGCTGTTGGAACGTATTAAGCATACAGTTCTTTACATTGATATTGGACCGCTATAGAGTCGCTATTGAACACTATTTGGAGATTATTTTTGATCTTAAGTTGTGTCTTTTTCAACCACCATTCTTCTAGCCATTTTTCAACCAAGCGTTTGTTGGATCCTTCCTTTGTCCATCCTTTGTCTGCTACTACCAACCTACTTACCTGCCTGCTGCCTGCCTTGCCCTGTTTCCCTACCTGCTTGAATCCTGTCTCATCCACCTGTAAAAGGCACAATTTAAGTTTCTCCTTTTCAGATAGCTTGTCAAAGAAGCTAAGCAATACCTCCCAGCTAAGAGTGGCCCGCCACTACACTGGTAATAAGGCTCATTTAATTCCCACACTAAGCTTTGAGCACCATTGCATTTCAGATGTGACGGGGAGCGAGTGCAAAAACACGGCATTAATAATAATAAAGATGATAGTAGAACCAGCTCTGCGCTGCACTTGGGCTCTTTGGGGATCAGCACAGCAGATTAATTTGCTCCGAGCTCTTCCAGGGGCTCCTCTGCTGATATCTGGTGGCAGAGTAGAGCGCTCACAGCTCAGGATGAAGGTTGAGGGGTTTGTGTGTGTGTGTGTGTGTGTGTGTGTGTGTGTGTGTGTGTGTGTGTGTGTGTGTGTGTGTGTGTGGACTCTCTCGCTGGGACTCCGACACACACCTGGTGCTTTATTTACAGATATCTGTTGGAGGAGTAGACCTCTCATGGTTCGAGATGAAGGTCGAGGTGTGTGTGTGTGTGTGTGTGTGTGTGACTCTCGCTGGGACACTGACACTCACCTGCGCCCCTCGACAGCCTTGCACCTGCTCCGTTCCTTAAATACACAAGGCTTCAGAGAGCACAAGGAACAATAGAACACCCCACACAGATGCATCCACAATGAGCTTAACATCCCGACTGGGAAGCACAGCTCCTCGCTCCAAGTTTGACACACCCAGCCAAGTCACAGCAGATGTTGCCCCATACTTCACCCTGGTTTACTCTCTGCAGACTGACTTTTGCTGCTCCATACACATCTCTGGTACCAGGGAATTTCAACTAGAACACCAGTTGAGTGTAAGTTTGAGCATTAGTTTAGGTGTAAGGTGTCTCTTAAACCTTGCGCTGAAACGGGCTAGTTTTAAACTAGCGCTGCACTCCTTTTCAGTTGCACCATTGCCCGTCAAGCTGAAACTAAGTGAAAATAGAACTCATGGCCATCTTCAGACCACCAATAACCAACCATAACCGCACCCTTTGCATTAGGTGCCATGATATTCTACCAAGATGTAGTCTATTATCTATCATCGGGCTATCCTCATAGCTTCCATAGCATTGAGTTCCCGTCAATGCTTGGAAAGGGCCTCAGGTGAGGGACGTACCTTCCAGAAGTTGTCCACCTTCCCGTAGACCAGAGACTGGTTCTCTCGCTTGACGTCGCTGATGTGCCTGATGTCGCTGGCATTCAGGTGCTGCTCCACCACGAAGCCCAGGAAGGTGTTGTCAGGGGTGTGAGCTATGGAGAGAGGCACACACACATTAGTTACGCACACACACACTGGTTACACTCACTCACACACACACACACACATAAAGGTACTTAAGACAACTTTTTAATTTCACAAAGACAGCATAGTCGTTGAATTATGCAGGCAGCATTTGATTGGTGCCCAAGACGGTGATTATGTGTGAGACAAGGTTTACAAAAGTGCATGCGTAGGGTGTACCACCAAATGCCCCTACATAGAGATGCCCAATTTGATCAAATGGTGTTTTGGGGCCTTTGATTTAACGGGTCAATTGCTGCTGGACCTCAGTAATCTCCTCTGAAGTCAGATAAGGCCGTAACGTCAATGGCATCACTGCAGGCCTAGCAGCGCCCCTGGAGTTACTAGCAATGAGTGCATGAACACACTCAGTGAATGATGTGGAAAACTGGAAAAAAAGATGAGGAAAACTTTCTTTGTGGATATATCCTGGAACAATGTGCATGCAACACGAACACACACACACACACACACACACACACACACACACACGTGCACACACACTCCAATGACGCAGCCAAATAGCTTTAAAATCAATCCAACCCCAAATCAAATAAAGCTCTCTCCCTCAGCACCAGATTACGGTATAAGCTGGTCTAGGAATGAACTTCACTACTTCCCCCAGGAGGGAATGCCGCAGACGTTAACTTCACACGGTCATCTCTCTCACAGTCTTCTCCACAGTCTTGTTAACAAACAGAGGACAGGAACCATGGGAAATAAAACCGCAGGCATCGACTGCAGCCGCAATCATCAAAGTCCGAGCGGCATTAGAAAAAGTGCTCTGAGGCAAAATATTGAACGAACGCAACGCTTCAATAGACTAAAACGGACCGCTTGAATTTTTGGAAAGGTTGTGTAAATGATTTAAATTCAAAATGAATGTTGAAGATGGACAAAACCATGTGGACTTAAAAGAACGGAAATTGCAGTTACTCTGCTTGGACGCTTGATTATGGGCTAGAAGTTTAGACAGGCAGCGGAGAGGAACTAAGGTACTCTGAGCCAAAGAGTTCAGATGAGGGCAGAGTAGAAGAACTATAGGACCTATAGGAACTTGTAAGTTATGTGAGTGGACGGACAGATCCAATTATGGGACAGGGCAATACAAAGTCCAGATGGGCAGATGCAAGGAACTAGGGGGCTAGGAGCCACAAGTTTAGATGGGCAGAGTCGAGGTGCTGGCAAGTGTGTGTGTGTGTGTGTGTGTGTGTGTGTGTGTGTGTGTGTGTGTGTGCCATCTGGACATGGGCTCAGGAAGGATTTTGGCCACCCCTCAGGGGACAGTGCTGGAGGAGGCCAGCCAGAGAGATTAAGGATGAGAGGATAAGAGAGCAGAGACCAACTGTTTGGGGAGAAAAAGGTTCAGATGCAGAAATAAACACAAACATTAGATAGAGAGAAACCCTGCAGAGCCCTGCAGAGAGGGGTTGGGGAGAGAGAGAGAGAGAGAGAGAGAGAGAGAGAGAGAGAGAGAGAGAGAGAGAGAGAGAGAGAGAGAGAGAGAGAGAGAGAGAGGAGGAGAGGGGGACAGAGAGGAAAGATGAGAAAGAGAGAGGAAATGAGACATTAGAAATTAAGGAGAGGAATAAGGGATAGAGAGGATAGAAAGAAGAAGGAAAGAAGACAGGAATACAGGTAGCAAGGAGGGAGTGGAGAGGGAGGAGAGCGAGGGAGGAAGAGAGAAAGAGAGACAGATAGAAAAGGTAAGCAGTTTAGAAGAGAGTGTAGAGAAGGAGGTAGAGAGCGGGGATCCAGAAAGAGAAAGAGAGAGAGAAGGATATTGCATGAAAAGAAAGCTATGTTGCTAAAGTGTGTAAAGAGAGAAGGTCAGAGGAAGAGAGCAGAGAAAAACAGAGAGGTGGGGAGAGGAGAGGGCAGGAGAGGGAGAGAAGGAAGTAAGTTGAGAGGAAGGTGTGTGAGGAGATGTATTACACACACACACACGTATGCACGCACACACACACACACACACACATGTATGTATGCACACACACACACACACAGAGCTAGTGGGATGTGTCCAGCCTGCTGTGCTGTGCTCTTTATGCAGTGATTTACACTTCAGCACTGATCTGTGGGACTACAGCTGCTACCGAACCCTGATAAATCTGTTTCCTAAGGGAGCGTGCATAAACACACACACACACACACACACACACACACACACACACACACACACACACACACACACACACACACACACACACACACAGGTTGGAGCACAAACACAAACACAATAAACAAGCAGTCACACAGAAGCAGGTACACACAAACAAACACAGGCATGCATACAATAGTGATGAAAAATACAGACACACAGACGTTCTGCAGCATAGCTGCAGACTACAAATATCTATACATACTCGCACACACACACACATACACACACACACACACACAAAGTGATGCAGCTCTGGAAGGAGTCAGGTTGAATTAATATTTGTGAGTGCAGGCGGGCATGGGATGGGGGCAGTGTGTGTGTGTGTGTGTAGGGTAAGGAAGGAAGACTGTGTTCTGCTGTCAGTGCTGCCATGTTTGTGTGTTTGTGTGTCTGTGTGTGTCTAAGGAGGGACCAGGAGCAAAAGCAAGCTCACAAATATGTATGTCACTGTGTGAGTGTGTGTACAGTATGTGTGTGTGTGTGAGCTCTATCAGTGCTCAGCCCAACTGAAAGTGACACCTCCCATCCCTGCAGAGCGCGGACTTCCTGCTCCCAGCTGGAACCTGCCATAGAGAGGAAGCCTGTCAGCCCCCATCAGGAGACGCGGCATCAGGAGCAGGGAGAGGAGACGCGGCATCAGGAGCAGGGAGAGGAGACGCGGCATCAGGAGCAGGGAGAGGAGATGCAGGAGCAGAGAGGAGAGAGAGGAGAGCAGGAGGGAGAGAGAGAAAGGTGGAGGAGATGGTGGTAGTGGAGGAGGAGGTGGAGAGGGTGGGACTGAGGCCTGGTGTAGGAAGAGGTGGAAGAGGAGGTGGTGGTGGAGCTGGAGGTTGTTTGGCCGTGCAAAATGCAATTTGTGGGGCAGCAGGGCTGGTAAATTGAAAGAGCGTCCGGTGCTGTGCAAGGGGATGTGTGCAGCTGGCCGATGGGGACGGCCGACTGGGCAGAGGATGAGTTAAGGGCTCTCTCTCTCTCTCACTCACACACACACACACACACACACACACACACAATGAAGTTAGTAGTGAGCAAGAGCCCTGGTGATGGATGGGAAATGAAAGGACATCATACAATACAATTAACTCACACTCAAGCATGCACGCACATTCTAGCAGAAAAGCAGCTGCTGGGAGAGAAGCAGGCCTGCTGCAGCGCTTCCTCTCTCCGCCCCACAAGGGAGGATGCATGAAGATGATCATGAGGATCATTAGCTTTGGAGGGGAGCAGTTGGGGCCGTCTAAGTGGAGAGCACTCTCAAATGGAGACGCTCAATTTCCTCATTTCCTGTTGAGGGGACTTACTGGATGTTGGGAACTGCGTGTGCATACCGGTAATATGTGTTGTATGCACATACACATGCACGAATGTGTGTTAGTGTGTATGTGTGTGTGATTGGGTAGGGGGTTTGTTTGGTTTGAGTATGTGTGTGTGCATCACCCAACCTGACGTTAATCCAAATAAACCAAAAAATGTGATATAAACACAAAAATCCTCTCTGGATTGCCCAGCATCATGGCATGTGTGTGTGTGTGTGTGTGTGTGTGTGTGTGTGTATGTTCTCCTCCCCCTGCCCCTAATAGAAGAAATGGGACATGTGCTGGTCCGCACATTCAGCTTCAGATGAAAAGCAAACACACACACACACACACACACACTTACTTACTCCCACATACATGGCACACACAAACACTACCCAAGTATTACTACCCACACACATACTTTCACTCACACACACACACACACACAGATGTGGTGTTGACAGAATCACACACACACAGATGTGATTTCAACAGGACCAGACACACACACACACACACAAGTGGTTTTGACAGGACCAGGCAGGTTGACGTTGTGGCTCCTAACTGCTGTCCTCCTGAGCAGTTGGCAGCCATGTCCTGCTCACAGCTGAGAGCTGTCAATCAAACGCCAACAGCCACCATAAGGGAGTAGCAAAACAACGCCCAAACACACAGCAGCTCCAGAGGGAGAAGGGTTTTCTCCCAAAGATGTGCACACACACACACACACACACACACACACACAGGTATGCATATGTGTGCATGTATGCATGCATGTCAGCACTATTTGTGTTTACATTTCATCAGCAAGAGTGCTGAACATGAGCTCTCTCTCTCTCACACACACTCACACACACACAGGTCTCTCAGAGGGGAGAGAGATGAAGTGTCCATCCTCGTGGAACATTCCACCCGGCCTGTGTGTGTTGCTGGTAAACTCCACCTGACTTTTTTTCCTTGGAACCTCTCAATACCACAACAATCAAAAATAAACAAACTAAATAACAAACACAAACCCAGAGTATTATTGCTAAACAATGACGGAAGTGGAAAGTTGTACGCAGCCAAAGGACTCCTGCTGAGTCTCTTCCTGGAGAGGGAAGAGCAACTGTTGTGGTTTGTTGTGGTTTTTGGGCGGGTTGCTTATAGTCGGTCGGTTGGACCGAGAGCATCTCTCTGCGGTTGCAAGAAGAGAGCCCCTCGGTGTCGGCGATGCAGCGCCAAACTGACATTCTAACACACGTGGCGTTAACGAAGGCTCTCTCTGCAGGTGCGCGCCGCCACGTCAGGCGTAGTGAGAGTCCTGCCGACAGCACCAAATTAGCGGTTTTGAGCTTGAGTACTCAGCTGGGCCAAGACCAGTACAATAAGCTGCCAAATTTCTATCGTTCCACACCAAAACAACAAGGATCGCTCATCCTCACTGTGCCAGAACCAGTCATTGGTGTATCAGCATGTTACTATTCAACACCAAGTTTACGCCCTTGAGTTATTTTGGCAAAATGAGGTGGCCTTACTTCATACCGTGACTCATTATGAGAGAGAGAGAGAGAGAGAGAGAGAGAGAGAGAGAGAGAGAGCGGTCTGAACCCTGAAGAGGAGAGCTGTGGAAAACATTATGCTGGAAGCGGGAGAATAACAAACATCCCCGAATGAATAAAAAAACAACCACCAGTGATTCCTCCATCTGGCTGTACTAGAGGCTGAGAAGAAACGTTTCACTCACTGCCTGGTGACCCCAAAAGCCGTTAGGTAGTTGGTGAGAGTAAAACTAAAAGAACAATAATATCTGAACTTAAGGTTATTTTTTTTTAAACCTGGAACTATTCATTCTGCTTTGCCACACAAATGCTGGTCAGACATGCAAGAGAGAGGAGTTTACCGGAGCAACACAGATGTTTAAACTTCAGATTTTATTTTAATGTGCCAACATAATGGACTAACGTTTCGACGTTCTGCCACGTCGGAGTCGGAGTCTAGTAGACATGCGACTTGGCCACTGGGACTGAAGGTCAATCATTTATCAGGTTAAAAAAAAAAACAGTTCGTGTTACTGGGCAACCAAAAGCATGTGGGACCCTAAGCAGAAAAACATACTTTTATTAGATGAAAGGCGAAACTAAACATTAAACAACAACATCTGCAAATAATAAAACTAAAAGAACAATAATATCTGAACTTGATTAATTTGCTTTAAACCTGGAGCTATGAATAAAGCTTGTTTTAAGAGCTCTATAGTACCATTTGGGTCTGTGCACAAATGCACACACCTTGAACCATTAAAGCAGTTACTATACATGATGGTAGTGAAGTTCCTATACGGACACAAGCAAGACTTCAACAGGCAGAACACCCTGTAGTGTTTTCCATTCAGCTGAGCCAGAATGACTGGCAGTACACTGGCTCTAGTAGCGCTGGCCTGGATAACTCTGTCTGCCTGTCTGCCTGCCTGCCTGCCTGCCTGCTGATCACTTCCCTCTCATCGTATCTTCCACTGTTAGTGTGAGGGAATGCGTGTGACTCAGATGGCCCCAACTGCAAGGTGGCACATCTGTTTTGTGCATATTTTGCGCATATACCCATTACCCAATGGTAATAACAGAGTGCTTTCTCTTTTCTCTTTCTCTTTGTGTCCTTTGCTGAGACTATAAAGTAAAATATAAAGTAAAAGTATATGTGGTGCGTCTAACTCTAAGCTGTAGTTAGCGACGGTTGCGAATCTTTTTCCATCCGATGCTGATCCTCATGCGTTTCACACAACATCTCCACCCTTCCTATCATGCTCCAGCAGCGCTGCCCACTCATAAACAGGAACCAGCTTTCATCACGGCCGAACCCATCCTAATCAGATGCGCCTATCCACATGAATTATTGATCAGGGATGAATTTACCACATGCAATCACCATAATATGGAGATCAGTGGGCGAGCGAAACAGATGTTCTTTTTTTTTTACACTCTTTTTCCATTCCTGTGTTTCTTTGAATGTTGTAAATGCTGAATGCAAAATTATGGCTGGAGTATAAACAAACCTTTGAAATTATAATCCAAAAATAGTGTATCTGCCAGCACTGGGCATAATAAATAAAATAAAAAAACAGGCAATACATATAAACAGTTTTTTCAGACTACCAACTTCAAAATCACACAAGACCTTGCAATGAGAAAACATCGTTGTTTACCCATTCCTCCATGATGATATAACGGCACCATACAATAAAGTTCTGTGGTAATGCATTGACCTTTTTAGTTTGCATTTTACAGCCCCGAATTAGAGGACAGACGAGGCAAAGGATGAAGGGTGGAAGCTCAAACTGGCAACCAACATGCAAAACAGATGCACTCTCATGGCTACATACAACCAACATGCAAAACAGATGCACTCTCATGGCTACATAAAACCAACATGCAAAACAGATGCACTCTCATGGCTACATACATGGCTGTTTAGGGCAACCGTGGCCTACTGGTTAGCGCTTCGGACTTGTAACAGGAGGGTTGCCGGTTCGAACCCCGACCAGTAGGCACAACTGAATTGCCCTTGAGCAAGGCACCTAACCCCTCACTGCTCCCTGAGCGCCGCTGTTGTTGAAGGCAGCTCACTGCGCCGGGATTAGTGTGTGTTCACTGTGTGCTGAGTGTGTTTCACTAATTCACGGATTGGGATAAATGCAGAGACCAAATTTCCCTCACAGGATCAAAAGAGTATATATACTTATACTTATACAATAAGCTCCTATGGGAGTCTTTTTGACTTTGCATTTAACAACATCTTACTGCAAGCAAGTGGAGTGGGAGAGCGATCGAATGTTCACTCTGACATGTACAGTACACTAACATGCCAAGGGCAACGCACAGTTCTAGAAAACATCTTGAAAATTACTTTTTTTTTTAATTAAATGACATCAGGCAATGACAGTAATGCAGCTGCCATTTCAGCATTCCCTTTAATTAAACTTGAAAGGCGAGGCGAGGGGAGGGGTGTTTTCAAGTCATACTTCTGGGAAACCGTTATCTATGCGACGGTCTGTTTTACTGTTGTCTTTTTTTATATTTATTATGCACTGGCAAGAAGAAGCACTGCAATCTCAGTGTATACCTGATGTGCAAT
Organism: Alosa pseudoharengus; assembly: GCF_046254945.1. Lineage (NCBI taxonomy): Eukaryota > Metazoa > Chordata > Actinopteri > Clupeiformes > Clupeidae > Alosa > Alosa pseudoharengus. The sequence goes on along the minus strand of NW_027468689.1, from coordinate 23,955,603 downwards.
GACAAAAAAGATTCTATCTTCTATGTTCTATTATCTTATCACATTTCCTTGTTTGTTTTCTGGAGCACTGCAACCTGTTGCTCCTGTTGTACTGTGTTCTGAGTTACAAATTATGAATCTGTCTTTAAATTATTCTACCTTGTGTCTTATTTTGTCTTTTTAATTCTTTATTTTTTTTAAATGATTTTACTTTGTGTTCTCTTTTTTATTATGATCTTTACTTTTTAAACTATTCTTTGACTATTGCCCTTCTATGCTTTTATTTGCTATTACTGTTTGCTTTTGTTTATGTAAAGCATATTCAATGACCTCTGTGTATGAAATGCGCTATATAAATAAAGTTGACTTGACTGGACTTGACTGTGATCACTGGCAAACTCTGCAGTGTTATCTACTGTGCAGTAGTAGGCAGAAAGAGAGAGGGCAGTGTGTGTGTGTGTGTGTGTGTGTGTGTGTGTGTGTGTGTGTGTGTGTGTGTGTGTGTGTGTGTGTGTGTGTGTGTGTGTGTGTGTGTGTTCACTGTCACAAGCGGCAGGTTTCCTATTGTTCTCTATGGTTCGGCAGCGGAACGGTGGCAGTGCTAGCGTAATTCAATTGTCCGTTTAGGCTACCCGTTTGTGTTACTTAGGAACGAGATAGAACTTATTATGGTCTGAGCGTTGCATTAAGCTTGCTGCTGCCGCTTGCCGCTGGCCAATGTGATCTCCGCCTTATGCCGATGTTTAGTGCATGCGAACGTTGTCTGAGCATGTTGTCGTGTCACAGTCTATTCTCAACATTCCACTGTTAAACCACAAACCCCCCAAAGCACAAGCGATGCTGCCTGGTAGTACTAATACTAGTGTGACACAGCAGGTGGGGAGAGTGGACAAGGCATCTGCGCACAAGAAATCTGTTCTACTGCAGGTCAAAATGAAGGCCTGTCCTCCTGCAATTCCAGACATTTTTAAGACAGCACTAGACCTTTAATGTCAAAAACTACATTTTGGGAAGTTTTAGAACTTTTTAAGGGTCCACAAGGGCCCTGGCAGGACGTGGCAGAGCCCAGCGCAGCGGGGCAGAGCGTAGCGGGAGGGCTGGGCACAGGGCCAGGGGAAGGGCCCTTGGTGCGGGCACGCGTGCCAACACTGAAAGGCACGGCAGACAAAAGCTACGAGCTGCACAATGAGCCCTTTCATTGCTCCTGTACAGCGGCAAGGGGATCTGTGCAGCTACGCAGGGTCAACGGCTTTATCAGCACCGAGCTTCACCATGTCTCCACAGCATGCCTGGAGTCGGGAGGATGAGCACACGCTAATACAGGCAGATGTGAGTGCAGAGCCCTGGCACAGGCAAGGTGCCGGATAAAAAAAACAACATACAACATACAAGAACTGTAATTAACGCAACACCAATAAAACAGATCAGATGTTAACTCCAGGCCTTGTATCAGAAATACAGACAGATCAGCTAACTACTACAGAGCTTGCGGTCCTAAGGGAAACCCACAGCCCCTAAAACTATGGAACAGATTTGAATCCCGACAGGACGTAAGAGAGGAATTTCCCAGGGAACGGACCCAAAGCAGGCAGCGATCAAGCCACAACTAGAAAGATGAGCACAGACAAGAAGCAGCACCCGGCACCTGTTAATCCCACCACCCTTGTTCTAGGCGACTATGCTGTGAGACATTTAAATGGGGAAAGAAAAAGGATGATTATATGCGGTCTCCCAAATGCTTCAGTGTCTGACACAAAAAACAAACTTCCAGAAATAGTGTCAAAATATGCAACCATCAAACGCATCATTGTGCATGTTGGAGCAAATGACATTTACAAAGAACAGCAGGGAATATTTCAGACCAAATAGCACAGAACTGAGTTGGACTGGGGCCAAGATCATTAACTCTCGCCTCTCTCTCCTGCACCTGACATTTTTTCTGCCAACCTTGAGCCGACCCTCTGATAAGTGCTCAGCAGTCATACAGATGGAACAAGTTGATGGCATCAACTGCACAAGCTTAAAAAAAGAGACAAGTCAACCCCAACCTCCTTGATTTCCCATCACCACCCACACCCCATCACCCAATAATACTCCCCAGGATCACCTGAATACCCATCACCATCCCCACCCAAGCAAATTATTGTATATTCCCTGCAAGAATGCAGAGACTGCTGCCAGTAGCCTTGCAGCTTTTCACTAGTATAGCCCAAGACCATCAACAGACAGACAGACCAAATCAACGAGTGGATGTCTCAGAATTCTCTTCAGCTGAACAAAGAAAAAAATATATATTTGGTACAAAGGAGGAAAGACTTGGGGTTGCCACACTCCTTGACACAAAAGGGGTCAAAGCAAAGGATACTTTTAAAAATCTTGGTGTATTAATTGACAGTGATCTAAATTTCAACAGCCACATGAAAGCAATAACTAAATCAGCTTTTACCACCTCAAACATTGCCAAACTTAGAGAGAGGGCTGTCAAAACATGATTCAGAAAAACTCATTCATCTCCAGCAGGGTTGATTACTGCAATGGGCTTTTCAAAGGCCTTCCTAAAAAGACTACCAACCAGCTTCAGGTGATACACAATGCAGCAGCTAGGTTTCTCACGAAAACTAAAAAATAACTGACCACATTACTCCAATTCTTCAGTAAATGGAGCCGGACCTAAATACCTGTCAGACATGCTTCAGCAGTACACACCTTCTCATCCTCTCAGGTCTCAGGTGAAAAACCTGTTAGTAAAACCTGCTGTTAGAACTTAACATGGTGAAGCAGGTTTAAGCTGCTATGCGGCTCAGCTCTGGAACCAACTTTCGGATGACATCAAAACTGTATCCAACTGGACCCAACTGTAGCCAGTTTTAAGACCAGTTCTTAGATGCCTTCTACTAACTGCACTGCAACCTGTTGCTCCTGTTGTACTGGTCACTGTGTTCTGAGTTACACATTCTGAATCTGTCTTTAAATTATCGTACCTTGTGTCTTTTATTTTGTCTTTTTAATTATTTTTAATTGATTTTACCTTGTGTGTTTTATGTTTTCTTTTTTTTATTATAATCTTTCTTTTTAAACTATTCTTTGACTATTGCCCTTCTATGCTTTTATTTGCTATTACTGTTTGCTTTTGTTTATTTAAAGCACATTGAATGACTTCTGTGCAACACTTTTCCATTACGTCTACAGTATCTGTGGACATATGAACACTTTGATCGGTCAGCAGTATTACATAGATAGATAGATAGATAGATAGATAGATAGATAGATAGATAGAGATAGCTACTTCATTAATCCCAAGGAGGAAATTGCAGTGTTGCAGTAATAATTCACATACATCACAAGCACACACATTCACAGAAAAAACACTGTTGAGACACTGTATAAACAAATATAGGGGTCAGTCCAAGTTGCTTATCTGGCAAGTTTATTTAAGGAAGAGCAAAGTTTTGCAAAGGTTGTCTTTAAGTTCAGTGTCACACCAAACACAAACTCAACACCATTTCAAAGGGCAAACTATTTTAAGAACGCACTGTCAAAAGCATTATTATCAGTAGCTTGGCTTGTGCACAGGACACCAGTGAAATCTTAACCATCTTGTTTTTACACTGCTGGAGGACATATGTTGACATATGTTGTAGTCTACTAATTTAACAACAGAGGCTTTTGTTATGGTTGTTTTCATGTTATTTACAACACTCTGGAGTTCCCAGGCCAAGCTAGCGGGCGGACGGAGAGAGACACAGGGCAACAGTTTACTTGGACAGTCCAAACGATTTGTTGAAATTCAAGTTCAGTCTTTAAATTTTCACTGATCATCATCACCCAGTATGACCACAAACCCAACACCACACCCTCTAACCTTTACCATAAAGTACAGTTAACTTGGCCACAGATGTTAGAAACAGTTTGTTTACAAACTGGGCATCTGTAGACAGGCTATAGGGGACTATCCGAAGAAAGTATGACTGAAAACAACAGAGGGGGAGGGGTGGAATGGAGGTATCAGAGGTAAAAATAGAACTAATAGATGTGTGTGTGTGTGTGTGGTGTGGGGGGGGGGGGGGGTGGTATCAGGGTAGTGAAACCTAGAAGGACAAAGACCTTGTTCAGTTCTGGGCCTCCAGAAATATGTGAGAGTGAAACTCCATAATGCTCCACTGGACCACCTGAGGAGGGATGGCCGGACCTGATCCTCCCGACCCAGATATCGGCGTCCCCGACCTGCGGGCGTCGCCCTGTCCCCATCACTCCTCTCGCACCCGATACACGTGGGAAGGGACACACACAAAAGACATCAAAGCCCGCAGCTTTACACGCCTGGGTGGCGACCGTCACTCACGAAAGATGACCTCGCTAAAGAAAAACAATGACGACAGATAGGTTCTTAGACTTACGTCAAACCAAAACCTTGAGGCAACCTCTGCTGTGCTTGCTTACTTACTTTGTCCTTCAATACAGAAAACAACAAGCACAAATAGCATAATCAAATTCAAGTATTATATATATTTATCTGGAACTTACAATAGGGCCATAAAACCTCACTTGACTTTCTGTCTACGTCAACAACAAGTGTGGAACATGTAAACAGATCCCCCGTGTTAGGGAGAAAGTAAACAAACAGCCCTGTTGTGAAATAAAGGGAAGTGCTTGAACACAGCTACTGCTGCTGCTGCTGTTGTTGGATCGGACTACGAATGGATCACTTGGAGCTGAGTGTGTCTCTCTACGCTCGCTTCCTCTGGCCTGACAGGGCTCTTCCCTTATGGAGATTTATGCCTGACCGCAGAAGTGTGCATGGGGCACTGAGCACAACCCACCGCTCGCCTCCGATCAATTCCACACCCTGCCCCACACACACACGCACGCACGCACACACACACACACACACACACACACACACACACACACACACACACACACACACACACACACACACACACACACACACACACACACACACACACACACACACACACACACACACACACACACACACACACACACACACACACACACACACACACACACACACACACACACAAGCAAGTGCACGTTCACCCACACCACACACATGCATACACGCAAACACAAAAGCACACACACACACACACACACACCACAAACATGCATACACGCAAACGCGCACACGCAAACACACACACACACACACACACACACACACACACACAGACACACAGAGATATAAAAACACACACACACACACACACACACACACACGCACAAACACACACAAACACACACACAAACACACACAAACGCACACACATACTGGTGCCTAGTGTGTTGTTAATGTCCTTCATTCCATCGGCCGGCGGATGAGGCAGAGTTGGCTACGCTACAAGCACAACATGGTGAAATATTTAGTCCACTCCATTGAACTAGTCTCATTCACACGGGTGCAATTAAGAGATATGGTGTCCTTGCCTTGAGACCATACAGAGAGTGGACAGGAGAGGAGGGGAAACAGAGCTTCAATGAAGACCGTCACACACATGCACACACACACACACACACACGCATACACACACAGGTGTCTGAAACAGAGTTTCAATGGAAGCTGTCACACACGCACACACACATACACATGCACACACAGGTGCCTGAAATACAATTCAATAGAAGCAGTCATTTATATGCGTGCGTGTAATCTGTCGCACATGCGCACACAGACACAGACACAGAAGTTTGGTGATCCTACTCCTTCCTTGTGATTTAAACACAACAGACTTTGACTGACCACTGCAGACACCCCAACCCTGGAAAATAGCTGTGTCACTTGAGCGATGGCCGCCCCCCCCCCCCCCCTCACCCCAGTCCACCCGCCCCGCACCCACCCACCCCTCACTCGGCAGCAGAGCATGACCCCCTCATGAGTTTGGAGAATGCCAGCGTCTATTAGAACACAAAGCGCCCCATTCAGAACCCTAAGCCTGGCTGTGCCTGCCCTGGCCCCCGAAACTGAGACGCTGTGTGTTTGAGGCTGGGACAGCGTGTGTGTGTTGTGTGTGTGTGTGTGTGTGTGTGTGTGTGTGTGTGTGTGTGTGTGTGTGTGAGAGAGAGAGAGAGTATGACAGTGTGTGTATGTGTGTGTGTTACAAAGAGAGAACAAGGTAGACATAGTATGGCAAGATTTGTATGTAAGTGTGTGTGAAGAGAGAGAAGTGTGTGTGTGTGTGTGTGTGTGTGTGTGTGTGTACGTGTGAGAGTGTGTGTGAGATGGAGGTCCAAATCAGAAAGGTTAAACCCAGAGAAGGGATCCTGTCTCCTCCCTCCAACACACCCCTCAGGCTGGTGCTGATCTCGTTTCCCATCTCATGGTGCCAGTGACACCCCACCCAGCCCAGCCCGACCCGGCCCAGAATGCATCAGCGCGAAGGGGTGGACTTACGGAACATGGTGTTGAACTGCTGCGGGTTGAGGTTCCACTTGCCCCAGGGCGTCTTGTGTCCCTTCGACTGGGCGTAGTGGGCGTGGTTAAACTCAGGCTCTGTGCCGAAGGAGTCCAACACTCGCAGCATGCACCTGGAACACACACACACACACACACAGACACACACAGACACACACTTTTGTTAGAATTTGGGAACAGCATGTACAGTACCAGCACACGCCTGAGGCTCCACTGGACCTAGTACAGTAAACACAAAGGGCAGAGCTTGAGTGAGGCCGCTCTCTTTAATTGGGACTGATCAGATATTTGGCAGACACACCCGTATTCTTGTAGGCTGGATCTTTTTTTTTTTTAGATATGAGTATGACAGAGTGGGAGACGTACCATATTTTTAGCATTATCTAAACTTATGATTGTGCAATGTTTTTCCATGCACCTGCGGTACTGGGAAGGGGAAATGCCTCCCAATGCCTCCTAGGCCCACATGTTTCTTGGTATTTTATGCCCCCAACGTTGTCTTCAAGGCAGCGCTGCCTGGAAGGCACTAGGGTTAGGCATGGGTTAAGGTTAGGGTTGGGGTTGGGGTTAGGTTTAGGATTAGGTGCCTTTAAGTCAGCGGTGGCAGCGCTGCCTGGAAGACGACGTTGGGGGCATAAAACACCATCGAGCCACCCACATATTACACTTCCTTTTGGAGAAGACATTGTGTGCACAGAACTTTAACAGAGTCCTCTGGTGAGTGTTTGTTTGTGAGCTTGAGTGTGCGTGAGTGTGAGTGTGTGTGTGTGTGTGTGTGTGTGTGTGTGTGTGTGTGTGTGTGTGTGTGTGTAAGTGCTTGTGCATGTGTTTTTGAGTGTGCATTTGAGTGTGTGAATGTGTATATGAGAATGTGTGTGAGTATCAGGGAGTGTGTATGTGTGTGTATGAGCCCTGTGCGCGCGTGTGTGTGTAATAAAGAGGTGTGTTAATGAGGATGAATGGTGTTTATGAAGGGCTGGAAGGGATAGGCACACGCCTGGCGACCAGAGCAGCAGCAGATACTCTGCAGATGGCGTCTCCTTCACCGAGACCACAGGGACTCCTCTTTCTCTTTCTCACACACACACACACACACACTATCTCTCTCTGCAGGGACAACTCTTCAGTCAAGAGGAGAGGAAAATTATAGCTCGAGGGGTGTGTGTGTGTGTGTGTGTGTGTGTGTGTGTGTGTTTGAGCATGCATGCGTGTGTGTATCATGTGAGCGCATGTGTGTGTGTGTGTGCTTTTGATTACTGGGAGTGTGTGAGAATATGATTATGATTGTCTGTGTGTGGAGCTCACTAGGGCCAGATGCAGCGCTGTCATAAATCAGCCGTCACTTCAGAGCACCAGCGCCAGGACACACACACACACACACACACACACACACACTCACAGCGCCAGGACACAAGCGCACGCACGCACACACACACACACACACACACACACCAGCGCCAGGACACAAGCGCGGGCGCACACACACACACACACACACACACACACACGCACACACACCAACGCCAGGACACAAGCGCGCGCACACACAACACACACACACACACACACCAGCGCCAGGACACAAGCGCGCGCACACACAGCGCACACACAACACACACACACACACTCACAGCGCACCAACGCCAGGACACAAGCGCGCGCACACACAACACACACACACACACACACACACACACACACACACACACACACCAGCGCCAGGACACAAGCGCGCGCGCGCGCACACACAACACACACACAACACACACACACACCAGCGCCAGGACACCAGGCCCACAGCGCACTGACTCACAGCGCAACACAACACAAGCTCTAATGGGGTGTAAATATACATACTGTGTAAGCAGGGAGGGATTCATCTTCATATTCATCCTCATCTAAATGACAACCCGTCATCACTCTCTCTCTCCCTCTCTTCATCTGTTCCTTTCTTCTTTCTCCAACTCATACTCTCTCTCTCACTCTCTCTCATTTTTATGTAATATGTGTTTTATTGGTGTAATCAAGTGAGAAAGTTAGACAGACATTGAATAAAGGAGTGTCAAACCTCTCTCTGCCTCTCTCCAACTCTCACTCTTCCCTTCATCTCTCTCTCTCTGCATCTATCACTCTGCATCTCTCTCTCTCTCTCTCTCTCTCTCTCTCTCTCTCTCTCTCTCTCTCTCTCTCTGAAGGCTACACTGTAGCTTTTTAAGATGTTGTTGATCCATATAATGGTTCAGTAAAGGGGGTTTAAAAGTCAGTCTTGCTCTCTCTCTCTTTCTCAATCTCTTTGTGTCTCTCCATCCCTCTGGTCTCTTTATCCCTCTTGCTCCCGTTTCGCTCTCCCGCCGCCTTCTTCCTCCCTCTCTATCTCTGTATCTCTCCATCTCGGTCTGCTGCAGAATGTTCCGGAGGCTTATGCTGGTCACTACGGAGCTCAGGTCTCCAGAGGGGGATTATGGGTAAAGGCTACAGGTGATGCGGAGTGTGGGTGTGTAGATGTCTGAAAGAGTGAGACTCAGAGAGAGACAGAGACAGACAGACAGAAACAGAGTCAGAGAAAAACACACAGAGATATAGTGGCAGTGAAGGAGGAGAGGATAGAGAGAGCACAAAGGAGGAGAGAAAACGAGTAAATCAGATAGAGTGAGAGGAGGAGAGAAGAGGGAGAGGGAGTGTATGAGAACACCTGAGGAGAGGAGAAGAGAAGAAGAGAGGGAGGAGAGAGGAGAGAAGAAAGGGAGAGGAGAGGACAGAAGGGAAGAGAGGAGATGCAATAGGAGAGGAGAGGAGGATAGAACAGGAGAGAGGAAAAAAGAGAGGAGAGGAGAGGAGAGGAGGATAGAACAGGAGAGAGGAGAGAAGAGAGGAGAGGAGACAAAGAGATGCGATAGGAGAGGAGAGGAGCGGAGAAGAGGAGGAGAGAACAGGATAGAGTAGAGAAGAGAGGAGAGGAAAAGACAAAGAGGAGAGGAGATATAGACAGGAGAGATAGAGAGGTGGTATATGAGAGCACCTGACGAGGAGCAGAGGAGGAGAGGAGTGGAGGAGTGGAGAGGAGAAGAGAGGGAGAGGAGTGGAAAGGGGGGCTTGGTGTTGTGCCTGTAATAAGTGAGATTGGCTCTGCCAGGCTAATAATACCCCTGTTGTCTCCAATTATTTCTCCCTGCAGCCGTCCTGTGCGCGCGTGCTGCTGCATCTGGACGACTGCTGGAGGAAGGAAGGTCGCCACAATGACGAAGGCATTCATCATGAGCACCCTTCAAATATCTCTCAATGCAGCTCTCTCTCTCTCTCTCTGTTCCTCTCATTCCACTCCTCTGTTTTTCCCATCTTTCTCTATCTCCCTATCTTTCTCTCTGTCTGTTTTTTTCTACATCTCTCTGTCTGTTTTTCCTCTCTTACCCCTCTCACTATCTCTCTCCATCCCTCTCTTTCAACTCTGTCTGTTTTCCTCTGACTCTCTCTTTCCCCCCTTCCCTCCTCCTCTTTCTCCATCTCTCTTACACACACACACACACACACACACACACACACACACACACACACACACACACACACACACACACACACACACACACACACACACACACACACACACACACACACACACACACACACACACACACACACACACACACACAATGTTCCAGTCGAATTAGCATTTTAAGAGAAACTCAACCAGTATTAAGAGAAGATAATTAAGACAAAAACTAGCTCTGGCAGCCTGGCAGGGACCTCTCCCTCTCCCTTTCTCTCTCCCCCCTCTTTCTCTTTCTCTCTGTCCCTTTCTCTTTCTCTTTGTTTTCTCCTCTCTCTTTCTCCCTCCCTCCTTCTCATCTTGTGACAGCTGAAGTTTGGGAACAGAGGGGACACTTTCACAAAAGAGGGTCTGTTGTTACACAGGCCCTCACAATGAGAAAGGCAATACGCCGCCTGAGGTCGTCTGCGGGTAAAAGGGAACAATCTCTTCCTTGAAGAGACAGAGGAGGAGAGAGAGGGGAAGGGAGAGGAGGAGAGAGAGAGGGGAAAGGAAGGGAGGAGAGAGTGAGAAAAGACGGAGGGCAAGGGAGGAGAGAGGAGGGAGAGACGAGTGAGGAGAGCAAGCGCCAGAGAAAGGGAAGGGAGGAGGAGGGAGGAGAGAGAAAGGAGGGAGGAGAGAGAGGAGAGATGGAGGAGGGAGGAGAGAAAAAGGAGGGAGGAGAGAGAGGAGAGAAAGGAGGGAGGAGAGAGAAGAGACATGAAGGAGGGAGGAGAAAGAAAGGAGAGAGGACAAAGAAGAGAAGGAGAGAGGAGGGAGGAGAGTGGACAGAGAGACACAAATTGGTTGAGAAAGTGCAAATATGTAGACTCTGGGGGCAGGACTATGGTCTCTTTGGTTCATTAAGAGCCTTGGATTAAAACAACCAAAACACACACATAAATGATCTCGAACTCAAACACGCACACGCACACACACACACACACACGCACGCACGCACGCACGCTCGCACGCACGCACACGCACACACACGCACACACACCTGCCTCTCTGACCTAAGCTGGGTAGGCTGAATGAGTGAGATATGATGTGCTCTGATATGCAGCTAGCTTATTCTCATTCCCCTCAATATTAAACCCTGACATGCTGACTAATGCTGAGCACACACACCCTGTAGCAAGAGAAACCAGGAACGAGAGAGAGAGGGAGTCAGCAATAGAGATATTGTGTGTGTGTGTGTGTGTGTGTGTGTGTGTGTGTGTGTGTGTGTGTGTGTGAGAGAGAGAGAGAGATATAGAGAGAGAGAGACACTGTAGAAAGCATTAAAATGTGTGAGTGTGTGTGTAATAGGTAGAAGGGTACAGGCTGTGTAGAAAAAACAGATCTGGGGGAAAAATAGACACTGCTACAAGGGCTGCTCTGCGTTAGTAAGAGCTGAGCAATGGGCAGAAGGATCAGGCAAGAGAGAGGCTGGATATGTGTGTGTGTGTCTGGTATGTGTGTGTGTGTGCATGTGCGAGAGAGAGAGAGAGAGAGAGAGAGAGAGAGTAAACATTCAGTGATTCTGAATGTGACCAATGGCTCTTGTGCTTTCTTGTACATGATCTGAGAGGTGTGTGTATATGAATATGAGTGTGTGTGTGTGAGTACGAGGAAGTAGTGATTCTGACAAAGCAAAGTGTAACTGAGTGTGTGTGTGTGTGTGTGTGAGTACGAGGAAGTAGTGATTCTGACAAAGCAAAGTGTAACTGAGTGTGTGTGTGTGTGTGTGTGTGTGTGTGTGTGAGTAAGAGGAAGGAGTGATTTTGACAAAGCAAAGTGTCACTGAGAGTGTGTGTGTGTGTGTGAGTAAGAGGAAGGAGGTACTGACAAAGCGAGGTCTAACTGCACATTCATCTGCAGTTACCGGACCTGCACCTCTGAGCGAGAAACAACACCACCACTTAGGGAATCTGGGAATTCTGACTGGGATTCCGGAGGAAATGCACCACAATAGAAATGCTGGGAACAGCAAAAGCACTCAGACAAAGACACATGACCTCCAAATGGGAGACGAGGCCACTGGGACTTGTTCTAGGACAGATTTAACGTGTAGAACGTGGGGAACGTGAGGGCAAGGCATTCTTCAGAAGATAGGCCAGTGTAGACCTTACTACTACAAAACATGACAAAACGTTTTTTTCAGGTGGTACACCAGTTTAGAATGTGAGAGAACATGTGTTTTGTAGAACATTTATGTGAGAGGAGTGCTTGTGTGATAGGAACACAAAGAACATGTAGATCATGTGACTGAACAGGACACAATAGGTATGCCCCAGTAGAATGTGAGAGAACATGTGCCATGTAGAACATTTCATGTGAAATGAAGAGTTGGATTCTAAGATGTAAGATCTAGATACAGTAGATCTAAGCAAATGAGCAACATGTGAAGTGTGACAGAGGGGTTATTTCAGGGAGTATACTAGTGGAATGTGGAATAACATGTGTCTTAGAACACTAGAACATGTTTTATGAAAAAGTTGTGTTCTAAGATGGGTAAATGAGCAACATGTGAAGTGTGACAGAGGGGTTATTTCAGGGAGTATACTAGTGGAATGTGGAATAATATGTGTCTTAGAACACTAGAACATGTTTTATGAAAAAGTTGTGTTCTAAGCTGGGTAAATGAGGAGCTTGTGAGGTGTGACAGAGGGGGTTCTTTCAGGTGGCATACTAGCGTGGCACGTGAGGAAATGTTCTCTGTCTTGGAGAACGTTGGTTCTAGGAGGTACTCACTGGTAGTGCACCCAGGAGGGCCCCAGGGTCTTCTTGAACTGAGTCAGTCCCACGATGTCAATGTAGATGAGCTCCACCACCTTATCACCCTGGGTGGGGCAGCTGGACTTGTTCCCCATCACCCTCTTCATGATCCTGAGAGAGAGAGAGAGGGAGGGAGGGAGAGAGAGAGAGAGAGAGAGAGAGAGAGAGAGAGACAGAGGTTTCAACCGCCATTTATTGGATCATTCCTCAACCCATGAAATAAAGTCAAAGCTCATCATACAAAGCTCATACAAAGCTCAACACAATAAAAACATACATAAATACATTCACACATAAAAATCCCAATACATTATATGTTAAAAAGCACCTGATCACCCCCCCCCCACACACACACACACACACACACACCCTCACACAACACCCCCAACCCCATACACATCCAGAAACCCCTCAATGTCCTTAACCAGGCTATAATAAGAGAACTCAATTTTTAACCGACCAGCCACCATCCCCTTAAGAACCTCCACCGAATCGACTGATCCCTAACACCCTACTTTTCCTGGTCTTCCAGACAGCCAACTTAGCCGACCCCAAGAAGAAATTCACCAGAGAGAGAGAGAGAGAGAGAGAGAGAGAGAGAGAGAGAAAAGGAGTGTGTGGGAGAGAAAGAGAGACAGAGAGAAAGGGAGGGAGGGAGTGTGTGAGTGTGTTTGACAGAGAAACAGAGAGGGACAGAAAGATGTATTAAGACAGTAATTTTGTTATCCAGTTTTTTATGATATTTTTTATGATCATATTATTATTCTAGTTGATGGCAGCACAGCATGGACACAGTCATCCTAATAAAGTTATCTGAATTCAACTGAACAAGAGAAAGGAGGGAAAGAGGCAAGAGAGAGAGAGAGAGAAAGAGAGAGAGAGAGAGAGAGTAAGAAGAGGGAGAGAGGGGGGGAGAGAAGAGGGAGAGAGAGAAACTGAAGAATTTAAATCCCCTTTATTAAACCATGATGTGGACCTTGAGAAGGAGTGCTGGAGAGAGGAAGAGAGAGAGAGAGAGAGAGACACAGAGACAAAGATGGAGAGATAGAGTAGCAGAACTATGGAGTGAGTAAAAGGAGGAAGAAGAGAGGGAACAGAGAGATGGAGAGATACAGGCTGAAGAGCAGCAGAGAGAGCATAAAGACGGACGAGTGGGGAAATGATAAAGAGCAGTGAGAGGAGAATATGAATGTGAGCGTTTGTTGTCCCTCCGGTGGAATTAGTTCACATCTGCTTGTGTTATTGTGTCCAGAAGGCTCACACAACTCCCACAGTTGGAACTAATCTCCAGCAATGTTTACAGCACTCCTCTCCTCCTCTCCTCTTCTCTGCACTCCTCTCCTTTCCGCTGCACTCCTATCCTCCTCTCCTTTCCTCTGCACTCCTCTCCTCCTCTCCTCTGCACTCCTCTCCTCTGCACTCCTCTCCTTTCCGCTGCACTCCTATCCTCCTCTCCTTTCCTCTGCACTGCTCTCCTTTCCTCTTCTCCGCTGCACTCCTCTCCTCTGCACTCCTCTCCTCTCCTTTTCTCTGCACTCCTCCTACTCTCTCCTCTTCTCTCTTCTCTCCTCTCCCTTCCTCCCTAATTCAGGCCAGGATAACAGAACAAAAAAAGACTGTGTGTGACTGTACTGTATGTGTGCATGACTGTGTGTGTGTTTGTGTGTGTGTGAGCACAGTTGGTTTGCTCTAAAGCTTGCGAGATGGTTTGCTCTAGAGCGACTTTTTTTCCTGGGTCTGTGCAAGACAAAGCATTTGTTTGTCTGTGTGTGTGTGTGTGTGTGTGTGTGTGTGTGTCTTTACATTTTAATGGTTATTTGCATACATGCATTTGCATGGGACACCTTACCCTCAAACCCAGTGGGGCAGAGAAGCTCATATTAATGGGTTTCATCAGGTCCCTTTCCACAGGTATATACAATCAAGCACCTAGATTATGAATGCAGACTGCATGGTGTTTGATTAGTAGACCTGTGGAAATTAACCTAATAAAACCTATGAATGGGAGTGCACAAGGCCAATGTCGGTCTATGGTGGTGTGTGTGTGTGTGTGTGTGTGTCTACATGTGTTTATTTTATATTTGCATGGGAGGGATAAGTGGGTGTGGATGGTTTGGTTGTCTACTGTATGTATACGAGTGGTTTGTTTATGTGTGTTTGTTGCATATTCTCATTCTCTCAGTTTAGCTGGACATGCTTTCACCCAGCAGGGAGAGTGCACCTGTGTGTGTGTGTGTGTGTGTGTGTGTGTGTGTGTGTGTGTGTGTGAAAGAGAGATTGAGTGT
>NW_027468689.1:23933123-23935623 GCF_046254945.1 Alosa pseudoharengus | reverse complement strand
GCGCTCTTGCAGCCCGCACCCTCCCACCTCCAACCCCCGGAGCGTTACCAAGGAGACAAAGGATATGTGACAGCAGCGGGGTTTGACACAACAGACAGGAGAGAGGAGTGTGTGTTTGGGGCGAAACAACCTCATTATTGTGTTCCCATCCGCTCCCATTGTGCGCTAACAATGAGCCATGGCTGCTCTGTGCACGCTGGCAGGGCTGAGTATGGAGGGCGCGCTGGGCTGCTCTGTGACACCCACAGCTGTGCTGAGGCATCCGATCCACCACCTACCGCCACCACCCATTGCTACCACCACACCACACCACCCTCACCTGCCGCTGCAGCAATGACCTTCTGCCACTACACTACTACTACCACCACCACCACCCACCACACCACCCTCACCTGCCGCTGCAGCAATCACCTTCTGCCACTACACTACTACCACCACCACCACCCACCACACCACCCTCACCTGCCGCTGCAGCAATCACCTTCTGCCACTACACTACTACCACCACCACCTGCTAACGTCATCATCATCAGTCACACACACACGCACACCGCTACAGTCACAATACACTGCATGACAACACCACCCTGCAGCTCAGAGCCTTGCTGGGGGAACAGAGTGAAAATCACACACACACACACACGCGCACACACACACACACACACACACACACACACACACACACACACAGACACAGACACAGACACACACAGGCAGGCAGGCATTCACATCGCGCCACAAGCAACCCCCCAGTTGCGCAGGCTAATGGATGAGAAGGAATGGACTATTTTGGGGTTTAAAGTCTGAACGTCTGAAATCCACTAAGCGGGGCACGGAGATACAACCCCCTGGAGAGAGAGAGACAGCACCGAGTAGGCTGCCAAAGACTGACCGGGGGCAGGTTGGCATGGCGACAGGACCCTCTGAAGGCCGTGACTGACAGCTGAGGGTCAGGGAGGAGGTGGTGGAAGTCAGGAGGAGAGTGTAAAGCTAAACGGCCTCCGTGGGGGGGGGGGGGGATTCAGACAGTGGACTGGACTGGGTGCATGTGTGTGCACAGCGTAACACACACACACACACACACACACACACACACAAACACACACACACACACACACGTGTAAGCCAACACACTCACCATGCCTTTGCCCTCTTCGTCGTTCCTGTTTTTGAGCCTCCATGGCAGGCGTGGACACCAGTTCTCCACCTGGGGAAATGAACACAGAAAATACATAAGACAGTGTAGATGTGTGTGTGTGTGTGTGTGTGTGTGTGTGTGTGTGTGTGTGTGTGTGTGTGTGTGTGTGTGTGTGTGTGTGTACACTCCTGTACTTTTCTTGCTTTAGTACATCTCTCTCCCCCTCACCATTCCTTATCGCCCACATTTTATTCATTCTCTCTCTCTCTGTCTCTGTCTGTCTCTCGCACACACAAATCAAATCAAATCAAATGATGCTTTATTGGCAGAAACCCCTCTCTTTGATATTCAATTCAATTCAGCTCAAGCCAATTAAATTGTCCTTATATAGCTCCAAAACATGACTAAGTCTCACAACGCCTTGCAGATTCCAGCTTAAAATTGAACATGATGTGGGATTAGCATTTGAAAGCTTAGTAGTGGCTGACTGACTTTCTAAATGCCCACATGTCTGTGCAGAACTGGAGGTGAAGGAGCTGTGTTGGGCGATCTCACTCTCCCTCTCTTTCTCACTCTCCCTCTCTTTCTCTCTCTCCCTCTCTTTCTCTCTCTCCCTCTCCATCTCTCTCTGGTAAGCTTGACAGACAATGGTATGTGTGTGTGTGTGTCTATAGGGCCTGCGTGGGAAGTTGGCATGTGTGCGTGTGTGTGTGTGTAGTGCGTCTCTTGTGTCCGGTAGGGTGCGGCTGGCTGGCGTGTGTGTGTGTGTGTGTGTGTGTGTGTGTGTGTGTGTGTGTGTGTGTGGGTATGTGTGTGTGTGAGTATGTGTGTGTATGTATGTGTGTATGTGTGTGTGTGTGTGTGTATGTGTGTGTGTGCGTGTGTGTGTGTGTATGTGTGTGTGTGTATGTGTGTGTGTGTGTGTGTGTGTGTGTGTGTGTGTGTGTGTGTGTGTGTGTATGTGTGGTGGGCATGTAGTGGGCTAGTGGGCTCAGATGAGATGGACTGGATGCCCCCACTGGAGAGTGCTTGAGCCCTGACCTTTACTAGAGGCCATTAATCAGTGAAACCTCCAACGAAACCCCAGGGCCCTCCTGCTCTCTTGACCTGTTCCTCTCCGCACGGTTAATGACCACAACCGCACACATGAATTATACATACAGAGATCAGAACAGTGATGGAGAGGTGGAGGCAGAGAGAGAGAGAGAGAGAGAGAGAGAGTGAGAGAGGAGAGGAGAGAAGAGAAGACACGCAGAGAGGAGACATATAAAGAGAAAGAGAGAGAGTGCGTAGCGTGACTGAGGAACAGGAAGTGAGGGAGAGTGCGAGCGTGAGAGATGGACGAGCGGGCCAAAGGTTGGA
>NW_027468689.1:23918123-23928123 GCF_046254945.1 Alosa pseudoharengus | reverse complement strand
GATACACATGTTTAGATGATTACCTTTTTGCATCAATTATTGCAACTTGTCTTTCCAGCAAAGGTTATGCACTATTATGGGATGTATAGTGTGTGTGTGAGCGTGCGTGTGTGTGTGTGTGTGTTGTATGACGTAGTCCTGCAGGTGAATCAAGCAGTCTAGAGTGGGCATGTTACTGAGTGTGTATGTACAGTATACAGTACATGCAGGTATGAGTGTGTGTGTGTGTGTGTGTACTTGCCCTGCGGTTGATTATTACATTACATTTGACTGACGCATTTTTAACCAAAGCGACTTAAAACATGGTAAACAATTTAAAGCTATTTATTAAAGATTATGACAGTGAGTCAGTGGTTTTAGCAGGTTGCTGTGTGTGTGTGTGGTAACCCTGCTGGTGACCATGGCAATGTATCAATGGTTACAGCATGTTACTGAGCAAGTGTGTGTGTGTGTGTATGCCAGCCCTGCTGATGACTATGGCAGTGTATCTGAGTCTGCAGTGGGCATCTGAGCAGATGGCATGTGCAGCTTGACTGGTAGACCGAGAAGCTGGCAGTGCCAAGGCTATGGGTCTGGTTACCACACTAACATAAAACACACTATCCACTCACACACGTAGATAACAGCACTGATAAAACACACACCACCACACCAGGTGATGGGTGGGGTGCAGGAAATAGTGCTTCATGAAAACGTCTAAATATTTTACAAATATTCTTGATTCATTAAGGTGATGGTACATGGGGAAACCTTTGGAGATATGTTGCTGGGGGAACCACATAACCAGTTCCATTTATTATGATTGGATGAGCATGATGATTTGCCTATTGAGAATTAAAGTTCTCCAGAAAAGGAATTGCTGCCCAATATCAATGGGAACATGTTCAAAACGTTGCCCCATGTATCATCAGCTTTAGAGTTAAAGCTGTAGAGAAGTGCAGTTGTGCAGTTGCACAGTGTGTGTGTGTGTGTGTGTGTGTGTGTGTGTGTGTGTGTGTGTAACATCCTGGCTCAAGGACGAGACAAAACACAAGGGCACACGCCACACCATGAGTAAATTTGCAATAATTTATTTAGAGTGCTTAACAACAAATCATTAGGAAAAACCCTGAATATGTCAATAGTCAATGGTGTAGGCGAATGTATGGATGCATTGAGTGTAGGCGAATGTATGGATGCATTGAGTGTAGGCGAATGTATGGATGCATTGAGTGTAGGCGAATGTATGGATGCATTGAGTGAATGTAGTAGTGCTAAAATAAAGAAAGAAACAAAACCCAGACTCAGGTCTGCCGCTGCCACCAACAGCCCTACGCCTGCTTTACTCCATTTACTGCCACCAACAGCCCTACGCCTGCTTTACTCCATTTACTGCCACCAACAGCCCTACGCCTGCTTTACTCCATTTACTGCCACCAACAGCCCTACGCCTGCTTTACTCCATTTACTGCCACCAACAGCCCTACGCCTGCTTTACTCCATTTACTGCCACCAACAGCCCTACGCCTGCTTTACTCCATTTACTGCCACCAACAGCCCTACGCCTGCTTTACTCCATTTACTGCCACCAACAGCCCTACGCCTGCTTTACTCCATTTACTGCCACCAACAGCCCTACGCCTGCTTTACTCCATTTACTGCCACCAACAGCCCTACGCCTGCTTTACTCCATTTACTGCCACCAACAGCCCTACGCCTGCTTTACTCCATTTACTGCCACCAACAGCCCTACGCCTGCTTTACTCCATTTACTGCCACCAACAGCCCTACGCCTGCTTTACTCCATTTACTGCCACCAACAGCCCTACGCCTGCTTTACTCCATTTACTGCCACCAACAGCCCTACGCCTGCTTTACTCCATTTACTGCCACCAACAGCCCTACGCCTGCTTTACTCCATTTACTGCCACCAACAGCCCTACGCCTGCTTTACTCCATTTACTGCCACCAACAGCCCTACGCCTGCTTTACTCCATTTACTGCCACCAACAGCCCTACGCCTGCTTTACTCCATTTACTGCCACCAACAGCCCTACGCCTGCTTTACTCCATTTACTGCCACCAACAGCCCTACGCCTGCTTTACTCCATTTACTGCCACCAACAGCCCTACGCCTGCTTTACTCCATTTACTGCCACCAACAGCCCTACGCCTGCTTTACTCCATTTACTGCCACCAACAGCCCTACGCCTGCTTTACTCCATTTACTGCCACCAACAGCCCTACGCCTGCTTTACTCCATTTACTGCCACCAACAGCCCTACGCCTGCTTTACTCCATTTACTGCCACCAACAGCCCTACGCCTGCTTTACTCCATTTACTGCCACCAACAGCCCTACGCCTGCTTTACTCCATTTACTGCCACCAACAGCCCTACGCCTGCTTTACTCCATTTACTGCCACCAACAGCCCTACGCCTGCTTTACTCCATTTACTGCCACCAACAGCCCTACGCCTGCTTTACTCCATTTACTGCCACCAACAGCCCTACGCCTGCTTTACTCCATTTACTGCCATTTTAAAGACCCTGAACACTAGGTGTGCTAATCAATTAAGCAATGATTGATGAGCAGGCCAATCTGACGAGGACGCCATGTACTCGTCACAGTGTGTGTGTGTGTGTGTGTGTGTATTTATTTATTTATTTATGCATATATTTATTTGTGGGCGTGGTGGAGCTGTGGCTGAGTTGTTCTACAGGCTGACGATTGTAATTCACTTTAGGTGAAAGCCCAACAGATCAATGTGAACAGGCAACACAACCACAGCAGGGCTGCCGGAGACAGAGCAATAACGCAGACTGATGCCCACACTGGACCGGATCTGGTCCTGATCTAACCATGAGGTGCGTTCCACTTCGCAAGCATAGGCCAGCGTTTGCAAACAGTTTTCGGAGTGCTTGGCGAACGTTTGTGAACAATGGCAAACAGTTTGAAGAGTTGTTCTCCGCAAACATACAGTGGAGCTGGACGTGAGCTGGACGAGGTGTTGCCGTGACAATGGAGTTGTTTACACCAAATCATTCAAATGTAACTGTTCAGAGAAAACATATTCGCCATGAACGTTTGCCACCGTTTAGCGAATCTGAACACACCTCTGGTCTGGCCCACATGGCAAAGATAATGTGGATGATAAAGGATTTTCATGGCAATAATAAAGATAATGAAGTTGTAATGATAATGATGTCCGTAGTGGCACTGATGATGATGATGATGCTGATGCTAGAAGTGGTAATGATGAAGATGATGATGATGATGATGATGCTAGCAGTGGTACTGATGAAGACGAGGAGGATGATGATGATGCTGATGCTAGTAGTGGTACTAACGTGCTGTAATGTTTATGGTGTTGGTGAGGGGGTGGTTCTCACCTTCAGTTTGCCCTCGCAGTGGGGGAAGCCGTCCAGCGGAGGAAACTCACACTTCTCCTGAGCGCCGTTCAGCAGGTCTGCAGAGAGGAAGAGAGGCAGAAAGAGATCAATACAATCCACTAACCGTCAACTGGTAGAGAACAAACAGCTCTGAGTGTGTGGGAGTGCACAGGAGTATGTTCAGTGTGTGTGTGTGTGTGTGTGCGTGCGTGTGTGTGCTCTCATGAGGGAGAGTGTTTGCAAGCTTGGGGTATAAAATCAGTTAATATATCCAAGATATACGACTAGTTCAAGGTTCTTAACATGACGAAACCAAGAAAGAACAGGACAGAGGTGTGTGTGTGTGTGTGTGTGTGTGTGTGTGTGTGTGTGTGTGTGTGTGTGTGTACAGCACATTCTGACCACACATCCGCAACAGATGGAGTAACTGTGTCGCAAGCAGGTAAGGATACAACCCTACCCATCTGTTGCAATGTTGCAAGCCTGGCACAAGCAGACTTATACCTAATGAACATCTATAACACACACACAAACTTACACACACAAACATAGGCACACAAACATACTGTCCACACACACACACACAATCTCCACTCTACTGAGTCTGACACAACCAAGCAAGCACATTCCAAATGAACCTCCTGTCAAGCTTGCCACAGCAAAGGAGAAAGCTCATGAGCACGCATGATCTGGTTTGACCACCAGACAATATCTCCTGGGCCCCATGAGTCCCAGATTAGACCATTGACGCGGTGATCACACTGGAAATAACGAACCGCCAGCGCTAAAGCATAACGCAACGCTCGGACCAAGTTACACAACCGGTACTACATTCCATTGCCTAAACTGATGCTCATGCATGCTTTTGCTTGCTTCTCTTCAGGTAAAATTGGAGGAATGTCAACCCAAGTGATGTCACCTGTTTTTGCACCCACACACACTCAGAGCAACCTATCCAGTTGGCGTCTATACTGCATCAGGGGCTCAATCATTTTTAGAGTAAAATTCTGTCCACACCTGTCCATTACTGTCTCGTTATTTATACCCTTCCAAAAGCGCCACAAAAAGCCTGGATGGCTCCATTATGTGTCAATGGAATTATCTGACAGCGAGTAAACATGACATCGTGGTGACAGTGAAGGACATGTGGCGGGGACTACATTTCCCAGAAGACCCTGTGAGCTGAGGACTTCCTGCCTGTCAGTATAGTGAGGGAGACACTGGTCCTCAGTTAGCTATTGAGTGGGGAAAGTCACCAGGTGAAAACCCTCCCAAATACACACACACACACACACACACACACACACACACCACACACACACACACACCTTATATGCCCTCTACCAGACAGACCATCTGCAATGCATCATGGGAGAACTGCAGACTATATGGGGTGGCTGGATGTCATTCCCTATGATGGGTTGGCCAGCCCACGAGTCTGTGGGTGGACGCTAATGGCCGTGTGACGGGCAGGCGGGCGCGGTGAACTGTAAAGATCTCAGTCTCGAGTCCGTCCTTCACCAGAGCCCCGGCCCTTCCCCCGAGGCCCTTTAAAAACTGACCCGCCATCAGTGACATTGAGTATAAGGTCTCCATTACGACAGCTCCTCACCTGGAGCGCATCAGTGAGGTGTGACCGAGACTCCCCTCAGAGGTCACTCACTCACACACACACACACACACACACACACACACACACAATCAGAGTGCCTCAGTGAGGTGAGACCGAGACAAACCTTGGAGGTCAGTCGAAATGGCAGGAGGATACTGCACTGCCTCATGGTTATGAGAAGGGGTCCTGTCTCGCAATAAAGGGAGCACTCAGATGAGTAATGAGGCTATAACCAGTTACACACACACACACACACACACACACACACACACAGAGAGAGAGACATGTGCACACACCGGCACACAGAGACCATCATCCACTACAAACACAGGTGTGCGTGCATACACACACACACACACACACACACACACACACACACACACACACACACACCTGCACACAGAGAGACATGCGCACACACCTGCACACAGAGAGACATGCGCACACACCTGCACACAGAGACAATCTTGCTTTACAAACACAGGTGTGCGTGCATACATACACATACTGCAAGCCACATAACAAAACATCTGTGATTGTGGGAGGGAAGGACAGCAGAGTAATTGTGATTGTGGGAGGGAAGGAAAGCATGCCTGGGACTTGAGTGAAAACTGCATGTGCGTGACTAGGGAGAGACAGAATGTGGTGGGAGTGAGTGGAGGCGTGGGTCATCTGCTGGTACTCAAGGTAAAGCAGGTTTGGATAAAACCTTTATCTCATAATGGAGGATGTTCTTACTGGGTCTGCAGGTGGATTAAAATGGGGCACATACACACACCCACCCACACACACACACACACACACACACACACACGCTGACCCACCGGCATCTCAGAGGGAAGGGCTCGTTCATTATACTGTATTTATTACCGCAAACTCATCTGATGACAGGTACAACTGGGCCAGCCAGGTTCCGGCAAGAATATCTCACTAAGAACCTTCAGGAACACTCACCGAGTCACCTCTAAAATGGCCTGTTTTTTGGACGAAAAGAAAGCAAGGCAGCCAGACAGTAAATGGACAGGTGATCATGTTGACAGTGGTGACCAAGACAAACAAAGCTAAACAAAGAAACTACATGACGAGAACAAAAACGGCATTCTACAATTGCAAATGCCATGACAACAGCCTACTATGGCGACTGTCTCCAAGGGCGACGGGTGAGGGGGAGAACAATGAGAGTGATAAGGCAGGGTGGATCAGTGAGCTTTAGTCTGCAGCACCACACAAGAAGAAAGCGCAAACAAGAAGAAAGAGCACGCAAGGAGCAGTTCCAATCAGTTAAAGAGGGGGAACTCAACTGAGGCAGTCGGACAGAAACAGCGCTAATGGCGGCTCCCGTGTGAACGCTTTAATCACAGCCGACCAACAGGGGTGCTAACCTGCTGGGGCTGCAGGCATAAATATAGCAAAGCTTTATCACCCGAAAAAGAGGAGTGGAGCGGGAGGACCATAATTTGAGATTAGAATGTGGGGGACTGAAGGTTCCATATCCTGAAGTCATAATGAGCTCTGGAGATTATACAAACTGCAGTCAATTCAATTCTAGATTTTTGCAGCATAATTCTATAACAATTCTAGAAGAACATATTCCTCAGAGCTGCCACACAGTCAAAAGAAGAGAAGAGTGAGGTGCCCACATGAAGAGCTTCCAGCCAAGCGAAGAGTTCACCTCTGTTCCGAGCACCTACAGTATTCTACTGCATGCTTTCTGCTGGTTAATAATAGATTTTGAGAATTCTGAGCATGCACTTATTTTGTACACCCTAAGACAGGGGCGGCCAAACATTTTGACTCAAGGGCCACATTGGGTCTTGAAAATTGGCCGGCTGGCCACACACAAAAAAATGCAGTATATGATATATTAATAAGAATAACCCATAACTTCCATGCAAGTAATACTTAAAAACAGTCCCTACAAGATGCTTGGCGATTTTGACCTTTTGACGATCGAAACTATCTCAGCAACAGAGACATGAAACTGTTAATAATTAACTGTTAGTAATTAAACAAAATCATTGAGGGCGAATACTTTTTTACCATTATGAGTGCACCGCACCATTCATGTTCTTGCAGCGCACTTTGTTGTCATAATTATCAGTGTGAATGCACTTATGTGAATGAATACACGGTGCTAGTGACCAACAAAAGGATTTACATCTTATTATTGTGTATACAAAGAGTACATTAAAAAGGAAAAATACTTGTACTTTTGATTTTTGAATACTTGAATAGCAAGTACTTCTGTACTTCAAATCAATTAACATTTTGACTTTGCAACTTTCACTTGCATAATATTTTACAAGGTGTATCTGTACTTTCATTTAAGTAAAGGAATTGTGTAGGCTAGTTCATTCACCTCTGCTACTGGTTTTACCAAAAATATTTGGCAGTATTTTTAAACTACAAAAATAGCCTACACACCTGTAAAGTATTTTGATACCAAATCTTCAACAAAATAAAATACAAATAACAATACTATTTTATATTTGAAATAATTATTTTAAATACTAAGAGAACGATATAAAGATCAGAAGAAAACTGCACTATCCCAGGTAAAAAGAGACCCTCCCATATGGACTCAGCATACACAAACATTAATGCAATGCTTGTAGAAACTGTGCAGCAAAACTGTGCAGACGCAGCATATAAATATCACAAGGTCATAACTCTTGTTTGAAATGCAAACCTTATTTTGTAAATATAATAAGAACTTTAACACCAGTGGATGGTCTGTGTATGAGTCACTGAAGCAAATGGTCCTTTAGAGAGAATTTCATTTAGAAAAGCAATGAAGCGATCAATGAAGTGAGTCATGAGTGCTGCGTCATACAACCAGGTTATGAAAAATATGTCCTTCTGATTTTGCTGGTTTGATCTGAGGGTATTATATCCCCCCCTATAGCGTGTCTGAAAGATAAAACAATCTGTGTGTGCTAGGGCTTTGTTTCATTGGCACTCTCTGCCCCAAAGACTAGGCTGCTGAGAGAGAAACTACTGAATTAACAACCTGGGGGCTTATTTTTCACCATAGAAGAATCTAGCGTGCTAAGGGACCTCCTCTCACATTCACAGAGGAAAGGGCCTTCTGCCATCACATTAGGCTCTCATTATGTCCCTGTGAGTGTTATGATGTGCGTGTTGTCTATCTTAGAGTGTGTGTGTTTGTGTGTGTGTGTGTGTGTGTGTGTGTGTGTGTGTGTGTGTGTGTGAAAGGGCAGTGCGCCATCATGTTGCTCTCTCATTATGCTCCTGCCAGTTTAGCCACTCAATAAACACCTCTAAAGTTGCGTTACGCAACTTCTCCTGGGAGGCGCAGCACCATTGCATGTAATACAGGCTAGATGCTTGTCTGGGAGGCTGGCTCTAAATGTATTTTCTTAGCAAAGAGCTTGGAGCACTTTTGCACATTTATATTTGTGTGTTTTTTTGTGTGTGTGTCTGTATGTGTTTGTGTGTGTGTGGTCTATGTGAGTGTGTGTGTCATTGTGTTGTGTGCATGTGTTAGTGTGTGTGTTGTGTATGTGGTCTATGTGAGTGTGTGTGTTTTAAAAATGCTTTTCTTGACATTTCTCCAGCCTGTGCCCAGCGGTGATGGAGGGCTGTGTGTAGCCTGCAGCCAGCGAAGCATTAGGGGAGCATGTGCTTTCTTCCGAGACGTCCGATCGCCACGGGGCTACTGCTGCCAGGCCTCCACACAGACAGAAACACACACACACACACACACACACACACACACACACACACACACACACACACACACACACACACACACACACACACACACACACACACACACACACACACACACACACACACACACACACACACACACACACACACACACACACACACACACACACACACACACACACACACACACACACACACACACACACACACACACACACACACACACACACACACAATGCCAGGACAAAAACAAAACCGAGAGACATTCCAGCCCCTTGCCACTGAGATGATATCAGTGGCCTCTATCATAATTTGTGTAGTACTGTGAGGTTGTGAGGTTGCAGGCAGTACTCAGCCCTAATGGTACAGCCTGCAACCTCAGATACATAGCAATACAGGAGTGCATCACATTATACGTATCGCAATATAGATCTATTGTAATCTAATCTAATCTTATAATCTAAATACGTATCTAATATTGATTTGAACACAGCCTTATGAACTTATGATGCCAGAACATAACAAAGATGTATGGACACAGCCCTCTATATAGAGCAGGGGTCTCCAACCTTTTTGGGAATAAGGGCTACCTGAAGACCCGAAATCATATGGAGGGCTACTCATTTAAAACAAACATACCCTCACCCCTTTTTTGCGAGGGTAGTCCTCCTAAATAATAGGTCTATGTGATTTTTACTTTTAAATTATCAATATTGTGTAGGCCTATAAGTCTTTATATATTAAGCAACTGAATTTTAAACTTTAATATCAATAGCCTATACATCACTACCCACATTTTTGTTCAGTTTGTTCATTTCAAAGTTTGCATGGGGAATCTAATCCAAAACAATATTTTTGTGCAATTAATAATTTGTGTTACAATGTGTACCCAATTTATACCCACCCACTATTATGAATTCAGGGGTTGTTTAAGTCCTGATTTCAGTGGACAATTCGGTTTTAACATTTCAATAGTAATTGCCCATAACACCCTAACATATAAAAACTCCTTTTAAAGTTATTGCACACCTGAAATCTCTCCATGATCTGACAAAAAAGGTCATGGAGAGGTCAAAACAGTCCTGCTCAGTCATGCATGCCACAAAATTTTCAGCGCTATTTTACGGTTGTAGCCTACGGAGGAGAAAAGGCCTGTGAGCTAAAGCAATTGTTTTTCAGTCCTTGAACAATCATGCAAGAACCGTATTTGACGAACATGGAATGGCCACAGAACTTTTGCAAAGATATGTTTCCATTGGCTACACCAGACGAGCAAGTTTTTCCCCCTTTACTGTCTATGCGTGCGAGCAGCGTGTATGCGCTC